>NC_135498.1:91620046-91923869 GCF_052857255.1 Amblyomma americanum | reverse complement strand
TGGAAAAGACATTCTGGCGCGAACGGGCAATTACGGGCATAAACAGGCAATTACGAAAATGTATGACTGTCCATACCGCAGAAATTTGTGCCGTTCGTTGTAGCAGTTAGCATCATGATCAAAATTACCATACGAATACGAAATTTGGAGGACATCAATAACCGATTTTGATTGACCTTGTTCATTGAAAGCCCTGCCCATGCGGTGTTTCCCAACCTACACACTCGGATATTGGTTATTTCAACTTGCGGCCTCATTCGTGGCTTTCGTTTGTCCTCTTCTTTCCTTTTTACCTACCTGCTTTTGCTTTTTATTTGAATCAATGTAATACCCTTCTGTAATTATGGGTGCAGAATAATCGTCGCCGTGGAGGCAGTTCAAAATACATACTTTCGTATTCATTTCTGCATTGTTCCTTTATTTTTCTAAC
This sequence comes from Amblyomma americanum, assembly GCF_052857255.1. NCBI lineage: Eukaryota > Metazoa > Arthropoda > Arachnida > Ixodida > Ixodidae > Amblyomma > Amblyomma americanum. Next base: position 91,923,439 of record NC_135498.1, on the reverse strand, counting down.
CATATGGTGCTGTCGCGACCGCAGCATGGCCTGTTGAAGGTGGGTATCGGAGTCGCTTCTCGACACAATCTAGGCCAAGATGACGCCCGCTCCGTCCCTGACAGGAGTGCCGCTGAGTGAAAGGTTCGTTAGTGGAGACAGAAGACTTGGTTTATTTTACATATTTACAAGCTTTTGAGTTCAGAAGTGAGCTGCTTCAACTGCATCTGCAGTCCAGTTTTATACACAGCGCCTTCCCTAAATTCCCCAGGTAGGGGACGCCCTCGCCGTGATGGGTGTGGCCAAAACTTTCACTATCACACACAGACACCTCCGCACACATGGACACGCCACTGGCATAATACCCCTGTCACACGGGCATTTCGAGGGCCCTCGAACCGATAGTCGATCGACTCAAAGGCAATCGAGCGCTGCTACACGGGCGGTTTCAATGGCGATCGAGTCAATAGCCTATCGAGTCAACGGAGCAGCGCGGAACTCCATTGAGATTTCGAGGGCCTTCGGATGCTAGCGTTGCTTCGAGCGGCGCCAAGCGCACTTTTGTACACGGCACATTCATGGTACAAAAGTATGAACAAACATTATTCGCCTAGACTTTAATAGACAGTTTTAGCTGTGCGTACGCAAAGAGTTAGCGTACGCGAGAGTTTGCGGGGACGGTAGTGCGCATGCGCAGAACGCAAGCGCAAGCCTTGCGTCTTGCGTACGGTAGCCTTGCGTACGGTAGCCAGCGGAGTTTGCGTTGCGGCGCTTGCGTGGCTTGGGTACGCTAACTTTGACAAGATGGCGGCGCCCTGCTCGCCCGCTTCGGAATAAATACATGTCGCCGCTGGATTCTCCGACGCAATAGCTCGCTAAAATGGTAGCGGTTCGCTTTTATTTCGCCTACTCTTGCCCACACGTAGCGGTATAAGCGATAACTAGCCCCTGTTTTTCAGATAAATGGACGATTTTCTTGCTGTTAAGCCTAACTAGGTACAGTACAGGTACAGTGTACACTGTCGTCATAGCAACGACACTGGACGAAGTAATTACAGTAATTTTCCAATTTTGTGCGATTCTGTTCGTTTAGTTCAATTGATTTACTCTTTTAAAAAATCAGAGAATTTTAATACATTCATTACTGCTATTATTAATTAACAAAAAGTTTCCTCGGCATAAAGCTGCGGAGCTTTGAATTGCTAGCAGAGGTTCTTCAAACGTTGCCGCGCGACAAAGAGCACCATGTCGAGCAGAAATCGCGTGCGTTTTGGCATTAATTTAGACCTAGAACTGCTCGCCTATGTTCGGAGTGAGAATCCGTTCCAAGACACAATGCAGTGGACAAATATTGCGTCGAAAATGCAAGGTATTGCAGGCCGGTCATTCACTGTTCGCGCCGTTCGTGACCGAACGGAGCTTCTGCTGGGGCGCTACGCGGCCAACGACAGAGCAAGTCTGAACAAGTGAGTTTGCTACCAAAGCATGTTGCACTGAGTATGCTGAATATAGTTTACATGTCCCTGTGATTGATTTTCAGGTCGGGTACAGAGGAGCAGTACCAAGCGCGCGAGGTCTTGCTGCAGGAGGTGCTCGATTTAGCGAGGGAGCATGGAGTAAAACTCCGGGCTCGCCGTAGGGCATATCCTGCCCCTGCCGCAACACCTGGCGAGGCGAACTGCGCCCCAGCAGTGCAGAGTTCTCCCGCGCAAGCCCGAGACATATACGCCGCGGCACACTTCGACGGGAGCGCCGGTGACGGTGGGTATACCGCATGCAGTGTCCACTGACGATGGTTTTGCCTTTTAAGCCAGATTTCATTTGATTCAGCATCTGCTACGTCGGTACCCTATGTTCCTCTTGCCGACAGCGCATCGCAAAAAACGCCGACACAGCGTACGTCAAGCGTGACGCTCAAAGAACCGACCACGTGCAACTTCCTTTAGCCATAAACAGAACTCAACCTTACTTGACAGGGGCGTATGAATGTACCTTTAGAGTCATAAGTAAACGCCTTAAAAATAATGTGTCCAAGTCGCGTATGCAGCTTGCGATTTCTTGAAATGACAGTTTTCCGGACAGAATGGGCCCCTCAGTTTCCTTCATGTCCACTCATAACATGATCTGGGGAGGGCCAGTTTCGCTACCTAAATCGCATTCTATCTTTGTCTGCTGAGATTTTGATACAAGTATGAGAATGCTAAATTTCAGTTTCAAGGGAAAGCTGATAGTATGAATGAATGCATAAAATAGGCATGCATGGTACATTATTTGTACACCTAAATTTTTCCGTTACAAGTTTCTTTAACTTTTCACTCATCTTTTTGTTTGGATGTTTCTGCTGAGCACTTGGAAGGTTATATGGCACAATATGACTGTTCACTTGCTCAGCGACCATCACTGTACTTTCTCACTCACAATGAAAAACTAAATTTCAGCCTACCTAAACAGGTGGGCTGAAACAAGCAGCGATAAGTGGAATATGGTATACCAATCATTGGACAGCGGCTGCAGCTCATGTTTCTTATGTGATATTGTTTTTAGCAGGTGACGATCAAAGCGAAAGCGCGTCCCAGACGTTCAACCAGATTCTGAGTTGCGACTTAAATGACAGTGACACCGAAGACGTTGCAATTCAGAATCTGGATGATCAGACTGGGACGCTGCAGCTGCCTGGCCGAGATACCAGCCCTGCCTGTCCATATACAGGGCAGGCTGAAGCAACAGCTCCTGCACCGCGTCCAGCTGTACGGGGTGAGTTAGTCAGTGATACGTGCTGTCGAGTAACACAGATGGCCAGCTCTTAATGCACCTTCAGTTTTTATGGCTTGTTTTATTTACATCCAGTAAAATTGCTTATTAATACTGCACTACTTTCACAACATATTTGTCACATTGCATTTGTAATAGACTGCTTTTCTCCACAGGGAAAAAACGGCAAGAGCAGTCTGCCGACTACGAATTTTTAGAGAAGAGGCTCAGACATGAGCACACTATGAAGGAAAGAGATTTTCTTTTGGAATCGAGACGGCTAGCTCTTGAAGAGCAAAAACTTGCTTGGGAGAAAGAAAAAACGCTGGCAGAACTCAAACTAAAGGAGCAAGAGCTCAATCTCTTGGCTGAAGAGCGTGCCGAAGCAAGGAGGCTGGATGCCAGGGACAGGCAGCACAAGCAAGAAAAGAAGGCCGAAGAACGCCGCACAGCTGCAGCTCAGCAGCAAGCAGTGTTAAGCATCATGGAAAAAGTGCTCAGCACAATAAAAAAATAGAATGAATGTATTTTTTACAAAAAAGAAATGACTGAAAACATTCATTTGCATGGAATTAAAAAGAAAATGAGCATCCTCTATGTACACAAGCTCAGCTGCATGTTATGGTTCTTAGCACGATGGCATGAGAGAGAGAAACCCTTTATTGAAAAAGCAGAGAATTTAGTAGACGTTAAAAATCACTGGCATGCTACTCTGCATGGGGAAGGAAATTTGGAAGGCAAAGACAGAGGGAGAGGAGTGCGAGAAAGGTTAAATTAGTGAGAGAAAAAGGGGGGGGGGGATCATAAAATGTGGCCATTAAATGCATACTAAGGGGCATCAGCGAGAAATGATGTAACATATGAAATGATGAGGTGCAAAGTCTTATAAATGGCCTAACAAAGTTCTGTGAGAAAAATGCATGAGAGCAACATGCTAGATGAAATTAGAGCTTGTCGAGCTGTCCAATTTCCTTCAAATACACAAACAAAAAGGTCATTCCATGTCCCTGTTGCTTAGGGCAGGCTAAGGGACCTAAAACACAGTCCATTGTTAGAGGCACTGGGGAGAGCTTTTCCATGCACTGGTCATAGTATGCACGCTCATCAGCAAACGCAGGGCTGTCAAGAAAAACTGCTGTTGGTATGCACCCAGCATGAAGGTACTGTTCCATTGATGAGACGAGGGCAATAACACCAGTCGCAGACCTGTTTCGACGAAACCAGTTCATTTCTTGGGGGTACTCATTGCGGCTTTCAAGGAACCAGGTGATGTGTTTGCAGATGACTCGCTCCATTAGCTTACCTACGCAGCTCAGTAGAGCGACGGGCCGGAAGGATGCGCAGCTTGTTGGCTGCTTACAAGGTTTCAAAACAGGCACAATTTTCGCCAGCTTCCATTCTGTTGGGACCTCACCAGTCATACAGGAAGAATTGTAATATTCCAGGAGTCGAAGACGGGGTTCCTAGATAACGACGTGCCTCTCTGATCTTGCCACCATTTTCAGGAACGTGAGCGGTGAGCCGCCTTGCTGAGATGACGCCTTGGTCGCGTAGGTACTCTTGTAGGTTTTCGTTTGAGTACGTGATTGGCACATCTTGTATTTTTCCATAATTAACCATGTATGAGTAAAGTACACGGGCCTCCACAACTACTCCAGCCAGTGTAGTGACTGCGAGCAGGCGGTTGGCAGCTTGTAGTGTTGACACTGAAACCATGAGGCTAATCCTTGTTAATTCGATGGCTGAGAACCTTTTGCTGAGCCGACAATGGCATGGAATCGTCTTTCAGTAGGTGCAATGACGATTCAGATAGTCATGCAAAGAAGGGGGCCTCAGTGCAAAATAATATGACACCTGGCTGCCATATAGGCATGTATGACAGTTGGACAGAATAGTTCCTGCCTTGTACATCTCAGCAACTTGTTGCCGAAGGAGTTTTTGGTTTTTTTTAAAGTCCAAGAAGGCAAACTCTGCTACAACTTTACCAAATCCCCACTCTACAGCTTGTCGTACACGGCTCATACCATTGTTGAACGCAAGCTGCTGAGGGGTCAGAAAGTTGCCACCATATGGTTTCATCACAAGTGGTTGCAGCGGGTACGCTGGGTCGCCATAGATCACGTAGTTTCGGCCCCCCACCAGCCTCTCCAATTTGCCGTACAAGTTGCGGTCCCGAAGAATTCCTGCACAAACGATTGCAACAGCAAGATATCACGAATCACAGGGGTACATAAATGAAATGCACTGAACCAGAAAAGGGCAAAATCCATTCAATATTTTTTTTACATTCCATAAACTTCGCTTCAGGAGAGCTGTTGCACGTCACCATGATAAATACCTATGTGTATTTCATCACGTCAGGAAAATTGCGTTGGGTTTAATGGCACATGATTGGCTAAGGCTCTCATGAACATTACAGAGGGTTATAAATGATTGCTTAAGGTAGTAAAGGGCTAAATGTTTTCAAATTTATAATATCTCCTTCGAGGAACCTAAGGACATATGAGCGATGTAATTGCGTATTCTCTTAAAAGCAAGCAAGGATAAAAAGGAATGTGAGCTAACATAAACTGCTATGGGTTATGGGGGTTTAATGTCCCAGAGCGACTTAGGCTATGAGGGAAGCCGTAGTGAAAGGCTCCGGAAATTTCAGCCACCTGGGGTTCTTTACAGTGCACTGACATCGCACAATACACGGGCCTCCCAAAGTACATATAATGAAATTGAAACGATACAGAGAAAGCTGCTATGCTAGACAAGTTAGTGCCATGAGGTGAACCAGGAAGAACACAAAGCTGCATATGTATTTCATAGGACAGTGCTGCTACATATTTATTTCTGGGTGCCTCGCTTACACAAATTCATGTGCGTTCATGAAACTAGTGACGATATAACATGTGCTAGGTACTTGGCTGTTTGGCGGATCCTATGTATATTTGTTAAACTTACGCCCGTCACATGGGCACTTTGACAGCCTTCGAACCAACAGAATAATGACTTAGCGACGAAAGGAGTGCTACTAGATGGGCAGCTGCAATGCATCAAGTCAGTAATCTGTCCAGCCAAAAAACAAGTGTTGAAATCCATGAAGACTTCAAACTTTCAGCTGCAGCAGTGTGCACTCTGGGATGTGGGAAGCTACATATAGTGGAATAAAATCTGAACAATAGAATCCTGAAGAGACTGCTTGGCTTTAAAATACAGAACTTATTTTTCATAAAGAAGGTACGCCAGCCCCGAAAATACTGCAGCAAGTATAATTTTGCCAGTCGGACAAATATGCCTAGCACGTGCTTGGTCAAAAGTGTCAGAGCTATTGCAGTTAGTCCAAAAAGACAAAATTTAGTTTAGGAACAAATACAATATATACAATATTTATTCTGCACAATCAAAAACACAATACACGTAACAGGCCTGCCAAAGCCTCAGAGGGCTTGACTGGCAGAATCATAGTACTGCAGTAAATATGCATTTCATTTTAACCTACTCACGGCAACAGTGCTGCCACAACAGCTCCAAGCGAGATAATGGAACCTTTGATGGCCATAGAGTTTACCATGTACTTGTGCCGCAGCTTGAGGGCTCAATTACAATTAAAAACATGAGGTCCCAAGTGACACAGGTATAAATTAACGACCAGAGTGGAAGTCTGTGAAGATACAGAACAGCCATTAGCGGCTTAGTACCCTGTATTTTTCAAACCGAAACAGGAACGCATGCCCACATCTTGTAACGAAAGATACAGCACAATGCATCGTGCTACTGGGCAGCCGTGCAGATGAGGATGAAGCGTGCATGGGCAGCCATCTTGATGGAGCACAGAGTCTTAGAACAGCCCACCATGCACAGGCACAAAAACTGTGCAATTCGAGGATTGGTCCACAAACGCAAGAAAATAGACTTCATTTTCAGCAGTGACAGGTTTGAGGACAAACTAGGCTATAAAGTACCAATACATAGCTGTAGCACACACAGGTCTGTCAAAGATAACAATGAAGAAAACGCAAATCTGGCATTTTTAGTTTGTAACAAAATGGAAATAGCAGGTGCAATGCTTGCGTATTATTTGTTTAGGGCAAAAAGAAAGTCTCCAATTATTGAATACATAACATGCCTTTTAGGTTGCCTTCAATGTATTTTTGCTTTCACTTACCTTCTCGTGAACTCTGAGGGCTAAAATGTTAACAAATAAAATGTTATGTCATGTTGTCAGTGCATATTGAAAGCTACATTGACGACAAATTAACATGTCCACTGGTGCCTTCCTTTCATATGTTATGCATGCAGCTACACATTCGAAGACACTACAGCTATACTGCTGTAATGCACATCACAGCAGTATGCCCATCACAAAAGCCTCCACATTAGTGGTTAATGTTGATTCTAAAGCTGACCAATGTAACCTGCTCCTATCATGTTGCTGACAAAGGAACCAACCTGCATCATGCCGTCTTCCAGGGTATGCCCCGTCCAACTGGCACACAATGCCATTGGGGCACATCAGCGATTGGTATTTGACGCAATGTACCCTCTTATGGCCCGAAAAATACGCTCGCTGGTTCCTCTTAGGCCGGCATATAGGCCGAGCTGTTCCATCAATGAAGGCCCAGCAATTCCGCAAGGGAGCACCTTTGCTTTTCACGGCCTGGAAGAAGAAAACAGTGTAAGTAAGCAGAGCAACATCGCTGTTCATTGAAGGAAACACTCTTTAAATCTACAGTCAAGTCATAATTACACGCATTCCGCTGACTACCTCTGTGACTATGACATCCGTTTATGAAATTACTAGATGTGAAGTCAATTTTGCAGCACAGTTCTAGCAGGAAATGTCAATAATGCTTGCAATCTGTGTGGAAACACACGTCAGCAGAAGAGAGAACACAGTTTACCAAAACAGACAAAGTATGAAAACACCCATAAATGGGCCAGAGGTCGAGCTTATGTTCACTTTGGGTAACTTTGGCATTCCTCAATACATTATGGCTCTTCTTCCACAACTCTCTCATCCACTGTTATAAGCTGTGGCCAGCTATACTCCCTTGGCAGGCCTATCTATGGGTACACGTGCATAAATGCTTATACCGCATTGTATGCAATAGTGATGATCCAATGTTTAGGGGAATCCCCAAGGTGATAGGATAGCATTCCTATTAAGCTCATTTGGCAGAGCGGCTGCTCTGGTGAAGTGGTGGTCCTGGGTTCGAACCCGGGACCAGGACGCATTTTTCTTTGACTACGAAGTTCCTGTGGAAGCTGTACAGCTTTCCTTTGCACCCATATGGCTGCGCTTGGGTGGATGTTAATGAGTAATCACTGTCTTATTATGTATGCATTACCATTGGTTGCTGCATGTTTTTTTAAGAAGATTGACTATAGTTGGTCGACTGCTGCATCATTTTGAAACAGAGCACAGGTACAGAACACCGGAGAGATAAACAGTGCCATGATGCTGTCTACCTGTTTAGTATAACTTTCCTGAAGGCTATTTCAAAATATATGATTTCCTCACAACCAGTTTTCTCTCTGCCAGCATTACCAACGAAAGCACTCATGCACGTTAAGTTTACATTGTCCTTACACTTTGAACAAAAGTCAGCTGAAAGGTAGGTTTGCACGAGAATTATTTGCAATGGGTTACATGGTTTACATGGGTGTGTGCTCATCAAAACTTCCTAGGCTCGTGCAGGCAGTCATTGCAGTAGTATCTTGTCCCACCCACATTAAGTTACTGTCTAACTTAATCAGTACTGGGCAGATGCTGTCTTTGAGCTGGAATGCTTAGTTTGTCTGGTGAGACCTTAAATGAAGCTTTATGGTATCTCTGGTTTCTGGTATCTCTGGTTTATGGTATCTCCAGAAAGGACCTCTGATTAGTGCTTGCCACAGAGGTAACAAGGATAATTTCATGCACTGCCTGTTAACATGGCGCGGCTAATTTAACTGCCTCCTTTAGGCACTTTTCTCATTAAAAAAAAATTAAAATAGAAAGATTAATGCGTCAAAAAAATAGAGCCAAAATTGTTCAGCGTGTAACGCGCAGACTGCTTCAACTTCCTTTTTTATATTGCGTAAAGGTTCCCGGGAATTGTAGGTGATATTTACAAATAGTGCAGCACAAACAGACAAAAAAAAACGGTGACTTACGTCTGCGAATTCCTGGAGGCAGGTAGTTGTCAGCCACAGGTGATTATTGCAGTCGGTCAGCAAATGTCGAAAAGTCTTTGCGATATGACAGATTACTTGTGACGCCACGCTAGACATGACAGACGGATGCAGCCCGAATATCCGCTGTAAGTCGCACCACCTGTTTGGATACGCCAGGCGTCGAAGCGCCAGACACAGTGCATCGCGGCCTGGCACGACCACTCGCTGTGCACTTACAATTCGTTCCGGCATGCACAATGCCCTCACTAAATCGTCTACGTCCTCCTTCTCGAATCTGAACTGCTGCTTGAACAGCGTGCTGTCGATTCTATCAATATCCAGCAGCCCGTGCCGCGAACGATACTTCAAGAGTTCATGCTCCCTCCGGCGCCTCATGTCGTACTCAATGTCTTCCAATGAATAATCGCCTTTTAGAAGCCATCGGTCCTTTCTTGATAACATGAGGTCGTCGATTTCCTCCCACGTCAACATCGACGCGACATGGTGATTATACAGGATGCTAGAGGGCATCCTGACTGCGTCAATCACGTCGGACTCTAATCGCTCAAATTAAACGCGCTCACTGCGTAGCGGCGGAACAACTACACTTCCACGTCGTCGGCTACGGCCGCGCCTTGGCTCGGCTCCAATCGACTGGACTAAGCAAAAGTATTCTCATTTATTTGCACTAGATGGCGCGACATAACACGCTGGCGCATTTTTAAAACCTGTAAGGCAGGTCCACACAGTCGCGGTTACCCGCTGTTAGCGTACGCCCAGCTAAAACTATACTTCTGAGCGGACAGCGTAGCGTACGCAGCGCCGTAGCGCTTTGCGCACGCAAGCGCTTCCGTACGCACAGCTAAAACTGTCTAATGCAAGTAGTCTGTACAATAATTCTAAAATTGTATCAGACTGGTTTTAAGCTCATTAAGCGCATTAATTTGGCGTTGCGGTCTTTGCGTTGTTTGCGTACTTCGCGTTGACAACATGGCGGTGCCCTGCCCGCCCGCTTCGCAGCGATAACAACTTCGTCGCTAATTCCTCAAAGCAATATCGTGTTCTAAGCTGTTGTATTCGCCTTCGATTTGCCCATTCTTACCCTCGCATAAAGTTTCAAGAGACAAATAGCTTTTGTTTTTCAGAAATCAAGGCGACTTCCTATGTGTTAAGCCTAACGAAGCAGCGCTCCGATGCGGTTGGACGGGCTTGGTTTTGACTTGTCTTGTATTAGAGTGGCTACAGCAGTGTCTGCATCTGTCCGTCGCGTACGTGCAATTAAAAGGGTTTTAAACGACATCCGCGTATGCATGTATTTAAGCATTTCGTATACGTTTATCAAATATTTTTGTTATTTTGTAAAATCTAAAGTAGCGATTGTGGCGCCACACAAGCGTAGCGTGAGTAACGAGAACCATTTCAATGGCCATTGAGATTTGCCGTGTAGCAGCGACACAACTCCTTCGAGTTCGATGGTGATTGAGAATCTCGATGACCCTCGACTCGATCGGCATTGAAACTGGCCGTGTGACAGGGGTATAAGTTGAGCCGGAGAGAAAGAGAGGGGTATGCGGCCAGGACCCCGTCGGGCTGGCAGGAGAGGTCAGCTGGTCGGCCCGCTCTCCGCCGGTCGGTGAACTTCGAAGAAACCGACGTGCAAAGCCGGAGCGCTCCGTCGGGAGATAATAGACAGTTTTAGCTGTGCGTACGCAACGGCTTAGCGTACGCAAGGAGTTTGCGGGGACGGTAGTGCGCATGCGCAGAACGCAAGCGCAAGCCCTGCGTCTTGCGTGCGTACGCTAGCCAGCGGACTTTGCGTTGCGGCGCTTGCGTGGCTTGCGTACGCTAACTTTGACAAGATGGCGGCGCCCTGCTCGCCCGCTTCGGAATAAATACACGTCGCCGCAGGATTCTTCGACGCAATAGCTCGCTCAAATGGTAGCGGTTCGCTTTTATTTCGCCTTATCTTGCCCACACGTAGCGGTATAAGCGATAACTAGCCCCTGTTTTTCAGATAATTTGGTGATTTTCAGGCTCCTAGGCTTAACTATATGCAGTGTGTTTTCCTCATAGCAACGACACCTGGCGAAGCAGTTTTCTAGCTTTTAGCCAGTTCTTACATTTTCTTCGGTTTGCATAGTTTTTCCTCTTGGAACAAAAAAAGGCTCCCAATACACTCACACTAGTTATCAGTAATCACGGATTTAATTTCTTCAACCGAGCGTCGGCTGCGTTTTTATGGAGGAAAAACGCTAAGGCGCCCGTGTGCTGTGCGATGTCAGTGCACGTTAAAGATCCCCAGGTGGTCGAAATTATGCCGGAGCCCTCCACTACGGCGCCTATTCTTCCTTTCTTCTTTCACTCCCTCCTTTATCCCTTCCCTTACGGCGCGGTTCAGGTGTCCAAAGATATATGAGACAGATACTGCGCCATTTCCTTTCCCCAAAAAACCAATTATTATTTATGTGGTTTGACGCCTTGTCACTAGATGGCGCCACGTGCGCCTGAGGGACGCTACGGCACGGCCAGCTAAAACTATACTTCGGAACGGACAGCGTAACGTACGCAGCTCCGTAGCGCTTTGCGTACGCAAGCACTTGCGTACGCACAGCTAAAACTAGAGACTTTTAGTATAGCGTATGAGCGCTTGCGTACGCTATACGCAAGCATTTAGCGGGAGTTAACAGAGGAGGTCGCACGACCACTTTTAGTTTATCGTATGCCAACCTGAACGCAACGATAGCGTAGGTTGCAGTGGCGCCATCTGGTGTTAAATTGAGAAAATATCTTGCGACAAAGTTTTTTTCTATTTAGCCAAGGCATGGCCAAGGTTATCCAAGTCGCATCACGCAGATAGCCGGTTGCGTGGCCAAATGGTTCGTGCTCTGCACAGTGGAGGTAGGGCCAGACTTTTTTTAGGTAACCGAACCGAGCGAGGTTCTTAATAACGTCATGGTGCGTACTAGCATCCTTTCGGACCCCTACTGCCTAGCGTTTTTAAGCTGAGACGACATCGAAGCCGTGATGATGCGCGAGCGTGAACATGAACGAGCGCGAGCGTGAACAGCATCAGCAACAGCTTCAACACGGTGGCTGCCATCTGAGAAGTACGATCACGATGTCAACGCACACACGTGCTACGAGCACTGCGACGCAGCGTTGCTGCGACCGGCTTGGTGGCTAGCCTTTGATGGACCAGCTAACCGCTGAAACGGCTACTTTTGGCAAGGCTGTGACTACATTTCCTTAAGAATCCAAATCAAGGCAATCCACAGTCGGTTCTGTCTTGTTAGGGCTAAGAGCTGCGGAATCGTTACACAGAATAGAAAATTGGGCAAGTTTATCCCTCTTTCTTTATGCTGTTGGCGAGGCGAGGCAAAGCGAATATCACGTGTGCTATTTAAAGCAATGAATATGCCTAAAAAACCAATAACATTGACGAATTCTCTCCGAAGCGGGTGACGTGGGCGCCGCCATCTTGACAACGCTATTTTTCCCAGCGTACGCAAGAGCACGCACGCTAAATTCGAGAAATAGCGTACGTAACGCGCACGTACGCTAAACCTCGGTTTGGAATAGCGTTTAGCGCATGCGCAGTACGAAGCACGCTATTTTATAGCGTACGCTATGCCTTTGCGTATGTCTGCGTACGCTATACTAAAAGTCTCTACTGTCTAATCCCCAGTGGTTCTGCCATTAGCCATGGCCGGCGAAGCCTGCTGACGAGCCACTGTGGCGATCCGTTCTCACGCTGGTGCTGTGCCCGTGAAGCCAGGAGTAGCCAGGTCGTGGAGAGGACGGGGAAAATCGGAAGACAGCCGGAACCACTTCGCTGCCGGGGACAGGGACTCCTTAAAGGAATTTGCGCAGAACCCTGCTCCCCGCTTGTCCCGCGCTGCAACGACCGGGCGAGCGCGGTAAATGCATCCCGCAGACACCTGGCGAGAGATTCTGTCTTGGTGGCAATCCTCGAGACATGCTGGCGCCAATCTTAATACCAGCTGGCGGCAATTCCTAATAGGCCCAAGTACATATCGCGACTTCTGCTATCATAGTTTTGTTCTTGCCTGGATCGTCTGTCTTTCCGTGTGTTATGTTTACTATCTGCGATTGCGCAGGATGTTTATTTGCCGTTTGACGCATCGTATATAGCGAATTTTGTTTAGATACGTAGAATTAGTGGAGACACACGTGTATTTAAATATCTTGTTTGGACGTTTTGTGCATACATGCAGCGACTTTATTTCCAGTGACACTTTCTTGTCCTTTATCAAGTTGTGTCTTCGAATTTTTAATATTCCATTTAGTTTCCCACTTCTAACGTAATTTTTGCAGAACTCCTCGTTCATACATGTGCTAGCTGTTGCGAATAAAATTTAGGTGCAATTACTCGCAATACATGACCGGTGACAGCTACTGCTGCGCAGTACATTGGAAGGAAGGACAGCGGCATTGAGATTTTTCCCTGGCCGTTGGATATTTACGAAAATCTAAAGCTTCTTCACCGACAAAGATGCATTAAAATGTTTGTCCTCTGCTTGCTCATTTCATGTCTTTTAGGTTTTCACATCAGCGCCAGTCACTGCTTTGCCGGTTTCGAACTGATATAGTTTTAGATTTTAGACTTGGTGTGATATTTCCTTTACTAATTAAATACGCAAAAACATGAAACCATTGGTATCAGTTATGTCTGCCACGATTTTTTAAGACATACGAATACATTCTTTTATTTAAAGAATACATATTTCACTCGTCTAGACAGTGCGTAGCGCTATCTAATACACAATGGCATTGTCAGTGGCAATGCAGTTACTGTTCTTGCGTTTGATTCCACCACAAATTCAATGAGGAGGCCGCCCTGCAACATAAGCCCCCCCCCCCCCCTTCCCCACCCCCCGAAAAAAATTTCTGGCTACGCCACTGCTGCACATGCGGTTGCTCCGGTATTTTGTGTTCATTGCAAGAAAAGATCGGGAAACACCACGACCAACGAGCAATACGGCACAAATGCACGCACAAAAACACACTGAGGTCAGCAATCGCCATCGTGACGTTTCCTCTTTACACCGTCGTGCGGCACCAGCGTCTGTGGAACTTTCGTACGGAATGTCGAAGCGCTCGCCCTCCCAATTCCATCCCACCTGTGGCTGAAGCATCCCAAAAGCAAGTTCTATGAAGGAGCTATGAAAGGGTCAGGTGGGAGCTCACGCGGGAGGGCATCTCGCCGGGCTACTTTGAGCACTTTGTCCTTCCGCCGGTGCTTCCCTCCAGGACCTTTCCCTCTCCTCTCAAGGGGGCTTTAGAGTCGCTTTGTAAAGACCCCCACGAGGGGTTGGATCAGCTACTGTGGTTGGGTGCGCATGGGAGCAACTTTTCTTTTTTTTTCGCTCAGATTTCGTTATATTATTTTTTTGTCTGGGCCCAGACCTTTTTGTATACCCGCCTGTACAAAGGGGACAGCGACATGCCATCAACATCGTAGCCGTGAGCAGCAGCAGTTTCTTATTTCATGCCTCCGCGTTGGTTCTTTGCCTGCGTTCTTCAGGATCCGTCAGGAATGCTAAGTTCTCTTCCAAGTGAGTGTTTTCAAATTTTGCGGCCAGATTTTGCTTACTGAGGCTTCGGTCCTGTTTTTAAAGAATTTGAGCGTGTCGCTGGCCCCGATAGAAGCTTGCTTCCAACAAAATATTCAGCATGCTGCCCCTTGAAGTACGGGAGAGTATATTATCACTCCTGGACGCAGGGTCCCTGATAGCATTGGCAGATGCATTTCCCAAACTCCGATGTATCGTCTTCCAGACTCGTCTTGTTTGAGCACTCAGCTTTACGTCGGGAACCGATGAGGGCATCATACAGGACTTTCCAGCAGCAAGCATTTCTAACCACGCGGAAAAACTAGACTTCACTAATTGCATTGCGCTTTCGTCCGCAGCCCTGCGAAACTGTCTCCAGCTGCAGTAATTTGCAATAACTGTTGTGCGTGAACTGCGTGGTTCAACCTTTACATCTGTTCGCTCTGTTAGCTGTCAAGTTGACCACAGTGAGAACGCTCGAATGGACGCTACATGATGGCTCGTTAAACGAACTGCCGTCGGTCCCCAACATCAAGCTGCCAGAAATGCAACTGGAGAGCATGCACATCGAGGTGGTGGCTACGCAACGAAATGTTGACTTTTTAGTGCGCCTCCTGAAGGATTGTCGCCGACTGAAAAACTTGCGCACCCACTTCATCCGGAAAGAGCCTGCAAGCATACAACATATCATGAACGAGGAGATATACTTGGTTGGTCGTCTCCCATATTCGAAAGTGTTAAATTACACCTACGAACAGTTAACGGACCCCGAAACACCACGAAGGCGCCGCCATCGGGTGCCGCACCGTGTTCAAGCCGAATACGGCAACTCGACAGATCCGGTGAATTCGCGTAATCTGGTCTTCCTCGATTACGGGCTGGTAAACGCTCGCCTGAGTGGGCACAAGGAAGCGGTCGCAATCATGGAAACCACCGCCTATGTAGAGTACTGCCGGCTTTCCCAAGCCGTCGCGAGGCCCGAGCGCTGGAACGAAGTCTCGTCCCTGTCTCTAGTCCGGTTGGTACGATACGGACAGCAGCCGTCCGGGACTCCAACCGCCAGCAAACGCGTCATGGAGGGAACGCAGCTGTTTTTAAATAGCTGCGTGTCCAACATCAACCAGTTGAACCTGGCGTTGATTCACTTCGACCGTGACACCGACGGGTGCGCAATGGTGGGGTCCACGCTTCCCGACGTCCCCACGGCCTAAATCGCGGTGAGGCGAAAGCTTTTAGCGCGGTGTTGATGCTTGTGTCGCTGATTTGTGGTGAAGATGTTGACTAAAGAATCCACAATTGTTTGTAAAACTTGAAATTTATTCAATTCAATCGAAATCAGCTGGGTCAAAGTCATCCTTTTTATTTTCTATTACTGGCTCTTTATTTTTATTTTTCATTTTTATATTTGTTTTGTTTGATTTTATTTTATTTCTAATTTTCATTCATTAATTGTTAATGTTTTTTTGCTTGTTTCATTCGATGACGTTGTCAGTTTGATTGATAGCTAGAGTGACACTTTTCAGCAAACTAGACCGCTGGCGAGTCATGAACCTATAAAGGCTTTCGCATCAATATCGTCGCCAGACGTGCCCACGTATTAGCAGAGCACCACCATGAGCCAACCAGGCTAAACACGTGGTTTCACACATGTACTCAGTTTAACAACGTTAAAGCCCTACCACGTTTTTCTCTCAGGCTGATGCAGGCCAAACTGCCGTTGTTAGAGGTGCTTCACGCGCACTACATGCACACCAGGCAGAGTGTGAAGCCGGTCACGTGGCTTCGTCAGCGGTATCCCGTCACTACTCGGCTGGGCGACGGGAGACAGCAGCGCCTGGGAGCCGGCGTTTTTTTTGACGACCGGCCCTGCCTCGGCTGCTACCGGACGACTTTCCTAGGTATGGTCAGACCGCGCAACCTTGTTTGAAGTGACGTCGAGAACGCAAGCTCTGCCGCCAACGAACCAACCCCGGTTTGGACTTGTCATATTCGTCGAGCCGTTTTGTACATGCCTGATGCTGCTCGTGATTGCAGCTGTATAAACACCATTGTTAATGTTTGCTACACTTCTTGCCGCGTGCATTGAATATCGTATTGAGCGCAGGATACTTAGCCCCAACTCGGTGGACACATCCTAGGCGTACGGCGGAGCGTCTGCGCGCCCAGCGCCGCGCCGTGACGGGCGTCGAAAAAAGGCATCCACCTCCATGCTCCCTGTGCTGGCGCGTTCCCCCTCTCGAGCCGACGGAAGGAATTTGAAGCGTCAAAAAAGGGGATTTCGGGGGCCCTTAAAAGACAACTCAAACCGCCAAGAAAAGTTCTAGGAACCTGTGAGAGCTTTCATGGGAGTCCCCGAGAGCCCCGCGGTCCTTCTATTGTAAACATGACCCCTCTTCCGAAGCGCACTGCTCGCGCCTGCGCGCGCGTCGCGCTTTGCGCATGCGCAGACAGGATCCAGCGTACGCTCGTGCGCGTAGGCGCTCCGCTGGTATGCGTAGGATGTGCCCATCGAGTTGGGCACATCGATGGGCACATAGGATGTGCCATAGGATGTGCCATAGGCACATAGGATAAAGGTCCGTAGCAATAAAGGCGGCCGTCAGCGGCCTTAAAGTTGCTTAAAGCAGCAACCCAGACGGCAGCGCCAGCTAGCGAGCTCAAAGAATAAAAAATTGATGCAATTTTTAGTTTTGAAACCGTAAAAAATATCTAATTTATCTTATTCAATGGTTAATTTTGCGTTACAGTGCACTTAACCGTAGAGGAGGCTATGACTAAAGACATCCACACTGCTAAGAAAGGACTTGAACGCTTTTCAGCAGCCGCATCGACACACACGTGCTTGCGCATCTCGCTTTGCTTTTTTTTCTTCGTTTGCTCTTTGTTGAGTGCGTGTTTTGAGTTTGCTTGTGTGCACAAAGACACAAGCAACAAAGCACGCTTCGCGAACACGACGAGGAGCCGAACGGAAAAGTGCGCCTACCGTGGTCGGACCGAGAACGATGAAAAAAAAAAGAAACTTTGTTTCAAAATATCCGTTTCTCACCGTCAGAACGCTCGTTTATTATCGTGATAGCTACTTTTTCCAACATAAACGAAAGCCCTCTTAGCTGAAGTGCTACCGTCTGCTTTAATTTCATAATGTTACTAGCGCCGCTGCACACACAGCGGTGACTTTTGGCATTCACGGAGGCCGCGTTCTAGCTCCTTTGGATTTGCCGCGTAGCAGCGTCGCTGCTCCTTTTCGGTTTTCCTCATTTAGTGCAATAAGACAACTTTACGGCAAGGGCCGAGAAGTAGTCCCGTGTGACAGGGGTATTAGTGCCTTTGCAGTAGTGAATTCGAGATATCACTGGTGGAGGCTACGGGTTAAGCGGGTACCGGCGCAAAAGTTGAATGTCCCCTCAGTCTCGCCCGCGCCGACGTGAAGGCGAAGATTAGTTGTCCATCTGCTAGCTGACTGAAGAGGTCAGGACAAGGAAAGAGCTTTCATTATAACATTTACACGTGCCTCCTCTCATGAAATTTCATCAGACCTTAATAACGTCCTCTCAACAAACATATTACAAAACATTTGGGAACACGGATTCGGCTTATTGGACGAGATCTCAGAAGCCAGTCGCAATGGCGAAAACCACGCTCTTTTAGTTCATTAGTTACCACAGATCGTGTGACAGCAGTTGAAAGCTCCGAGAAAGCAAATTGCAGACACAAAACACCTCATTGAAGGTCCGTTAGGATTGCATGTGTCTTTCCTGGAAGCGGGCGCCAAGGCTCAAGACAATGGCGATAGCCGCTCCAAGTCTCCTGTCGGTTCCCTGTCCGTCGGTCCCGACCCGTCTTCCCCGAATGCCGGCAATTGATGGCCCGTGGAATCTCTAATTAGTCACGCACCTCAACACGAGGAGCATACAAAGGGAACCCTTTCCACGGAGGGGCCACAGGGAAGCGAATACCCGGTGCTTGTTACTGCGGGCGACGCTCTTTCGCCTGCGATTAGTGTAAATAGTGGCAATAGTGGCTGCAATAAAATGAGGGCAGTGCAGACTGCGATCTAGGTGGCCACCACCACAGCCATTTGCAGGTAAAATTGAAGAATAGAAAAAAGAGCGAAGGCAGAAGATATAGCTATACTTGCACCACACAAAGATTCAGAACACAGACCTCTCCCCGCATATATTTTGAATTTCTTCTTTTTTATGTCGCCACCCCTCACCACCCCGAATCAAAGCGGATGCCAATATCATCTGACTATCGGGAGGTCGGGAGGGTAAGAAAAAGAGTGAGAGGCGAGGCCAGCTTTGCATAAGTGCAGAATTCGTTTTGTATATGCCGTGATCTCGGGGGAGTTGGGACAGTGCGCTTATCATGGCACAGGGGTATTTATTCCAGCGCTCTGATCCTCGGCGGCCGGGAAAGTACAGCATTTGATGGTGGCCGCGGCGTCTGTCAAGGGTGTCCCCTATCCCGGCTTTTGTTTCTTCCAGCATAAGAGCCTTTTCTCTTGGCAACGAATCGCCACTCCCTCATTAGAGGCCTGCCTTTGCCAGGTAGCGAGGCGGTGCGCGTTGCCGCTTATGCGGATGACACGACTCTCTACATAAATAGCTGAACACTGCAGCCTCCTTGAGGCTTTAAATGTTTTTCGTGAGTACGCCTCCTTGTCTGGGGCTGCTCTTAATTACTCAGTCATTACATTTTTGTGTGGTGTCCCCAGACTCGTGTCACATCTGCGATATCTTTACAGGGGTGTACGCAGATGTGCATTTTACGTGTGACCTACGACTGCGCTGGAATATTGGGTGGTGTGTAGTCTTCGGTCGTGGAGGGCATTACAGCTCCTATAGGAAGAGCGCAGACATTTGACCTGCCTCTGCTTGAGGGGCGCTACCGGATTCAGTCCATCATAGTCGGTGCCTTCTGGCACCTTTGTCATATTGTTAAACCGCCCATCTGTGTCATAAGGCGTCTACAGACTACAGTTTAGTTTTGTTTTTGTTTGTCAGGAAGAACCGAGATTGTGGCTCAGCCTGTTCTTGGACGACCACGGGACAGTGCAGGCGTTGCCTTCGCAAGTTTGTCCGCCCCTTTAAAGAGTATTTTGCGTACACTGCTGGGAGACACATGCATCTCCGGCGCGAACACTGACGCGGAACTTTTTGGGCCCTTCTTTATGCTTTTTTCATCCCACGGCTGACGAGTTGTCCGAGGAGCTCTTTTTCTTGGGGGAAGAGGAGTGTCCCCGACAGTGGTCATGCGCGTTCATTTCAGTTAACAACGATCCGTTTTTCGGCCGAACTGGCGCTAAGGTCTTTCTTTTTCTGTGTGGCGCTTCACTTCTGTGTGTTATCCCGTAGGTTCAAATGAACAGTTCCTGTTATTTGTCCAAATATGATTATGATATCTCTTTAATTGACTCGCCTTACACAGCGTCATGTCTATACCTGGGAATGTCAGTGTATCCGGTAAACCTGGAATGTGTACATATGTAAATAATTTTTTCCCAACCTGGCTATTGGGCTCCGCTCGCCGCGGTGGCTCAGTGGTTTGGCCGCTCGGCTATTGAGCTGGAGTGCCCGGGTCCGAACATGGCCGCGGCGGCCGCGTTTCGATGCAGGCGGAAGGCGCCCGTGTGCTTCTACTCCTTCCCGTCGACGGGATGGAGTGAACGGCGGGTATGAGAGCCGCCAGTTTTTTGTGTGTTTTTTAGGGTACAAACGGTGCAGCTTTACGGTGGATACTTCAACCTGAAAAGCGTCACGCGTCGTAACGCGTTACTGGCTGCGTTCCAATACTCTAGACGTCTAACAAGACGTCTAGTGTGACGTCTAGGAAGCCGTCTACATGTCTACGCATTGGAACATGGCTACTTCATGCGCCGCCTTGCTGTGTTAAAATTAAACTAAAACTTACGAATAGTTTCACTGTTATATTTTTAAAATTAGTCAATAGAACAAGTTAAAAGCGCGTTTTTGACAGTTTGGTTATTTTTACTGCATTAAATGTGTGCTTTTTATTTCAGTTGTGCAAATCACATGATAGGTGGCAGCGCTTCTGTAGACGCTGCACACCATTTCGCACGCGCAATGTCCCCGCTATCGGAAGACGACGCGATTCTGCTTTTATTATTGATGCTAAATGTATCATGCTCCTCGAACATGCTCATCCAGATGATCCTATCACGAAGCAACTGAAGTACTTCTTTTCCTGCGTTAAGTGGCTGGTGGTATTCGTTCGACATGCGCGCGCTTTTCCGCGCTCCAGTTTGCTCTTCCCGGCGCCATTGGGGAAGTTAGATGCAATACTGGCGGGGAAAAAAGGAATTTGACTTCCGGTGCAGGGGCACATATGGAGGTATTGCTGTACAGATATTACGAGGGATCGCGACTTGTTGTGCAAGTACTGCTTGCGCAGCGGTAGTCGACATGGAGAGACTGGTACCAGTGTTTCCTGCCATAGAGATCGCTGTTTCATAATTATGCAGAGGACGGCTTGAATGAAGCGCACGTTTTTTGTCTAAAAAAAGACTCAGGATTTAAAGGTTTGTCCAGTATACTGGTGAGAATGATAATCAGGAGCAACCGATCTCACTGAATTACTAAAATGCAATTGTACACTTGGTTTGAAAGTTTGCTTGACAATGTTTTTGTGAAAATTGTCTTTGCAATTCAGCATTTTGACAGCTGTGTTTATTTTGCAGGCCAGAGGTCCATACTGCTGCCTAACACAGCGTTCAATACTCCTTGAGTACCTCCACAATCAGGAGCTTGATTTTAAGCATCACTTTATAATCACTAGAGAGTTCTTCCGAGAACTGATGAATCTGCTTTGGGCCGACCAACCTACAAGGACCCACGGATGGAGTAGAGAGGTGCACCTCCTGGTCTTCTTGTTCTGATTCGCGTGCGGAACTTCGTACCGTGTGTTGGGGGCTTGTTTTAACGTACCAAGGACCACCACTTTCCGAATGGTCACCTCTGCACTCAACCTAATGATGAGGCAGCTGGATAGAATGGCCTACCTCCCAAAACAAAACGAACTCCCACAAATTGTGGCAGGATTTAAAGCTCTCTCCAATAATGACGGCTTTGTAGGAGCAATTGATGGTTGTCACGTGAGGATTGAAGCACCCGAGTCATTGCACCAAGATTATTTCCGCCGGAAACTGTTCTATTCTATACAACTACAGGCAGTGTGTCACCATCGTGGCATATTAGATATTTTAACTGGGTGCCATGACAGTGCCCATGACCATCACAACACCCTTCAAAGACACACGCAGCCCTGTTGAGATCCGCTTCAACAAGGCTCATGCAAAAGCGCGCTGCATTGTTCAGCGGGCTTTTGGTTTAATCGAAGGGTCGCTGGACATCAGTATTCACCAAGGCTCTGTAAGTCTCGGTGCGAAAGGCGCCAGACGTTGTGGCTGCCAGCGCTGCAATGCACAATCTGTGCATGAGAATGCATGATGAAGCTCCAGAGGAGCTCTCAGACGACGATACGGAGCCAGACGCCCCAGATGATGACGTAGACGAAACGTCCAATGAACAGGAAGCCTCATAATTCAGGAATGACCTAGCTGCCAGGCTTTCCTGTCCAACAGCAGCTGGTGATCACGACTATCACGTTGTGATTTAAACCAGGTTGTTCATACTAACCCGCTCATCAAAAGAGTGGAACCACCTTCCCGCAGCTGTGGCTGGCATAAATGACTATGTTGTTTATCTTCAGTCTCTGATGAGGCTGATGCGTGACACCCCTAGTTATTTTTGCTTCATCATTTCTTCGCATTTTTTTCCTGTGCTGTTGTCTTTCAGTTTTATGCGTTACTTTTTTGCTGTTGTTTCTGAGCTTTATTTCTTTGCTTTCTTGTAATGTATACTTTTTTGCTGTTGTTTCTGTGCTTCTTTGCTTTCTTGGAATGTTGTATTATCTTACATTTATTTTACCTACTTAGTTTTGCCGCTTTTGAACATTTTTGTTGTTGTTCCCCCACTCCCCTCTGTAATGCCTCGGCACTTGAAGGCATTGAAAATAAATAAAATGGTTTGTTCAATTACAGCAGAATGGTACCTCTTAAAACTAACATGGAGATAACCAAAGTAATGTTCACCAGTGTAGCAAGGGAACAGCAGTTCACAATTGGTAGTGAGGTGCTTGAAGTGGTAAAGGAACACGTCTACTTTTGGCAGGCAGTGGCCGCTCATGATCATGAGAGGGAAATAACTGGAAGAATAAGGATGGGGTGAAGTGCATATGGCAGGTTCTATCCGATCATGAATGACAGTTTACCAGAATCTCTCAAGAGAAAAGTATACAACTGTATCTTACTGGTGCTCATCTACAGGGCAAAAACGTGGAGGCTAAGGACAACACAACGAAGTATGGAAAAAAAATGATAGGTGCAACGTTAACAGACCGGTAGCGGGTGTAGTGGATGAGAGAAAAAACGTGGGTTAATGACATCCTAGTCGAAATCAACGGAAAGAGATGGGCTTCGGCAGGGCATATAATTCGAAGGCAAGATAACCACTGGTCCTTGGGGGTAACGGAGTGGATTCCAAGAGAAGGCAAGCATAGCAGGGGGCGGCAAAAAGTTAGGTGAGTAAATGAGATTAAGGATAATGGCCGCGTTTGGGTGAGTTGGTTTTCCATGCTGAACGAAAAAGCGCAAAAAACAAGGACACAGAATGACACAGACAACACGAGCGCTTACTTCCAACTGATTTTATTTCATTCCAGAAGCGGAATTTTATACTCTCGATAATGTCTGCAAGGCATTATCCTAGAATCTTGAAAGATAACAGTCATCGAGTGACACACTTGAACGATGTAAGATAGGACATCCCTTTTTGTGACAACAGAATTGACGGAGCACTTACGCAGTCATCGCCAGCTCTAGCTATCTCCAAAGCCTCAAAAATTTCTCGCGTAATTTGACATTTGTTCATGTAAAAGGACTTTGCACTTGTGCAACAGAAAAGACTTGCACTTTCACAAGTGCAAAGTCCTTCTCCATGCGACAGAGTATTACATTATATAAACGTATCAAGAATGTTTCGACATGAAAAAGTCGAACATTTTTGACATATCCGTCTGCCGCTCCATGTTTTTCAGCAGACGTTCTGCAACATCAGCAGATTGACGGCGCCTTTTTTTTCGTCGCTCCTCACGTGGTGGCTCAGGATCCTTGGCATAACACAAGAAAAGAAGCCACAAACTTTAAGAAAGTTCAGAAGAAGCAGCCAGACTGATGATGGCCAGTGCAAGCGTTCCACCAGAGCTTGGATGAGCACTGGAGACATTCTCAGGTTGCAGGCTTTGATGTGGCGTGCAGAAATTCTCAAGGTTTGAAGAGGTAGGCTAAGTAAGAATGCAGTGCAATGGAGAAAAGAAAAGAGGAAAGCTTGGCCATGCAAATACTGCTGTTAGCTACAAATCTCCACTCCAGCCGGTCATTCAGCAGCACTGCCACCAGCAGCACTGCCGCCTTGGGCCGATGCAATGAGGCGCGGTGGACTTGTAATCGGCCGGCCGCTCATGCCGTCGTCAAGCAGCTGGAAGTATGGCCAGTCGATCTCCCCATCCTCACTGCCCGCCCCAGTTGGGGGATTCTTGAGCTCCTGGAAGCAAAAAAGCCTCGAACATTAAGCTTATTAATGACGACCATAGTCCTCCACATCTGGATTATCGCGCCATGAGAAAGGTACTTGCACAGTTTGGATAAGCATATCACGTGATACACCAGGTCGTGGTCCAACTTGCCTTGTATTTTCTCAGCAAAATGAGCCACTTTTTGCTGCACTGCTCTGGTGTGGCTCCCCAAAGCTCCAGCTCCTGAATGATTCGACTAAGAAACAGTAAAAGTAGATCTAAAAGGTAGATGTTACTAACACAAAACATGGCAATTCCGACAACAGTTGAGGCTAAGGCTTTGCTGGCCCATGAACTAAATAATGACAAGTACTTGTTGCTAGGTGTGTTGGTGCATATTCAGTAAAGACAAATGAGCGTAAAAATGCGAAGACGGACGAAGTGAGGGAGGATGACGAGTGCTATTCCGTTCCTTCACTACGAGTGTGTTCGTTTTTTTTTTCGTTCCTGTGTCTTTCTTAAATGAATAATGGAACAGCTAGGATATTCCTCTGTCAAGTACCTATCATATGGGGCCACATCACCCTCACAAGGTAAACTCGTATGTATACACTATCGCAAGTGAGCGGTAGAGTTTATGCGCTGTGCTGCTGGAGGAAGGCGTGTATTTATTTACTACACACTGCGAGTCGCAGCTTTGGCGCACGCAGGCGGGGGCTTTGCAGCAAACGAAAAGGCAAGAAACACTACCTTAACAACAGAAAACGCCCGAGACGAAGATGCGATGAACAAAGATTGAACATGCATACATCAGATTCAATGCTCGGAGCAAAGTAGTTTTACCTACTAACAGGGCTGCATTCATGCGACGCACACACGCTTGCTTTTTGTCACACCACTTACAGCCAGGCTTGTTTAGAATTCCGCTTCCCCGTGAACTGGGTCTCCAATTCAAACCGCTTCGCGATGAGCCGCTTTGTTCTTCTGAGACTGCAACCAAAAAGAGTTCGATAAGGCTACCATACAGTAGCAGGAAAAACACGGATGCGTGCCCTTAAAGGCGTCTGTTGTGAACCCCCGAGGGATAGGGAGGTCCAAACCACAGAAACCAACTTTTTGATCTAGTGCGGAACAAAACGTGCAAAACAGCTTGGATCGTCAGATTATAAACGCACCAACAGCGTTCATTGCTACCGCTTGAGCAGAGATCTCACCGTCACGATTTCCTCCCGCGCGGTTCACACACGTGCGCGGCTATGGCAATCGTAGGTCCACAAAGACTGCTTTATTGGCTGCTAGTTCTTATAAAAATTAGCATAACGGAAAACCTCACACTTAAAAGATGATGCGTCTCCGTGCTCCGGTGCCCGCGAAGAACACGGCTCGCTCCGCTCCACACGCGACTGGTCCAGCTGCTCCGCTGCACCCGCCGCGGTGACTCCATGGTTATGGCGCTCGGCTGCTGGTACAAAAGGCGCGGGTTCCATCCCGGCCGCGGCGGTCGAACTTCAATGAAGGCGAAATTCTAGAGGCTCGTGTACTGTGCGATGTCAGTGCACGTTAAAGAACCCCAGGTGGTCGAAATTTCCGGAGCCCTTCACTACGGCGTCTCTCATAGCCTGAGTCTCTTTGCGACGTTAAACCCCCATAAAATAAACCAAACCAGCTGCTCCGCCATCTTTAGAGTGCAAGTTAGCCTGCATCGATGTTGACTTCGGCGAAGCAGTGTTCTTGGACGTCTTCGTGAGAGTTGGAACGCGCCTCACAATGGCGGCTATCCGTCAAGCCATCTAAGTAAACATTTACTTGGGAGTACTGGAACGCACCCACTGCTGCCGTTGTAACCCAAATGGCTGATGTAAAGCTAAGACAGTTATCGCGCCTGTGAAAACGCGTTACGCGTTAGACAGCCGCCGTTATACCTTCTAAATTGCTTCTTCTAAATGGTTTGTACAAAGCTATTCCAGCTTTCACTGTTGAAAAAAAAAGTAAAACTGTTCGTTCGTGACACGACTCGAACCTGCAATCTTGTGATCTTATCCACTAGGGCACGCAGACTTTTTTTTTCTCTGCGGGCGTAAGGAACTAGCTCCATCGAACGTTACGGCACTGAAGCAAGCCATCCCCAGCAGGCAGCTCAATTAATCGCGAGAGGCTGCTCGCAGAGAGCAACCTGGGTAGCAACCCAAGTCTCGTCGATGGTAGCACCTGCCATAGAGCGGCAGCTGCGCATCGCATGACCACTGCAACACTGCGCCAGGAGTGGCTGGAGGGCTGCCAGGGATCTATGATTGTAGTGGAGGGAATGGTGTATACGTAGTGGAGGGAATGGTGTATACGTGGACATTAACTCGAAATTGCTATCCTGCTATTTGTGCGCACTGGATCTCAAAACTGGAACCGAAGTGCAAACCAAACTGCTAGCGCACATAATTCGCATTTTGCCTATAGCTCCGCAAACCGACCATCATTTTTTATTCTGCTTTCTTATCAATTATTTTTAGACGAGAAAATAATTACACTATTATTCTCTAATTAATCACCCCCAGAAATTGAAACAGAGAAACGCTACAGAGACTGTTCACTACACTCGAATCAGTGGTAATAATAATAATAATTGGTTTTGGGGGAAAGGAAATCGCGCAGTATCTGTCTCATATATCGTTGGACACCTGAACCGCTTCGTAAGGGAAGGGATTAAGGAGGGAGTGAAAGAAGAAAGGAAGAAAGAGGTGTTGATGTGGAGGGCTCCGGAATAATTTCGACCACGTGGGGATCTTTAACGTGCACTGACATCGCACAGCACAAAGGGCTCCTTAGCGTTTTGCCTCCATAAAAATGCAGCCGCCGTGGTCGGGTACAAACCCGGGAATCCGGATCAGTAGCCGAGCGCCATAACCACTGAGATACCGCTTTTTTTCTTTATTGCCGACTTCAGCACGTCATTTACAAACCAATCCACGCGAACAACACAACACAGATGCTAAAACTACGTCACCCGCACTTGGGGTTACGTAAACACATTAAAATTCGCTCATGAGCCACCACTGAGCCACCGCAGCGGGTCCGAATCAGTGCGAAAGCTTGGATTTATGCTAACTAGAAGACGACATTGAGCGGGCAATGACGACGGACGGAGCAGATGGAACATGAAGACACTCTGCAATGCACAGCATGAGAGTATGGTGCAGCTTACCACTAGGCGTGTTCGGCTGGGGCGAGAGCCTAGTTCACAATGTCGTTCCATCATGCTCGTTTTCCAGCGGCTGTGTAGCCCAGTCAGAAAGAACATGTTTAAAGGTTCACCAACAAATGGCAGTGCAGTGGGATACCGCACAAAGTGCGCTGTGAAATTACGTTTCTTTTTTTTTTCAATATCCGTTGCAAGATATCTCAGAAGTGAACAGCATCGTTGCAATCGATGAAACAAAGGTCAGTCGTTTCTGGAGTATCACAAAGGTGGCAATTAACCATGGTAACCAAAATGGCCTTTTTTCTAACCATGTTCTAAAGGGCAATGTCTCGCTATAAAGGCTACAAGAAACCTACTTGAGCAGAATGATTTTTCAGCTAAAGGAATTGTATGCCCGGACTGAATTTGAATCAGAGTGGCAACCACTCCTAGTGTTGTGTTGTTCATTACCTTGTTTCTAGTACGTTGTTGCTTAGGTCTGTCGTATTACGATGTAACAGTGCTGTGCCCTGCGTCGCGTCTTTTCTGGTTCTTGATTTTTTAGGTGTGTCGTAATATGCATTGTGTTGATTTGCTATTGCTTTCTTCGCGGTTTGTACACAGTTCATGTACATGGAACATTGCTTCACTGTAATAAATATCATGTTTAAAAAAAAAAAGCGGCGATAGCCTATAGTGGTCTCGTGCAGCGGCTTTTGAAGCTAATTTGTTCGCGCCGCCGAGGATTCGACTCCCAGTCGTGAAACTTGATGCGTTTTTTCTGCCTCTTTTATTCTCTGTGCGGACCTTCATTGGCAATAGTCGATTCTGCTATAAGCTCTGAAGCTCCGGATTAGTGCCTGATCATATAACGTTAGCTAATGATTCGCGGAACAGCTCATAATTATTAGTGCCAACAATTTCTGCCGCAAAGTGGTTCCAGCCGCGTGGGGTTCGCGGCAGGAATGATTGGGAGAAGCATTTAGTGCGGTGTGACACAATGCCGACTTTGTGAAGCTGACCATTGCGATGAGCTAACATAGATTGGCTGAAGGATGAGGAAATCACGTATAGAGCGGGATGATAGTGCAACTTGTGGAAAAGGGCAATACGGAACTCTTTCATACGCGATTTCTGTGATGGGAGGCAGTAAATATGCTCGCTGTGTGGTAGCAGTTAGCAAGAATAAAGCGTACTCAGTTATTTTGGATTATGGTCCCATACCGGTGTAGCATACTCAGGTTTAGATCGTATTAATGTTTTATATAGCAACAGTTTCAAATCAGAAGGAACATCACAAAAGTTTTGGTGTAAGTATCCTAGCACCCGAATAGTGCTTATATGGGCTCGTTATGCTGTTGGGGTGGAAGCTTCTCTGGATACATGCATGGCTTTGCATTTGTTATTATTCCGCTGCATTGACTATTCCTTGCACCAGTTTTACAGTGGTAAGGTCAGATTGAAGTAAAGCAATCTCTTTAGCTTTATTTATTTCTTTAAAATTGACGCAAACATCAGGGAAAAGGTTATTATGAGAGTTCACAAGAAAGGGGATATCATTAATGCAAATGAAAACAGTAAGCGTCCAAGATTCTTACTGAACCTTTCCGAACTCCTGAAGACACCTGTGTAAAACTAGAGTTGTAATAAGGGGTGCAATTACTCATTTCATCCAGCCGAACGCAGCCATACCCCTGCAAACGAAAGGTATACAGGTTTCCCAGAAATTTAGGAGTTAAAGAAAAATTCGTCCTGCTCCCGAGTCGAATGTTTTCGAAAAGGCTAAGAAAATATATAATCACAGTAAAGTTCGCGGCGCTGTTCAATGTTTCCCGTTTCGGTTTGCGAAAAAGGAATGCCCATTTTCTTTTTATTTTTTTTCTGGCCACTGCACAGCGGCAGAGAAGGGGTCAGTCACATTCCTTACCCAGCCCGATAATGGGAGCCGGACAGCAAGGGATTTCGAGAATACCGGAAAGGTCAAACCCCTCCAGGAGCGTACACGTTAGGTCGGCTCGCACGCGGCTGGTCCATTACCCCCTGTCTGGTCTCTAGGGGAGCGCGCGCTTTTTTCGCTCGCCCCCCCCCCCCCCCTCCCTTCTGAGACCAGTGGTGGCTCTCATGCCATCGTGCACATTCTTGCCGCCAGGGGGGCGCACGTGTGCAGCGACGAGGAACCATCATAATCCGCGTCGAGTGACTTTTGTTCCATGTCGGAGGCAACGCTGCTCAAAGCTTGGGATGTCTATTGTGGCGCTCGTTGACAGTTTGAGGCGCGTTCAACAAGGCATTCTGCAGACAAAGAATGACCGCTCCTGGGGAAGGGACACGCGAGAGACGCGCTTTGTGGGAGAGTCTGCGTCTGTCGGTCTACAGCACGGTGTAAGAATACCATACTTTAATACCACGGTGTAAGAATACCATAGTATTCTTGCACCGTGGTCTACAGGTACGAACACACTGGCGGAAAAACGCGCGGCAAATCGCTGGCGGCACTATTCGCGGCGCGAATGGGACGGCCACACCGGCGGCGAGGCGCCGCCGCGCAAGGCTCCTTTCATGCCAAAGCGGTCGAGGTTCCTGCTCGTGGTTTGTGGAAGAGCGCGCGCGGCTCTGTCACCACCTCTTAAAGGTAGCTTTGCTAGGAGCCAAGAGGTGGCGACACAGACGCTCCCCACGTGACTAAGCCGGGCACCCCTCATTGGTCTCCCGCCCCGCGGCACGCGGCAAGCCGCCGAAAATGCCTCCTCAACCCATCCTCTGCGCGGCAGATCAACCCGCCGCCGCGGCAGGTTTCGCGGCACGCGGCTCCCCCCCGGCGGCGTGCCGCGCGCGTTTTGCCGCCGGTGTGTGCGTACCTTGCTGGGCATGATGACAGTCTGTGAGAGACGGCGCCCTATGGACTTCCTGCATGTTTGTAAACAAACGAGGTGGCGCTGCAGTCGCTAGCGAGCTCGTGGTAGGCAAAAGGTCGGGGAGTGGCGTCGCGGATAGGTGTAGTGCGCGGGTTTTCAAGGCTTGTAGGCGCGTTTCCAGTTTCTGCGAATCATAGCAATGGTCGATGCTTCCAACTTAGTAATTTGTCGAAGTACACGAGCTCGCGTTGTCCACGTGCGGCCTATAAAGAGAAATAGTTTGCCACTGTGTATTGTATATATGGTTAGTAGTAAACATGTAGAAAGCGTTCCTGCCGTTTATTTATGCGCTAGGCATTGAATAAAACAAGTTTTGACACTCTGCACTAGCCGGAATGATTTTACTTCGGGACAGCAGTGAGGGGAAGTGCTGGCGGTGTTTCGTCGGAGCAGACATGCGCTCATCGTCTGCTAGCTGACATACGTACGTGTCCCGCTGCGCGAAATGTGGGCACAGCGTCGTGTCCCCGATCTCCTGTCTCGCTTAGCGCTGTTTTTAGCCGCATGACCACGCACCAGCCAGGCCGACTTGTCCTCTTGTTAAGCTGGTCGATTTGGTGAAAATTTTTGATTTCTAGAATTATTTTCTTTCCTAGCCCTGAAGTCTAGTTTCGTGACGAAAAATTATAGCAAAATATTGAGTACAAATTTATAAATAACGCTTTTTAGAAGTGTGGTCGTCAAAAATTGTGAGGTAATTTCTTTGATTTCAGTGCCGCATTTCTTTGACCAAAGCGAAAGCGAAGATGCCATAAACGAGGGAACAAACTTTAAGGTTCGTTTTCTGACCTCTCACATTTTCCGCGACTGGATCACTCACCTTCGTAATTCGCATGGAAATCAAATGATTCCATTTGTCGCAAACTATTCCTGAGACGTTGAGGAGCGTAATAAATCTCTCGATTTTTTTCCCTACACGTACAGTATTGTGTTAGTTATTTTTTGTATGAAACGTTTTCATGTAACTATGCATGCATAAGTACTGATCATATAGAAAAAGAACTAATCGCGTCATCATACAGAACAGGGCTTTATGCACATGCTGGCATAAAAAATCTGCGCACTATCTACTCAATTATTTGAGACCTAGCTTGGGGGGACTTGACGACGGTGTTAATTATAATTGCCCAGAACTGCACCAGGTATAGCTATAAATAAAAGGAATGACTGAAACTAGCGTAGGAATTTCATATTTTCACCAAGTTTAGTTACATATCGCATGCATGAAGAACGAAAACAATTTTCATGCCGCGTCCCCTCTCAATCTCGCCACGTGTCTTTTAGTAGCACGCCTGCGGCTGCTTCTTTCCAAACAAGCTTCGCGATCATGTATTACCTCGTGAAACATGACACATGCATGATGCAATGAAAAAGCATATGGCGTTTAGCACACCTAAGGTACGCTATTCTAAGCACACCAACGCGACCGCGCAAGATTGGCACAACTTACCAGACTTCTTTCTACTCGAATGAAATAATTACGTCGTCATATCAAGAAACAGTTTCAAGTAACTATTAAATGTCACAAAACGCGCCATTTAAACATGGTGTGCTATTAACAAAAAAACGCATTCCTTGGGGGCGAGTGAACCTGTCGGCGCCCCGTGCACTCCGGCTCAAGGTGATAAATACGTGTGCAGCTACATATGTCTTTTTTTTCCTTGAGCAATTATCAGCCTACTATCCTGAAGTTCAGGTGAATGAACGCAGTAACTTGCATGCTATTAAGTGCATTGAGTGGCAGTGCATATCGACTCCCAGACTTCGCGCTTTACTACCGTGGCCCTATGCCTGTTAGCCAGTTTCCGAATGCGGCATTTATGCGCGAGAAACCTATCGAGGCTAATTTAATATTTTTTATGCTACTACGCGGATCCAGCAGTGACGCAGCTGGTCAATATATGCTGCTTCTGCAGTGCACAGGCTTGAAGCAGCCGCCGGTAGCTGCGGCAGCTGCGGTAGGCACGGGCAAGCGGAACCTGTTTTGCCTACCATGCGAAAGTCGCTGCTAACATCAGCGCCACCGCATCTTCGTGACGTCGCGGGGTGAAGGAGGTCCATAGATAGGCCTTACTAAGGGTAGACAGCTGGGCTAGTTGGTTGTTTCCATTATTATGGAACATGGTACCAGTGGAAGAGACAAGGACGAAGGCAGAAGACATCACGAACACCGGACTTCAACTGAAATTGATTGCACACTTGAAGGACTTTTATATACGGAGAAGCACCGCTATCGCCACCTACCGTTCAAAGCTATCAACATACGCTGGTCCACAAATGACGAATGCATCTAAACTAAACAAAGGCAAATCAACCAACTGCGTATAAGAGCACATCGCAGACTTTTTTCATTTTATTTTTTACCTGCCTGAACCTACAATCCCATTTTCCTGCAAATAATCAATTTCCTATTTTTCCGAGCGCGACAGATGGGGAACTGACACACTTATCTTCTTCATGCAAGATACATAGGGCTTCGAAAGTTTCGCGGCTTCACTGTGTGCCGAACCTGCGCAGAACTCGTGTATCCTTCAAAAACGCTTTGCATGCCGGCTTGTGCAAGCGACGACGAATGTGGGCAGCTAAATGGCCCCAGCCGCTTACCGAATCGATATTTCGGCGATGCTCTACCAAGCGCTCGTTAAGACAACGCCCAGTTGCCAGACAACAGGCAGGCAAGTGTTTGGAACCGCCATGGGCGCTTCGATTTCGGTCACTTGCGCCAACCTTGCCTTGGAAACCATCGGGGCCCTCGCCCTTGCTTCGTTTCCTCGTCGCCCAAAAATTTTTCTGCGCTATGTAGATGACTACTATTGCGTGTTGAACCAGCAAGACGCGCCTGCCCTACTACGCCATCTGAACTCCATCCAACCAACGACACAGTTCACAATGGAAGAGGAGAGTTCCGGCCGCATTGCCTTTCTCGATGTTTTAGTGCAGCGCACAGCGAATGGCCTCGTGAAGTCGGCCTACAGGAAAGCCACACATACAGGCCAATACCTGAAATTTGCCTCTGCGCATCCGGTAGGGCACAAGCGCTCCGTGGCACACGCGCGCAACGCCTATGTTCATCCCCGCAAGCGCGAAGGAAAGAAGAAAAAGAAGTATAAAAGAAGAGCTCTCTAGAAATGGCTACCCAAGGCAAATTCTTAACTCGTAGCAATGCTGATCTTCAAATCCACCCACAGCACCGAAGAATACCGAGCGGAAGCGAGCCGCCATTCCTTACGCGGTTGGTGTGAGCGAAACACTGGCAAGAATCTTCAGTGACTATATGACGTTCAAATCTGCCACGTGCCTAGAAACAACCTCAGACAGCAACTTAATTGTGCGGGTGACAGACAAGCTTTACAGCACTAGATACCCCGGGGTTGTTTACAAGATTCCTTGTCAGGATTGCGATGGAGCCTACATCGGCGAAGCTGGGGACTAAAGGAGACAGCTCGGGGAGCATAAAAATGACATTGCCAAGGGACGCACCGAGGAAAACGCCTTGGCAGATTACCAGAAGTGCACCAGTCACATTATCGCCTGGGACGCAGCCAGTATCATTTCCACCGAGAAATCGTTATCTTCCCGCCTACTCCTAAGTCATTCCATATCCAATCAACTCCGCACACACTTAATCGGACACGTGGGCCCATGCCTGCAGCATACGCATGGTCATTACTGCGACCATCACTCGTATAAACACGGCCGTTCTGTTTTTCGTTTTCATATGTGAGCAAGGGACCCATAATGGTCCCGAAACGTCGTTTCTTTTTTCCCTCTTCCTTTTCTTGAGTGTTAGGTTTTTCATAATGGCATCATTTCCTCGCCAGACGAGTTTTCGTTGAACTCTGGACTAAGTGATGTCGGGCCGTCGCCCTTTTGCCAGGGTATATGGGGTATATGCGGAGTCAGCATAAACCTTATTAATGAAGACCTCTTGGGAGGGTGTAAGGCGGGTCTTGCAAGGAAAGAGGACAGGAGGAGTAAGTTCTTTGATGCGGGAACGACTTGAAGTAGGTAGAGACGCACGGGCACACTGTATGGTAGCCACCCACTGAGGAGGCTGTGTAGTTTAAGAAGATAGTACAGGTACGCCCTGTGGAGTGGCGGTAATGAAGAGTTGATCGTCCCACTTGAAGCGGCAGCGGCATGTGCTGCCATATTGGTCGCGGGCACATCCGTGTGCCCCGATGTCCAGATGATTGCGATCGATTTTATTCATTTGTTGTTTTAGTAGCTATTTATTAATAAAATAACAATGGGAGGAAAAGATGTTGCTAACAGCGGCATCTGTCATCGGAACCTGAAGCACCTGAGCTGCGACTAGCGCGAATACAAGGACAGGGAGAGTTAAGAAAAGTGGGATCGATAGTAAGAAAGGATAGGGGTACACTGTGTACAAATAAATAATATGGAAATAAATGCGGGACGCTGCGCCGTGCATGGTAGGAGTACTAATCACCTGAATCGACTTGCAGCATTACAGCAGGGCGGAAGAAGGTACAAAACATTTATAGGAATTCAAAAGAGAGCAAATAAACAAAAGCATCAAGTTACACAAAACTTGTAAGAGCCTCAAAGCGGGCAAAAAGCATCACTACTGATAATAGAAACAACTCATGAACGAAGCTCCATATATCCCTCAAAGGAGGCCCTTATAATGAACTCTGATCAGATGTCTTGCACTGATGGTCTCTTGTACTGACATACAAATCAGATTTGTGATAATCTGGCGGTCATCATAACAAGGATAAATGCACACGAAGTTCGAAAAGAAATGAGTTCCTAGTAAGCAAGGCTGAAGATAAAATAACGAGAGATATTAGAGGCTTTCAAGAAAAAAAAAAAGCACGGCGCTTCTTTTGTCAGTTTGCCTTCGGTATCTCTATCGCAAAGGAACTGGGCCCATCACGGGTCCAGTCCATAAAGAAAAAAATAAACAAGAGAAAATGTTAGGCTATCGCGTCCTTCTTGTAATTTTTGTATGCTGTTTATGAGTGTACAGATTTTCGAGATTCTGCAGCGCAGCGGGTAGTGAATTCTTGGCAAAAAAAAATAAGAAGAAATAGGCGGTCAGTTATTTGTGCGCCGACGTGCTTGCATTGACAGTATCTTCTGGTTTCCGTTTTGGAGGCTTTTCTTAGGAAATGAACCAACTCGCCCGACGGGGTAGTGGTGACTAACGCGTGAGGAGTCCATATCTCAGCCTGTCAAACCGTCCCTTCCCTTTCTGCAGGCCCTTCCCCCTCCTCTGAGAGTGGACCCCCAGCAGAGGTTGTTCGCCAGTCATCAGAGAGAGATTACTGCCGCGTCGCGTTCCCCCCTCCCTCTCTCCCATCATCACCAAGTACCACGTTTTGCCGGTCACATCAGCAGTTCGTTCACTGAAGTCTACGCGTTCGTTTTGTGTCTGCCTTTTTGAGGATCTGCCAAGAATAGTGAGTAGAATCTTCGTCGCTATTTGGCGTTCTACGGTCACCATTTGGTTGCGGAGGAGCTGGTACTGTTTTTCAAGAATTCGACCGTCTCGTTGGCCACAAGGGAAACTCCGTTCCAAGGAACTTTTCAGCATGCCACCGAGTTCGGGCCCCTTCAAAGGTATTGATTCCCTGACAGTTCTAGCATGGGAGAACATCTTCTCACTCCTCGACGGAGGGTCCCTGATGGCGTTCGCCGAAGCTGTTCCAAGCCTCGCATATATCGCCTTCCAGGAGCGTATCGTTCGAAAGCTCCGATTCACTCCCGACACCGACGAGCGCACGATGGAACAATTTCACGCGGCAAATATTTCGGGTCGTGTGCAAAAGCTAGAATTCATTAACTGCCTTTCGCTGTCGTCCGCAGTCCTGCTAAACTGCGTCTCCAGCTGCAGTGATTTGAAAGAACTGTATTGTGTTAACTGCGTCGTTCAACCTTGGCATCTGTTCGATCTTCTAGCTACTAAGCTAAGCCAAGTGCGAAAGCTCGAATGGACGCTGCACGATGGCCGGTTCTACGAGCAGCTGTTGGTCCCCAACGTCGAGCCACCAGACATGCAACTGGAGAGCATGTATTTAGAGCTGGTGGTTTCGCAACAGAATGTTGAATTTTTAACGATCCTCCTCAAGCATTGTCGCGGGCTGCAAAACTTGCACATCCACTCTATCCGGAAAGAAGGCGCAAGTGTATACATCGCCGACCTAGGTTTAAGTATGGAAGTGGCTCGTCCCCTGAAAAACTTGAACGAGCTAAAGTTGACTTCCGAATGGGTGTTCGCCCCCGAAGCACCACGAAGACCCCGCCATCGGGAGCCACGCCGCGTTCAAGTCGTAGACATTGTTCACAACAACATAAGTTTTCGGCTGAGGCCGGTACTTTCCCGTAATGTGACCGTGTTCGATAAAGGGCTGCTGAACCATGAACTAAGAGGGAGCAAGGAAGCAGTGTTGGTCATGAAAGCCAATGCAGACATAGACCGCCGCCGCCTTTCTGAAGTCGTCGCGGATCCCGAGCGCTGGAAGGATGTCTCTTCACTGTCACTGTGCCTTGCACACTTTGTCCCGTTTGAAGAGCAGCCGCTCAGAACTGTGACCGCCTGCAAACGCTACATGGAGGGAACGCAGCTCTTTTTAAAGAGCTGCGTTTCCAACATCACAGAGTTGAACCTAGCGTTATTTCACTGCGACCGCGGCACGAATGGGTCCGCAGTGGTAGGTTCCACGCTTCCTCACCTCCGGGCACTGGCGCTCGCTCCCTGCGGCGTCAACCAGGCCGACTCCCTCTCGTGCCTGGCCCGGGGATGCACAAACCTGGAGCAGCTGGACGTCCGGGCGGAGCGTGACAAGAGTGGCCCGTACGTGTGCCAATTCTGCAAAGTGTCGCTCCGCTTCAGGGAAGCATGCTTCAGGGAGCTCCACGCGAGGACCAAGCTTTGGCGGCTCAGTCTGGATGGCACAGTCCAGATGGCATCGCTGGATTTCCTGCGTGAGTGTCGCGTCACTGATCTGTGGTTGAGCCTGGAGAGCACCGAGAAGATGGCGATAAACACTGCCAATTTCCATGCTAGCCTGACCCGGATGCTGCGAGACAACCCGAGGCTCCAGCAGCTGACGATCGATACCCGCGGCATCCCTCTAGCGCAGAACAGAATGGCGACGGGCCTCTCAACCATTTCCACCCTGCGACATCTGTGCGTCCTCACGCAGGCGGCGGCCACCAAGGACAGCGTCGCTTCCTTCTTCAGGTAACTGGTTAGTTATATGTGTGTATATTTACTTATTCGCATGTTACGTTTGCCCATGTCATCTCCCTTCATACGCCTCTTGCGTTCTCCAGTGGAGCGCGTAGCACGCCAGGAAGTCTTAATTTACCACTCTGCCTTTCTTAGTAAATACGTATGTCTATCTCCTCTTAGGCTCATGCAGGCCGAACTGCCGCTACTGGAGGTGCTTCACGCGCACTACATGGACACCAAGTGGAGAGTGAATCCGGTCACGTGGCTCCGTCAGCGGCATGCCGTCGCGACTAGGCTGCGCAGCGGGAAACGGCGGCGCTCAGGAGCCGGTGTGTTCCTCGACAACGGGCCCTGCCTCGGCTGCTGCCAGTCGACTTTTATCGGTCTAGTGAGGCCGCGCAACCGTGTTTAAGGTGACGTCGAGGACACAGCTACCAAAATTCTATCGCCTGCGACCAAGGAAGCAACCCCGGTTCGGGCTTGTAATAATCGTCGAGCCGTTTTGTACATGCCTGATGCTGCTCATGATTGCACCTGTATAAACGCCATTATTGCTCTTTTTCTACACTCTGTTATGAACGGGATGCACACCAGCCGAAGAAGATTAAAGCGAAGATTCAATCGGCAGGGATGATCATGCGGTAGCGGCAATTCCGA
Source organism: Amblyomma americanum (assembly GCF_052857255.1). NCBI lineage: Eukaryota > Metazoa > Arthropoda > Arachnida > Ixodida > Ixodidae > Amblyomma > Amblyomma americanum. The sequence goes on along the minus strand of NC_135498.1, from coordinate 91,885,450 downwards.
CAGGTCGTATGACCCCACGAGGACCCCAAGAACAAAAGATGTGCTGGGAACCCGCCTGCGGAATCTTTCCCACGCTCTTCAGGAAGGGGGAAGATGACCTTCCCTTTGTCTGTTTCTTCGCAAGACGCGACCGGTGGTGGTCAGACGACAGGGCAAGAAGACAACGGCGCCTTCCCGAAATTAACCGTGACTGACAAGCGCCGGTGTTTGGATGGACATGTACAGCTTCGGACGAAGTAGCAGCGGACCTCCGAATCCTCCTCGCCCATTCCCACGGTGCTCCGCGTGCTATGTGCGGTGTCACTCTTCCGATCTGTGCCTCATGTGGTGAGAGGGCGGAGCAGGCGGCCTGAGTGAGAACGATCGCTCTGGGCCTTGGCCACAAGGCTCATCCAGTCACTCGACGCTATGAACTTTTAATTTGTGACTGTTTGCTCTTTTTTAAATTATGTAAATAAGTTTTCTCAAAGTGCCAGTAAACCTGCTTGTTTTTCGTTTTCCCAACGTTCAATTTCCACCTACCCTCAGCTCGAAGGCTCGGACACGCTACCCGAAAGAACCCGGGTTCGAGTGAACCCCTGCGTCACGACAACTTCTTGCCGTGTGCACTGAATATTGTATTGAGTGCAGGATACTTACCAGGTGCATGCTCAATGTTGTTGTTTTTTCTTTCGACACTATAAAGCAGAAGAAATAGATTGCATTGAACATTTCCCGCAATCGCATGCTCTAAATTTTGCTACTGTCTTAGCCACCTTGAGAAGACACTGTAGTTATCCAAAGGGTTGTGCCTTTTTGGACGCCATGTTAACACTAGTAGTGAATGTGTAGATTTCGCCGCAGCAGTCTGGGGGTTCCGCGGCTGCCTCCTTATCACCTATAGTAGTTCACCGTGTCGCCCCCACCTCTCGCCTCCGTCGTAAGGGCGAAGGTTAGTTGTCCATCTTCTAGCTGGATGAAGGAGTCAAGACATCGACAGTCTTTGTATTAAGACCTTCAGTCGTACGTCCACACGCGTAATTTGTCCAGAGCCTTTGATAACTTACAACGAAGTGTATTAGAAATTATCTACGAACACTAAGTGGACGAAATCTTGGAAGCGTTCTCGTTTCTAAATTCTCTCTAAGCCAGTCGCAAGCGGCGAAATCGCATTTTCCTAGCACGTGTAGATTGCAGGTGTCTTCCAACGCTGAGGGCCCTAAGCTTGCAACAATGCAGATAGCCCCTCCAAGCCTTCTCGGTCCCCTCTCAATCGCTCCGAAACCACGGAACGGGGCTTGTAAATCAAAGTAAAAGTCAGCAGCACCCTGTCTTCGCGGAATAGGATGCTCGGATATGTAGCTGCTACCTGGATTCATGCTGCACAAGCATGAATTCATTACTCTGTTTGCTCTGTCAAGAGAAACTGCATGACCAAAAGAGGCTTCATTTATCCACGTCAGCAAGCACTAATATAGTACGTCGCATCGAGTGTTTCACGATGACGTAAAGCCGCGTACCCTTTCACTCAAAAACCTGAGTGGATAACAGGAGCAAACATCGCATATCGCGCGCTGAAATGCTCGCACCCGCAGAAAGACGTCGGGGCGAATGTTTTTTTACAAGTGCGCCTCCAGAAAAAACCGTCTTCTGCGAAATGTGCGCTGCAGACAGTCACCCACTGTCCATTCTTCCTTCAAACGAGGGTCCTTCGGAAATGAATGCCGGATTATTTTGCTGTGAATGGCCCTGCTGGTGCACTGTGGCACACTGCGCATGCGGTTGCTTTGTTATTTTCTGTTGATTTGAAGAAAAGAAGCAGGGAACAACACAACGAGCAAGCAATACTACACAAAGGCACGCACGGATACACACTGCGCGGTCAGCGATCGCCGTCGTGGCGTTTCCTCTATTCGCCGTGGTGAGGTGCCGGCGTCTGTGGAACTTTCGCACGGAATGTGGAAGCGCGCGCCCGCCGCACTCCATCCCCGGTGTGGTTGAACCAACCCAACAGCAGGTTCTAAAAGGGTGAGGCGGCAGCTCCCACGTGCGGGCATCTCGCAGGGCTACTTTGCACACTTTGTCGGACCACCCCTTCCTCATTCCAGGACCTTTCACTCTCCTCTCACAGTAGCTTTTCAGTCGCACTGTAAGGACCCCCACGAGGGGTTGGATCGGCGAGTGTGGTGGGTGCGCATGCAGGCACCTTTAAAGCGAAAGCCTTACTACAGCCAGCGAGCCATTTCGGCACTGCGGTAAACTGGGAACCAGTGTATAGCTCCTCGAGCGCCGATGGTGCTTATGAACTTTTTTTGAGATTGTTTATTGATGCATACTCAAGTTCATTTCCAATGAAAACATGCAAAAAAAGAAGAAAAATTCGAAAACCTTGGATCAATAACGATTGTTTGAAATTAATAAGAAAAAAAGAAAAGCTATTTACTAGGTTCTTAAACACTCGCAATCTGAAAGACTGGGAAATTTTTAAAAGGCATAGAAACAAAACTAATGCTAAGCTGCGAAAGGCAAAACAGGTTTATTTATGTAACTACTTTGAAGTTGGTGGTGCCCCAAAAGCTGAACATATGTGGAAAAAAATTAATGTGCTGCTAAATAGAGTTCCCGTAAAGGAAAATATTAATGAAATCATATTAAACAATAAAGTCATTAAGGGAGCGATGCTAGCAGAGGAATTTAATACCTTTTTTCTAAACTTGGTCACCAGCACACATTCCTCGGAGGCAATAAATGGAATGATTAGAAACCCACAAAGTTTTTACATTGACCCTACAAGCGAGACTGAGGTCTGTGCTGTGTACCATTCACTGAAAAACAGCTTTGCTTGTGATATTGATAATATCCAGATCAAACCAGTAAAATATGCACTAGACCTCATTTTGTCGCCGCTCACATACTTGTACAATATTTGCCTCTCAACAGGCACTTTCCCCAGGAAGATGCAAATCGCTAAGGTAGTCCCTATATTTAAAAAAGGGGACAAAAATAATCTGACAAACTATCGGCCAATTTCCATCCTGCCAGTCTTCTCAAAAGGTCTAGAAAAACTCATCCACATACGAATTACCAAGTTTGCCACTAAACATAATTTAATTAATCCCACTCAGTTTGGCTTTAGAAAAGGAATGTCCACAGAATATGCTCTTTTGGCTCAAAAAGAAATAATTTTGAAAGCAATCGAAGAAAAATATGTAATTGCAGGTGTATATATAGACTTTTCGAAGGCATTCGATAGCATAAACCATGTTACTTTGTTAAAAAAACTGGAAGTATATGGAATACGTGGAATACCTCTCGACCTCTTAAAGTCTTACCTCGAAAACAGAATGCAGTGCGTTTCCATACAGGAAATTCTATCCTCTTGCCAGCCAATAAAAGCAGGTGTCCCCCAAGGCAGCATACTTGGTCCCCTATTATTTAACTTGTACACAAATAATATTACGTGCATTAGTAGCAACGCAGAATACGTAACATATGCAGACGACACGACAATATTTTTTCGCAGTCGTTCCTATCATTCTCTTCAATCCGAAATAAACAGCACTCTGGAAAAACTGACCACCTGGAGCGAAATAAACTCTTTACAGATTAATGCTAATAAAACAAAGGCCATTATTTTCACTACCAGACAAGCAGCCAGCGCTCCAGAGATGACGTTCACTTTAGGCGACGCAGATGTAGAAATCGTAGATTCTGTAAAATGTCTTGGTGTCCACTTTCACAAAAATATGTCCTGGGACACGCACATTGACCACGTTACCACACAGATAGCAAAAGCTGCTGGGGTCATAACTAAATATAAATCGTTCTTACCGACGGCCGTTAAATTACACATTTACAATTCACTTTTCCTTTCACATGTTAACTACTGTCTCTTAGTGTGGGGTAAAACAACACTTGGTAATTTAAATCGCATACATGTCCTACAGAAAAGAGCGATCCGCAGCATAGCAAATGTTCATTATCGTGAACATACATCCGAACTTTTCACTAAATTTGACATTCTTTCCATCCATCATATGTACTCATTCTACCTCGCAAAGCGATATAAGCATGACTCGCTTGAAATTCTCCGTACACTTGCTAACTTGACCCCTCAAACACGACACTACAATACACGCACTAATCTAATTTGGAAAATTCCTTACTCACGCTTAAGACTATCTGAACAAATGCTCCGTCATGCCCTACCGACCCTATTAAACCACCTTCATTGTCAAGGAATTAACATAAGCACCATTACCAACAATATGCTTAAGTCCTTTGTAACGCGACAGTGAGCGTGTATGAAATTGTTGTTGTATTTTAGAAATTCTCTTGTAGAATTGGTGTGCTACCGTGGCTGCATTCCTTGTACATACTGACCTTTATTTGTGGCTCTAAAATGAGTATATTATTTTTGTATTGCATATTACACATACTGACTTTTAAACTTTCTAATGTATAAAGATGTATGTTTCTTAATGTTCCACTGTATATGCCTCATAAATAGGGGGCCCGAAGCTCGTCAAGTGGAAACTTCCACTTTTTCTTCGAGCCCTCCTCGTTCTCCGCTAATCTTTTTGTGAGGAAGAAATAAAATTATTGATTGATATTGATTTCGGCACTTCGCGCCGTATGCCTTTTGCGCGGGCCCACGAACGACCTTGAGTCGCCGTTGCCTACACCAGATGTGCTCCGCTGGGGTAAAGGGAGAGGAGGTGTCGCCTCGCGGGGAATGGATAATATATATATATATATATATATATATATATATATATATATATATATATATATATATATATATATATATATATATTAAGGAAGCCAACAGTCACCGAATTCAAGGTGCATAGGGGAATGTTTCTTTTTTTTTAATATCTAGTGCCAATTAATTAGTTTTCTTTTTTTTAAAGGAACTGAGCCGTCGCCGTAGCTCAGTTGGTAAGAGCACCGGACGCGATATTCGGAGGTTGTGGTTTCGGATCCCACCGGCGGCATGGTTGTTTTTTCTGCTGCTTTATAAGTAATTTCCTTTAAAAAAAAAGAAAACTAATTCATTGGCACTAGATATTAAAAAAAAAAGAAACATTCCCCTATGCACCTTGATTTCGGTGACTGTTGGCTTCCTTAATATGCTTGTCAAACGAGCCCCTCACTTCATTTGCCTTGTCTACTAATAGCTTAACGGGGGTCTCGGTTCTGGCAGTCTTGATGCCATAGGTAGCATAAGAGGGCTCTCGCACAGTTTCCGCCCCCGCCGTTAGATGACGTTCTACGTCACACTTGCGGTATTACAGGACGTGCTACGTCCGCCGCTATGGACGAGGGTGGCGCTGGTGAACACTCTCAAGCTTAGCTTACACGCAAAACATAAATACCCACGAAAGCTGCAGATTGGACAGCCGTCGCCGTAGCTCAGTTGGTAAGAGCACCGGACGCGATATTCGGAGGTCGTGGGTTCGGATCCCACCGGCGGCATGGTTATTTTTTCTGCTGCTTTATAAGTAATTTCCTTTAAAAAAAAAGAAAACTAATTCATTGGCACTAGATATTAAAAAAAAAGAAACATTCCCCTACTATGCACCTTGATTTCGGTGACTGTTGGCTTCCTTAATATGCTCGTTAAACGAGCCCCTCACTTCATTTGCCTTGTCTACTAATATATATATATATATATATATATATATATATATATATATATATATATATATATATATATATATATATATATATATATATATATATATATATATATATATATACGCTTCTTCGCCTCGGTGCATTGTAGTTGTGGAGAGCGCGAAAGAGACGCACCAATGACAGAACGAAGCGAGGAAGAGCCAACGCGCTCAAGAGACGCTAGAAGAGCGTGCCGCACGACTCGAGAAGCGTCGTAACGAAGATGCGGCTAAAAGAAGTCGTGCCACGGCCCGGAGTCACTCTTCAACTGCGGAAGAGACCGGTTTGAGTTCTCGAGAGCGTCGGAATGAACGCTGCGTATACGACGTGCCGAGGAAACGAAGCTTTCGCAATTGAATTTGGGTTAACCTCAGCTAAACCACAGCCAATTTTTTTACTTATGTTGTGTTAGATTATTTTTTGGCTGGGCCCATGCTTTTTTGCACCCGCCTTCACAAAAGGAACACAGCGGCGCGGGCTTGATTACTTTTTGTATTTTGTAAATAGTGCACAAAGCTCTCCCCTGTCCTTTCTTGGTATCGCTCTCCTCTCCCTTTCCCTTTCACCTCCGCCGCTGCTGCTTAAGATATTCATAGCAATTGCCGTGGCCGGCGACAACATTCTTTTCCTTAACTTTTTTTTCTTTAACAAACTACTACTACACGTCATCATCATCATCATCATCCTGAGCAGCAGTGGTTTGTTTTCTCAAGTCTCCGCGTTAGTTCTTTGCCTGCGTTCTTCAAGATACGTCAGGAATGCAAAGTTCTCTTCCAAGTGAGTGTTTTCAATATTTGTGGCCGGACTTTGGTCGCCGAGCCTACAGTCCTGTTTTTCAAGAATTTGTGCGTGTCACTGGCCCCGAGAAAAGATTCCTTCCAGCAAACTTCAGCATGCTGCCACTTGAAGTATGGCTATTATCACGCCCGATAGTGTTCGCAGAAGCTTTTTCCAACCATGAATGTGGCCTTGTATACACGAACCTGAAAGCGGCGGGTTGAGTCGGGCTGCGCCAGTTGTCGGGCTTACCATCCGACGCGACCGCGTTTATATTAACTCGTTTTTTTGTCGGGCAGAGATCGCCGCTACCCCTAACATCGAGCAAGCAAACCACGCGCGGATGCTAGAAGAGGAGGGGTACGCGAGGCTTGCGCAGCGGCGCCAGATCAGAGAGGAGGCGGTAAGCCGACGCGACCGGGCCGGGCCGAGTCAACCCACCCGCTGCAGTCGGACTAGCCCATCTCGACGGTCATTAGCTCGACCCCCTAACGTATACTTGAACCCGAGAACCGGAGGCCACTCGGCCCGGACTTTGGTCGGGTTCATGTAAACGCTCAGTGGGTCGTGTTTCAGGCTCGTCTTGTTTGAGCACTAAAATTTACGTCGTACACCGATGAGCGCACCATGCAGGACTTTCAAGCAGCAAGCATTTCTAACCACGTGGAAAAACTAGACTTCACTAAAACACTCCGCTTTCGCCTGCAGCCCTGCTAAACTTCGCTGCCAGCTGCAGATAATTTGGCAAGAACTGTTTTGTGTGCACTGCGTGTTCAAGCTTTTTATTCATTTGCTCTGCTAGCTGTTGTTAGGACTGGGCCTCCCACCCTGTTGGGACTGGGGCACCTCAGCCTGCCGCCACTGTTGCGCAGAGCTGAGCGACGAAATGGAAATGCGATGGTGAGTCAACGAAACATTTATGTAGTACAGTATAAGCAAGGGCGTTACATTATCGGCACAGGGGCCGGAACACAACTGGCTCACACAGAGGTAGGGCGATGCGCCGGAGTTCTCGCTTGATGTCTCCGTCTGCTCGTCTGCTGCTCCTGTCCGGCGCGCGGCTCGACTTTTATAATCTCTGGTGTCCTTTCGAGCAGCCAGCCGTTGAAACCCTGCAATCAGGTCACGGCACTGGTCACTGTTTGAATTTGACGAGAGGAGCTCGGCCGTTCGATGTTTGCAGCCGGGAAAGGGCCGTCAGAGAAGCGTCGGTTGCGGCTCGAGCCGGCCCTTGCGAGGGGGGAGGATTCCGCCGGGCGTGCCTGGATGAATCAGCTGCAAGCCGCGACATGTCCGAGAGTCCGGGCTTGCGTTGCGCAATGGCGGGCGCACGGCGCTGGCTTCCACAGAGGCCAGCGGAATGCGTGGTCGGGCAGAACACTGTCAAGTTGACCAAAGTGAGAAGGCTCGAATGGACGCTGCACGATGGCTTGTTCTACAACTCGTCCTTGGTCCCCAACATCGAGCCGCCAGGTGTGCAACTGGAGAGCATGTACTACATGAAGCTAGTCTCCGCGCAACAGCATATGTTGACTTTTTAATGCTCCTCCTGAAGCAATGTCGCCGACTGAAAAACTTGCACATCCACATAATCCGGAAAGAACGTGCAAGCATACAGCATATCATGGACAAGGAAATTACTTGGTTCGTCTGCTACGAAACTGGAACGTGTTAAATTACACCTACGAACTGTTAATGGACCCCGAAGCACCATGAAAGCCCCGCTATCGGCAGCCGCGCCGTGTTCAAGGCGAAGGCATTCTTTGTGGAAGCTAAAGAGATCAGGCGGAGCCGGCTTGGCGTAATCGGGTCATTTTCGATAACGGGCTGGGAAACGATCAGCTAAGAGGGGACGAGCAAGGGATCGTGATCATGAAAGCCACCGCACACAGAACATCGCCAACTTGCCGAAGTCGCCTCGTATCGTTCGAAAGCTCCTATTCACTCCCGACGCCGACGAGCGCACGATGGAACAATTTCACGCGGCAAATATTTCGGGTCGTGTGCAAAAGCTAGAATTCATTAACTGCCTTTCGCTGTCGTCCGCAGTCTTGCTAAACTGCGTCTCCAGCTGCAGTTATTTGAAAGAACTGTATTGTGTTAACTGCGTCGTTCAACCTTGGCATCTGTTCGATCTTCTAGCTACTAAGCTAAGCCAAGTGCGAAAGCTCGAATGGACGCTGCACGATGGCCGGTTCTACGAGCAGTTGTTGGCCCCCAACGTCGAGCCGCCAGACATGCAACTGGAGAGCATGTATTTAGAGCTGGTGGTTTCGCAACAGAATGTTGAATTTTTAACGATCCTCCTCAAGCATTGTCGCGGGCTGCAAAACTTGCACATCCACTCTATCCGGAAAGAAGGCGCAAGTGTATACATCGCCGACCTAGGTTTAAGTATGGAAGTGGCTCGTCCCCTGAAAAACTTGAACGAGCTAAAGTTGACTTCCGAATGGGTGTTCGCCCCCGAAGCACCACGAAGACCCCGCCATCGGGAGCCACGCCGCGTTCAAGTCGTAGACATTGTTCACAACAACATAAGTTTTCGGCTGAGGCCGGTACTTTCCCGTAATGTGACCGTGTTCGATAAAGGGCTGCTGAACCATGAACTAAGAGGGAGCAAGGAAGCAGTGCTGGTCATGAAAGCCATTGCAGACATAGACCGCCGCCGCCTTTCTGAAGTCGTCGCGGATCCCGAGCGCTGGAAGGATGTCTCTTCACTGTCACTGTGCCTTGCACACTTTGTCCCGTTTGAAGAGCAGCCGCTCAGAACTGTGACCGCCTGCAAACGCTACATGGAGGGAACGCAGCTCTTTTTAAAGAGCTGCGTTTCCAACATCACAGAGTTGAACCTAGCGTTATTTCACTGCGACCGCGGCACGAATGGGTCCGCAGTGGTAGGTTCCACGCTTCCTCACCTCCGGGCACTGGCGCTCGCTCCCTGCGGCGTCAACCAGGCCGACTCCCTCTCGTGCCTGGCCCGGGGGATGCACAAACCTGGAGCAGCTGGACGTCCGGGCGGAGCGTGACAAGAGTGGCGCCTACGTGTGCCAATTCTGCAAAGTGTCGCTCCGCTTCCGGGAAGCATGCTTCAAGGAGCTCCACGCGAGGACCAAGCTTTGGCGGCTCAGTCTCGATGGCACAGTCCAGATGGCATCGCTGGATTTCCTCCGTGAGTGTCGCGTCACTGATCTGCGGTTCAGCCTGAAGAGTCTCGAGCAGGAGTTGACAGCTTCCAAGCTAGCCTGAGCCGGTTGCTGCAAGACAACGCGAGGCTCAGGCAGTCGACAACCGATTTCCGTGGCATGCCCCTAAGGCAGAACGAATTCGCGATGGGCCTCGCAGCCATTTCCACCCTGCGACAACTATGCGCCCTCACGGAGGCAGTGACTACCCAAGAAAGTGTCGCTTCCTTTTTCGGGTGAGTGGTTAATTCCATGCGTGTTGCTGCGAACTGCGCTGTCAGGGTCACGTGTGCCTCCTATCGCTCTGCTATCGTTTGCGCCGAAGACCAAGCGCGCCACTAGACAACCCCCCTTTCTTTCATTTTCCTTCTTTTCCTTGGCCAGCGCTTGTTCAGTGGCTTGCGATTTTACAGCCATTTGCGCCGACTGCTTGCCTGGTTTGGATTGGCCAGGCGCGCTGCTGCCGGCCGGTTGCTACAGTGGCGACGAGGATTCACCGAACAGAAAGGCCTGACAACAGCATCCAGGCCTCGTACCTCCCGCAGCCATGGGCCACTGCCAGAGTTCGACGAAGGAAAAGATAAGCGTCAACCGTAGCTCGTAAAAGTTGAAGCGTATTTCGAAGCTAACGAAATAACCGAAGGTGCCAAGAAAAGAGCATTGCTAGTTGCCAGGCTTGGGTCAAGAACCATTGACGCCTTTTGCGGACCAGTCGCTCCTAACAAGCAAAACCCGTTGAGCTATCAGTCAGTTGTGGACGAGCTAAACAAGTACTGTGACCCTACATCGAACGAGATTTCGAAATCTTCGTTCTTTCACAGTCAACAGCAGGAAGGGAACGAGTACAGGCGTTCATTGTCGAGATACGAACTGCAACTTCGGAACAATGCTGGTATAGACAAGATGTTGAGGGACCGCATCGTATGTGGCGTTCGTTCAAAGAACCTGCAAAAGCAGTTGCTGGCAAAAACGGATCTTGCAGAAGCAGAAAAGCTTGCCTCAGCGTCTGAGAATGCAGAGCTTGATTCCCAGAACATAAACAGCGAAGGAAACTTGGCGGATCTTCTATCACTAAAGACACCGCGACGTTGCCCTGCGAACCGGAACGAAAGTGAAAATCACTGCGAATGCTCTGGAAAGAGGGGTTATAAAGGTGCCGCCTGTTCAATGCGTCATCGACGCGGTTACAGTTGTGATGCAGAAGGGCATTTGGCTCTGATGTGCTCAAAACCAAGAAACGCCAGTTAGCCACTAAATAAAAATTTTAAATTTCATTTTGTGGCTCTAAGGTTAGTGAACGTCACATCGCACGCGGGTAACGACCGCGCGGATAATGCATCCCAGCTATGGTCAGTAACGGCGAAGGAATCACTGGCGCCACCGATTAGACACTTTCACTGGAACGGCGTCGAGCTGTTAATGGACGTTGATACGGGTTCGCCGGTGTGTGTTGTCCCAAGACCAACCTACGAAGTGCACATTATCAACGGCAAGAGCTGCAGAAGCCGGAGATTAAATTGTCTTAATTGCTATCTGGGAAGACTGTATATATCGGTACTCGAAGCATGCCAGTGCGAAAAGTCTAATGAAAAGGGTTCAGCTGAAGTTAAAGGGACTATGCAATAAATTAATTGAGATTACGTGAAGCAGGCGAGAGATAGGCATTTCATCACTCGTCACCCCAACGCAAGAATTTTTAAGCTAGCATCAATAACACCGAAGATATAGACGATTAAAAATTACGCTCCTCCTCTCCCCCCTCAACTCGTACACGCGGGGCACCAGACAAAAATAAAGAAAACAGCTCTGGGACTGGGCCCCGCCCATGAATACGTAATCCGCTGACGTTCCTTTTGCAACTTCCGGTTGTCGCTCCCAGCACCCCAGCCGCAGCGTCGGCGGCGTGATTGCGGCGCGTGTCGGGTTTCTTTGCTTGTCGTCTGTTGTAGTTAGCAGTAATGAACCCAGACCTCGAGGCGCGACTGCTCGCTCTTACGGCCGCGATGGGGCATCGAGGGTAGGTCCGCCGGTGGCGGCACCTTTTTGCAGCCCCATAGAATGTGATCGTATCCGGCTATCTCGCCGCATTCTTTGCAAGTTGGGTTGTTTTGTGTCGGGTACATGTGAGCTAGTTTTGACGGGCTAAAGAAGGCTGGAGCCGACGCCACGTTACCTCCTGCCTTTTGTCGAGCTTCTTGTCTGGTGGCGGATATATCCTCTTTTCGAGTCTAAAGTGCTTAGTGTAGTCGTGAAAGGATATGAATGCATCTCTCGTGAAATTGGGGTACTCAACCTGGCTCACTGCTCGGCTGACATAACCTCGAGCTATACTATGAGCCAACTCGTTTCCCCTGTTTCCCGAGTGTGCCGGCACCCATATTAGTTTCACCTCTCTGGTTCCAGTCTTTATGCCTTAGGATTCGTTGTCTCCTTGGAGATCATACCCCTCGCGAAATTGTTTATAGCGACTTTGGAGTCGCTAATTATGGTGACTGCTTTAGTGTTAACCATTGCCATGGCGATAGCCACCTCCTCCGCTGTCACCGAGATCTTTGTTTTAACCGAACCGGCCATTAATCTTTCACCCGAGTCGTTCACGCTCACGACCACAAAGGAGTCGCGTCCTCGTATTCCGCCGCGTCTACGTAGGCAGTGTATTCCGAGCCTTCGAACTTGGCTTCAAGGGCCTTTGCTCTTGCTCGCATCCTGCCTTCGTGAAAAGCAGGGTGCATGTTTTTTTGAAGCGGTTTAATAGTGAGTGAGTTCCTCACTTCAGTCGGTAGTTTTGTCTGCGCGTTTTTTTTTTCGGGATTCTATCACGTAGTCATAGGCGGGCCAGGATCTTACATCCTGTATGTGTGGTGGCGAGCCGTCTTAATTGTGTGATTTAGATGTGCCTCGCACAGTTCCGCAATGGTGTTGTAGATCCCAAGTTTAAGAAGTCTTTCCGTTGGGGTGCAGTGTGGTAGTCCCAGGGCTACTTTATATGCCTGTCGTATGATCCCCTCTATTTTATTCTTTTCCGCCAGCCTTAGCTTGAGATAGGGGATGGCGTATGCAATTCTGCTTATAACAAAAGCCTGAACCATTTGGCACAGATCTTTCTCTTGGACTCATCGTCTTTCGTTGGCTATTCGCCTTATCAGCCTGGTTGTCATGTTAAGTCTGTTTATTGTCTCTGTGTTCTTTCTATTGTCCTGGACTATCAGTCCCAAGACCTTGACTTTGTCCACTCTGGCTACCGGTGTCTCATTGACTTCTACCAGAATGTCTCCTGCGTTGGTATCGCGTTTGCTAGCCCCCCGGATCACCAGAAGTTCGGATTTGCTGGGCGAGCATTTTAACCCTGCCCATTCCGCGTATTCCTCGACAATGTCGATCGCCTCTTGTAGATTTTCTTCTATTTCACCATTATCCAGACGCCCTACCATCATTGCCTGTGTGCGTCCCTATTGTGATATCACACGAAACGATATCACAAGAAACGAAACTTGTCGAGGTGACATAACGCAGAAGCCGAAGACATCCGAAGTCAATCCAAGAACCTCGCTTGTTTGCGGTGGTGTGTGCCATGTGCGTGCTTGCTCCGGTGTTCACCTATCTTTTATGGTAGCGCTTCAAAAAATGAGCCATTTACGCTCACTGGCTGTGTGCTTGAGAGTACCACATTGCATCTGTAGTGTTCGGGTGAGCTGTTCATTTTTTCTAGCTGAAATGCGCACCGATATTCGTGGAATGTCAATTTTGCGCACAAAGTTAGACGAACGAAAGCTCTCGGTATTCTCTTTTTTGTTTATTGGTTGGGAAAGTGTTGTATGGACCAAAAGTTGTGAAGTTCTTGATTGCATATTTTAGTGCCTTTATGACTGCAAGGTTTTGAATGACTTGAGCGAATGAGAGCGAGTAACGTTGCTAGTAACTACGCCATCAACGTTACTATTATATCCCATTGTCGATTTAGCAACGGTATTGATGAATTCAGCCACATTCTAAAACGTTAACAGTCGTTGTGTTCTATTCCCTGTTTTTTGCGCAGACAATAACTAAGGTGAACAGCGCTGTCTCGATTCCCCCAAATATCACCGAGGCTCTTGAGACTTCTGAGCTCAAACACAAGCATCACCCTGGCGCCAGAAAGCGGGTGCAGGTCAAGCTACCAGAGAAATTGCTGGCCGCAGTCAGTAGAGTTCTGGAAAGTGAGTTGCTTCAGACCATCCAGTAACGGACTCACTCTGCATATTCATATACCACCAGCGTTTCAGCTCTGAAGAAGAATTCCGCTCTTGAAAGCCTCGCAGACCGCCGCCGCATTGCCAGCCTCTATTTGCTCCACAAGTTTTTCCATAGTTCTCTAAATCAACCACCCTACATTACTCATCCGAACCGCATATCTCACCGCACTGCCCATCCGTTTCAGATCGCCCGCCCTGTGTCGCGTACTGCAACTTTTTCAGGTTCATTCTTTCTCCGAACTGTTGTGGACTGGAATTGCCTCCCCACCGATATCGCTGCCATCACACACCTGTCTGCATTTTCAGATACGCTAAACAATTATTTCAAAGAAATGACTTGTACTTGTTGATCAACATATTGACCCACCCCTTATGTAATACCCTCTGCAGGGGGTCTTTAAGGTGAATAAAGTGAAGTGAAGTGAAGTTTCATTCCAATTGTCTGGTTTTTTCACGCACTCAGGTGCGACAGAAATAAATTAAGCTTGCCAACAGATGCAGAACTTGGGCCTAGAACCCCAGCAGTGAAGCGCAAAAACGCAGAGAGCTTTTCCTACTGCCTGGCTAGGGTGGCGGCACGGGCGCGATGCTAGTAAACATGCTAGTAAAAGGCGCGGCAGCGCCCCCTGCGGCGAGGAGAGGCGTTTTGCTTCAGCCGAGCCGCTGCCGCGCGCCTCCGTTCGCGCCACTAGACCAGTATATTAGTTCGCTATAATTCAGGTGCAAGTAGCTGACGAACGCCTGCTCCGCAACCATGTTTTCTCCGCGTGTCGCATTGAGACAGCCGTTTGGCATCCGCGTGCATCGGAGATTAGGCCGATAGTCGCAGGGCGCAATATTGCACGTAACTACGTCGTAAACGAACGCCACTTCGAGAGGGCAGCTGCGCTTGTTTGCCCTGCTCGAGCCCGCCGAGAAAACAGACGCCGCGACGAAAGTTGTGGGTTTGGTTCTCGATTCTGTGATAAAAGTTAGGATAGTGTCAATGACTGGAGCGCTTTCATGAAACAAGAAAGTCTCATTTAGTTCAGACACAATCGTGAGGAAGTGATCGTTGATCCGGCCTCTCGCTGCAACGTCTGCGGTCCGTGAGCACACCGGGTAAATATCTGACAAAAGGCGCCCCTTGTGTCTTGTGTGAGATTCCTCTGCACACAACGCACACACATAAGCGCACTTAGGAAGCCTTGTTACCACTCTGGAGCAGTCGTTGTTTTGCACAAAGTTGGTAGTCTAGATTGGTAGTATAGATTGTCACAACGGCCCCTTATAAGGCAGCAAACTGGGCTTGGTAGTTTTTCACTTTTGCACTGCGCGCGCCATGTTGAGAAAATTCGACACGAGAGTACCTGCTGTAGCTGACACTTGATAGTCCGCGCTTTGTCAGTGTCGTGTCTCTTCTTCGTGCCGGCATCTGACAACACAACGCACGGTGCAAAAATTAGCGAGCTGTTTTGGTAGGGATCGAGGTTGCCGCGTCAGAGCGCGAGCTTGCAGTATCACCCTGACTCAAGCGACGAGTTCACTTCATCCACGACATAAAGACGCCGCCGGCAAATAACCGGAAACAAACAATCCGTATACTCGGAATGCTTATTGGCGAGGATGGAGGAGCCAAAAGCTGGATTCATAACACGGTGCTTAGTTGCCATCAGGCCTTACATCTTATGCGCCGCGTCTCTGCGCGTGGGTGGGGAATCAAAGAGGTGGGACTCCGTCAGATAGCCCTTGCACTCATAACATCAAAAATACTGCATGCATATTCCTACATGCGGCTTAACGCGACCCAAAGCCTTCAGCTTGAGCGAATCAATCGGAAGGCGATGCGCCTTGTTACTGGCCTACCACAGTTCTGCCCAGTAGAGGACCTACACGCATGCAGCAAAATCAATGCCCTACAGGATGTGGCAGAGCAGCACTTGCAAGCCCAGCGTGTCCGTCTCTCCACAACGGCGGCTGGCCGTCAGATCCTGCGGGCATTAGGCTACAACACTGACAAATTGGAGCTGCTGTCGTCTCCTGCCCCACCATGGGAACTAATCGATTTAGTAGAGGGTATGCCACTACCAAAGAACATGGGTTCAGCTAATCCCCAAAGGCGCAAAGCTGCCGCTAAACGTCACGAGAAGATGTCATACAAGCTAGCCCAGGAAGGGGCTATCCAACTATATACAGACGCCGCTCAGTTTCAACTTGGCGCCGCAATAGCTTGTCACGACTCTGAGTCAGATACCACAATAGTTGAACGGCTCTCCGAGGAACACACTGTCACTAATCTCGAGCTCATTGCCATACGCCTTGCCATTACTCGAATAGTAGATCGACAGGATCCGGCTCCATGCACCTACCATTTTTACACTGATTCACAAGCAGCGTACACCGCATGCCGCGCGGGGGGAGCAGACTATGCCGTTCTCAGCGCAATTCGAACGGAAGCCCGACGCCTGCGAGAGGAGGGCTACACTATTGTTATTAGATGGATTCCTGCACATGAAGGAATCACTGGAAACGAAAAGGCACACCAGGCAGCGCGCGCTGCAGCTCTTTCCGCACCTTTGCCTGGATGCACACTCGTTTCCGCTTCTTGGGCCCGTGATGACGTTGCACATCCGTCGTCACCTCCTATGGATAGGGCCGAGACATGGCATCGCGCACAATGCTATCGCCGCCGCATCCTCCAGCATGTGGCGAACCCTGAGCAATTATACCGCCGCCCGCCTAGAACTTTCCGAAGGGTAGAGGCGGTACTCCTCCGCCGCGCCCAGACTGGCCAGCTTCTGTCGCCAGCAAAGCTCAACCTCATCAACCCGCACTCATACCCAACCCCTCAATGCCAGGCATGCCCGGCCAGAGGCACGCCTGAACACCTTTTGTGGCGCTGCCCTGCTTTTGACGTGATGCGGGAGCAAGCACTTCAGTCCCTGGGCGGGCACCGACCTGGCACCTTGCAGAAATGGGTCGATTCACCATTACACATCGGATCATCGGACGCACTCCGGCTCTGGCGGGCTTTTCTCCTATACTTCAAGGAAGAAGAAGGGCCTCGCCATTTCTTCGCAGAGCCGACCACAGGACCACCCCACTTCGAAGAAGTGGAGACCGGCCCTCCTCCCCCTCCCCCACCTCCACCTCCATGAAGCCCCTCATTTCTGCCGCAAGGCTAGGCCTATTTTATGCAGAAATAAAGACGTTTAAAAAAAGAAAAAGACGCCGCCTGGGTGGCCGTGTACGATTCCACCGAAAAAATGAAGCGCATGCCCCAAGAATTTATTTCAAGATCAAAGAAAGCATGAGGTCTCATCTGTTCATTCAAAGTTGAAGCAAACTCAAGTGACCGTCCTGCATTTGTTTAGGCTGCATTTGGTCAGAAAATTTCGCCGGTCACAAGATTGAAATCTGAAGCATCACATCAAGCTCAGATATGTAGTACAGCTCGGTAATTAACGGCTCCGCGCAGGTATATATATGCGGAGTCCACAGTTAGGTAAGAAGCACCGCAGACGCGCCGCAGCTATCTAGTGGGCCGGGTCCCCAATATCTTCCCCGCAAATGTGCCTGAACTGCATTCGGCTCTCCCTTTTTCACCGAAGCGTTGCTGTCAATGACCGCTACTATCCGAGCTTCTATCCCAGAATCGAGCGGAACCAAACCCACGACCACCTTTCGTCGCGGCACCTGTTTCCTCGACAGGCTCGAGCAGATGGATGGATGGACGGATGGATACGGCTGAACCCTTTAAATCGGGCGGTGGCTCAAGCCACCTAGATATGACATGAAATTTTACTCTTTTCCTGATTTTAGCCGCCAATCAGATAACCTTCGCTTGGTTACTTCTACCCGCTTAAAATCTACTTCCCCTTCACTGTACTTAACCCCAATGACTTTTATAAATCAGCACCGCGGCTTTCCACTGTAGGGCGAAGCCCTTTACAGCGAAGTATCAAGTGTTCAGCCGTTTCCTCCTCCTCTCCGCACGCAACGCACAACGTGTCTATCTCGTATGGTACCTGACTTCATATGTCTTAGTCCGCAAGACTCCCGTCCTGGCTTCAAACAACAAAGAGCTTCCCCTACAATTATCATAGATATTTTCTTTGGCAATTTCCTGTTTTAAAATCCTGCATGTTCCCAGTGCTTATTTCGCCAGCATCCGTTTTCCACAGAGCTCTCTCTGTTTCCTTAACCTTTTTGTTAACTGATAATTGCTGATTTGCCCCCCTACTGCTGTCCAGATATTTGCTTGTCAATTTTCTAGTTCGCTTTCTCCATTTCGTGTCAACATTACTTATATACAGGTATACGAAAACTTTCCTAGCCCACTGACAGCAAACAAGCGCCGCTGCCCTCTCGCGGCCTTAAGTGCGGTGAGGCGAAATACTTTCAGCGCGGTGTTGTTGTTTGTGTCGCTGAGTCGTTCTGAAGATGTTGATTAAAGAATTCAGAATTGTTTGTAAAACTTCACATTTCTTTATTCGACACAGTCGAAATCAGCTCGATCAAAATCTGCCTTATTGGTTTTTGTTTAATTTTTATATCTATTTTCTTTGAATTTATTCTATTTCTGATTATTAATCATTTTTAATGTTTTTTTGCTTCTCTTTAGGGATTATTCGATGACGTCACTAGTTTGATTGACAGCTGTGGTGTGACGATTTTGTGCGAACAAACCCGCTGACGAGTCACGATCCTATAAAGGCTCTCGCCTTAATACCTTCGTCAGACGTGGCCACGTCTTAGCAAAGCAAAACCATGGATGAGCCAAACAGGCTAAACACATGCTTTCGCACATGTACTTACAGCCGCCCACAGACTTAACACGAATGACGGAACGCGTGGCCGGGACTGCCTTCGGCACCACGAAGCGATAGTCATGGGTGCGAGACAATGCTCTCGGCAAGTTTACGGTGGCTGGCGATAGCTGGTGCACAGCTAGCCTTGAGTGCTTTTTCGCGTGTGCCTGTTTGCCGCGTGGACAGCCGGACAGCGCTCTCGTCAGAGGGGCGTTTCTGTGCTTTCTGCTCGCCGATGCGGCCTCCAAGGCCCCCGGCAACGCTCTTTTCAGTTCTCGTATCGCAGGAATCACAAATTGCAGTCAAAGCGAGCTGCGCACCAGCTATCGTCCGCCACCGTAAACCTACCGAAGGTGTCATCTCGCACCGATCGCTTCGTGGCGCTGGCGGCAGGCTAGGCCACGATTGCCGTCATTCGTGTTAAGTCTGGGGGCGGCTGTACTCCGTATAACTACGTTAAAGCCGTATTCTCTGAGGCTCATGCACGTAAAAGTGCCGTTGTTAGAGGTGCATCATGCGCATTACATACACACCAGGCAGTGTGTGAAGCCGGTCACGTGGCTTCGCCAGCGGTATCCCGTCACGACTCGGCTGGGCGACGGGAGACAGCAGCGCCTGGGAGCAGGCGTTTTTCTCTACAACCGGCCCTGCCTCGGCTGCTACCGGACGACTTTCCATGTATGGTCAGACCGCGCAACCGTGTTTGAAGTGACGTCGAGAACACAGCTTCCAAAGCTATGTCTACCTTTTTGCGATTAATTCAAATAGTTGTAATAGTGGCTGCAAGAAGATGAGGAGAGAAGATCATGAGGCCGTGTAGACTGCCATCAAGGTAGCCACCCCCACAGCCCTTTGCAGGCAAAATGGTAGGATAGAAAAAGGAGCGACAGCATGTGATAAAGCTGGACTGGCGCCACAGAACATGTTCAGAACACAGACCTCTCCCCTCATATTCAGTGAATTTATTTTTTCTGTCGCCACCCCTAAACACCCCCTCCCCCCGAGTCAAAGCGGATGGCAATATCATCTGACTATCGGAATGTTGAGAGGCGAGGCCAACTTTGCATAAGTGCAGAATTCGTTTTGTATATGCCGTGATCTCGGGAGAGTTGGACAGTGCGCTTATCATGGCATAGGGGTATTTTTTCCAGCGCTCTGATCCTCGACGGCCGGGAAAGTACCGCGTTTGATGATAGCCGCGGCGTCTGTCAAGGGTGTCCCCTCTTCCCGCTTTTGTTTGTTCCAGCATAAGAGCCTTTTCTCTTGGCAATCGATCGCCACTCCCTCATTAGAGGTCTTCCTTTGCCAGCCAGGCAGCCAGGCGGTGCGCGTTGCCGCTTATGCGCATGACACTACTCTCTACGTGGCTGAACACTGCAGCCTCCTTGAGGCTTTAAATGTTTTTCGTGAGTACGCCTCCTTGTCTGGGGCTGCTCTTAATTACTCAGTCATTACATTTTTGTGTGGTGTCCCCAGACTCGTGTCACATCTGCGATATCTTTACAGGGGTGTGCGCAGATGTGCATTTTACGTGTGACCTACGACTGTGCTGGAATATTGGATGGTGTGCAGTCTTCGGTCGTGGAGGGCATTACAGCTCCTGTATGAAGAGCGCAGACATTTGACCTGCCTCTGCTTGAGAAGCTATACCGTGTTCAGTCCGTCAGGCTTGGTGTCTTCTGGTATACTTTTGTCACATTGTTAAGCCTTCCCTGCGTGTCATAAGGCCCGTGCAGACTACAGTTTATTTTTTTTTTGTCAGGCAGAGCCGAGATTGTGGCTCGGGCTGCTCTTGGACGACCGCGGAACAGGGCAGGCATTGCCTTCACAAATTTGTCCGTTCCTTTGAAGAGTATTTTGCGTACACTGCTGGGAGACACATGCATATCCGGCGCGAACACTGACGCGGAACTTTTTGGGCGCTTCTTTATGCTTTTTTCATCCCACGGCTGACGAGTTGTCCGAGGAGCTCTTTTTCTTGGGGGAAGAGGAGTGTCCCCGACAGTGGTCATGCGCGTTCATTTCAGTTAACAACGATCCCCTCGTTCTTGTTTTTCGGCCGAACTGGCGCTAAGGTCTTTCTTTTTCTGTGTGGCGCTTCACTTCTGTGTGCTATCCCGTAGGTTCAAATGAACAGTTCCTGTTATTTGTCCAAATATGATTATGATATCTCTTTAATTGACTCGCCTTACACAGCGTCATGTCTATACCTGGGAATGTCAGTGTATCCGTTAAACCTGGAATGTGTACATATGTAAATAATTTTTTCCCAACCTGGCTATTGGGCTCCGCTCGCCGCGGTGGCTCAGTGGTTTGGCCGCTCGGCTATTGAGCTGGAGTGCCCGGGTCCGAACATGGCCGCGGCGGCCGCGTTTCGATGCAGGCGGAAAACGCCCGTGTGCTTCTACTCCTTCCCGTCGACGGGATGGAGTGAACGGCGGGTATGAGAGCCGCCAGTTTTTTGTGTGTTTTTTAGGGTACAAACGGTGCAGCTTTACGGTGGATACTTCAACCTGAAAAGCGTCACGCGTCGTAACGCGTTACTGGCTGCGTTCCAATACTCTAGACGTCTAACAAGACGTCTAGTGTGACGTCTAGGAAGCCGTCTACATGTCTACGCATTGGAACATGGCTACTTCATGCGCCGCCTTGCTGTGTTAAAATTAAACTAAAACTTACGAATAGTTTCACTGCTATATGTTTGAAATTAGTCAATAGAACAAGTTAAAAGCGCGTTTTTGACAGTTTGGTAATTTTTACTGCATTAAATGTGTGCTTTTTATTTCAGTTGTGCAAATCACATGATAGGTGGCAGCGCTTCTGTAGACGCTGCACACCATTTCGCACGCGCAATGTCCCCGCTATCGGAAGACGACGCGATTCTGCTTTTATTATTGATGCTAAATGTATCATGCTCCTCGAACATGCTTCTCCAGATGATCCTATCACGAAGCAACTGAAGTACTTCTTTTCCTGCGTTAAGTGGCTGGTGGTATTCGTTCGACATGCGCGCGCTTTTCCGCGCTCCAGTTTGCTCTTCCCGGCGCCATTGGGGAAGTTAGATGCAATACTGGCGGGGAAAAAAGGAATTTGACTTCCGGTGCAGGGGCACATATGGATGTATTGCTCTACAGATATTACGAGGGATCGCGACTTGTTGTGCAAGTACTGCTTGCGCAGCGGTAGTCGACATGGAGAGACTGGTACCAGTGTTTCCTGCCATAGAGATCGCTGTTTCATAATTATGCAGAGGACGGCTTGAATGAAGCGCACGTTTTTTGTCTAAAAAAAGACTCAGGATTTAAAGGTTTGTCCAGTATACTGGTGAGAATGATAATCAGGAGCAACCGATCTCACTGAATTACTAAAATGCAATTGTACACTTGGTTTGAAAGTTTGCTTGACAATGTTTTTGTGAAAATTGTCTTTGCAATTCAGCATTTTGACAGCTTTCTTTATTTTGCAGGCCAGAGGTCCATACTGCTGCCTAACACAGCGTTCAATACTCCTTGAGTACCTCCACAATCAGGAGCTTGATTTTAAGCATCACTTTATAATCACTAGAGAGTTCTTCCGAGAACTGATGAATCTGCTTTGGGCCGACCAACCTACAAGGACCCACGGATGGAGTAGAGAGGTGCATCTCCTGGTCTTCTTGTTCTGATTCGCGTGCGGAACTTCGTACCGTGTGTTGGGGGCTTGTTTTAACGTACCAAGGACCACCACTTTCCGAATGGTCACCTCTGCACTCAACCTAATGATGAGGCAGCTGGATAGAATGGCCTACCTCCCAAAACAAAACGAACTCCCACAAATTGTGGCAGGATTTAAAGCTCTCTCCAATAATGACGGCTTTGTAGGAGCAATTGATGGTTGTCACGTGAGGATTGAAGCACCCGAGTCATTGCACCAAGATTATTTCCGCCGGAAACTGTTTTATTCTATACAACTACAGGCAGTGTGTCACCATCGTGGCATATTAGATATTTTAACTGGGTACCATGACAGTGCCCATGACCATCACAACACCCTTCAAAGACACACGGAGCCCTGTTGAGATCCGCTTCAACAAGGCTCATGCAAAAGCGCGCTGCATTGTTCAGCGAGCTTTTGGTTTAATCGAAGGGTCGCTGGACATCAGTATTCACCAAGGCTCTGTAAGTCTCGGTGCGAAAGGCGCCAGACGTTGTGGCTGCCAGCGCTGCAATGCCCAATCTGTGCATGAGAATGCATGATGAAGCTCCAGAGGAGCTCTCAGACGACGATACGGAGCCAGACGCCCCAGATGATGACGTAGACGAAACGTCCAATGAACAGGAAGCCTCATAATTCAGGAATGACCTAGCTGCCAGGCTTTCCTGTCCAACAGCAGCTGGTGATCACGACTATCACGTTGTGATTTAAACCAGGTTGTTCATACTAACCCGCTCATCAAAAGAGTGGAACCACCTTCCCGCAGCTGTGGCTGGCATAAATGACTATGTTGTTTATCTTCAGTCTCTGATGAGGCTGATGCGTGACACCCCTAGTTATTTTTGCTTCATCATTTCTTCGCATTTTTTTCCTGTGCTGTTGTCTTTCAGTTTTATGCGTTACTTTTTTGCTGTTGTTTCTGAGCTTTATTTCTTTGCTTTCTTGTAATGTGTACTTTTTTGCTGTTGTTTCTGTGCTTCTTTGCTTTCTTGGAATGTTGTATTATCTTACATTTATTTTACCTACTTAGTTTAGCCGCTTTTGAACATTTTTGTTGTTGTTCCCCCACTCCCCTCTGTAATGCCTCGGCACTTGAAGGCATTGAAAATAAATAAAATGGTTTGTTCAATTACAGCAGAATGGTACCTCTTAAAACTAACATGGAGATAACCAAAGTAATGTTCACCAGTGTAGCAAGGGAACAGCAGTTCACAATTGGTAGTGAGGTGCTTGAAGTGGTAAAGGAACACGTCTACTTTTGGCAGGCAGTGGCCGCTCATGATCATGAGAGGGAAATAACTGGAAGAATAAGGATGGGGTGAAGTGCATATGGCAGGTTCTATCCGATCATGAATGACAGTTTACCAGAATCTCTCAAGAGAAAAGTATACAACTGTATCTTACTGGTGCTCATCTACAGGGCAAAAACGTGGAGGCTAAGGACAACACAACGAAGTATGGAAAAAAAATGATAGGTGCAACGTTAACAGACCGGTAGCGGGTGTAGTGGATGAGAGAAAAAACGTGGGTTAATGACATCCTAGTCGAAATCAACGGAAAGAGATGGGCTTCGGCAGGGCATATAATTCGAAGGCAAGATAACCACTGGTCCTTGGGGGTAACGGAGTGGATTTTAAGAGAAGGCAAGCATAGCAGGGGGCGGCAAAAAGTTAGGTGAGTAAATGAGATTAAGGATAATGACCGCGTTTGGGTGAGTTGGTTTTCCATGCTGAACGAAAAAGCGCAAAAAACAAGGACACAGAATGAGACAGACAACACGAGCGCTTACTTCCAACTGATTTTATTTCATTCCAGAAGCGGAATTTTATACTCTCGATAATGTCTGCAAGGCATTATCCTAGAATGTTGAAAGATAACAGTCATCGAGTGACACACTTGAACGATGTAAGATAGGACATCTCTTTTTGTGACAACAGAATTGACGGAGCACTTACGCAGTCATCGCCAGCTCTAGCTATCTCCAAAGCTTCAAAAATTTCTCGCGTAATTTGACATTTGTTCACGTAAAAGGACTTTGCACTTGTGCAACAGAAAAGACTTGCACTTTCACAAGTGCAAAGTCCTTCTCCATGCGACAGAGTATTACATTATATAAACGTATCAAGAATGTTTCGACATAAAAAAGTCGAACATTTTTGACATATCCGTCTGCCGCTCCATGTTTTTCAGCAGACGTTCTGCAACATCAGCAGATTGACGGCGCCTTTTTTTTCGTCGCTCCTCACGTGGTGGCTCAGGATCCTTGGCATAACACAAGAAAAGAAGCCACAAACTTTAAGAAAGTTCAGAAGAAGCAGCCAGACTGATGATGGCCAGTGCAAGCGTTCCACCAGAGCTTGGATGAGCACTGGAGACATTCTCAGGTTGCAGGCTTTGATGTGGCGTGCAGAAATTCTCAAGGTTTGAAGAGGTAGGCTAAGTAAGAATGCAGTGCAATGGAGAAAAGAAAAGAGGAAAGCTTGGCCATGCAAATACTGCTGTTAGCTGCAAATCTCCACTCCAGCCGGTCATTCAGCAGCACTGCCACCAGCAGCTCTGCCGCCTTGGGCCGATGCAATGAGGCGCGGTGGACTTGTAATCGGCCGGCCGTTCATGCCGTCGTCAAGCAGCTGGAAGTATGGCCAGTCGATCTCCCCATCCTCACTGCCCGCCCCAGTTGGGGGATTCTTGAGCTCCTGGAAGCAAAAAAGCCTCGAACATTAAGCTTATTAATGACGACAATAGTCCTCCACATCTGGATTATCGCGCCATGAGAAAGGTACTAGCACAGTTTGCATAAGCATATCACGTGATACACCAGGTCGTGGTCCAACTTGCCTTGTATTTTCTCAGCAAAATGAGCCACTTTTTGCTGCACTGCTCTGGTGTGGCTCCCCAAAGCTCCAGCTCCTGAAGGATTCGACTAAGAAACAGTAAAAGTAGATCTAAAAGGTAGATGTTACTAACACAAAACATGGCAATTCCGACAACAGTTGAGGCTCAGGCTTTGCTGGCCCATGAACTAAATAATGACAAGTACTTGTTGCTAGGTGTGTTGGTGCATATTCAGTAAAGACAAATGAGCGTAAAAATGCGAAGACGGACGAAGTGAGGGAGGATGACGAGTGCTATTCCGTTCCTTCACTACGAGTGTGTTCGTTTTTTTTTCGTTCCTGTGTCTTTCTTAAATGAATAATGGAACAGCTAGGATATTCCTCTGTCAAGTACCTATCATATGTGGCCACATCACCCTCACAAGGTAAACTCGTATGTATACACTATCGCAAGTGAGCGGTAGAGTTTATGCGCTGTGCTGCTGGAGGAAGGCGTGTATTTATTTACTACACACTGCGAGTCGGAGCTTTGGCGCACGCAGGCGGGGGCTTTGCAGCAAACGAAAAGGCAAGAAACACTACCTGAACAACAGAAAACGCCCGAGACGAAGATGCGATGAACAAAGATTGAACATGCATACATCAGATTCAATGCTCGGAGCAAAGTAGTTTTACCTACTAACAGGACTGCAGTCATGCGACGCACACACGCTTGCTTTTTGTCACACCACTTACAGCCAGGCTTGTTTAGAATTCCGCTTCCCCGTGAACTGGGTCTCCAATTCAAACCGCTTCGCGATGAGCCGCTTCGTTCTTCTGAGACTGCAACCAAAAAGAGTTCGATAAGGCTACCATGCAGTAGCAGGAAAAACACGGATGCGTGCCCTTAAAGGCGTCCGTTGTGAACCCCCGAGGGATAGGGAGGTCCAAACCACAGAAACCAACTTTTTGATCTAGTGCGGAACAAAACGTGCAAAACAGCTTGGATCGTCAGATTATAAACGCACCAACAGCGTTCATTGCTACCGCTTGAGCAGAGATCTCACCGTCACGATTTCCTCCCGCGCGGTTCACACACGTGCGCGGCTATGGCAATCGTAGGTCCACAAAGACTGCTTTATTGGCTGCTAGTTCTTATAAAAATTAGCATAACGGAAAACCTCACACTTAAAAGATGATGCGTCTCCGTGCTCCGGTGCCCGCGAAGAACACGGCTCGCTCCGCTCCACACGCGACTGGTCCTGCTGCTCCGCGGCACCCGCCGCGGTGACTCCATGGTTATGGCGCTCGGCTGCTGGTACAAAAGGCGCGGGTTCCATCCCGGCCGCGGCGGTCGAACTTCAATGAAGGCGAAATTCTAGAGGCTCGTGTACTGTGCGATATCAGTGCACGTTAAAGAACCCCAGGTGGTCGAAATTTCCGGAGCCCTTCACTACGGCGTCTCTCATAGCCTGAGTCTCTTTGCGACGTTAAACCCCCATAAAATAAACCAAACCAGCTGCTCCACCATCTTTAGAGTGCAAGTTAGCCTGCATCGATGTTGACTTCGGCGAAGCAGTGTTCTTGGACGTCTTCGTGAGAGTTGGAACGCGTCTCACAATGGCGGCTATCCGTCAAGCCATCTAAGTAAACATTTACTTGGGAGTACTGGAACGCACCCACTGCTGCCGTTGTAACCCAAATGGCTGATGTAAAGCTAAGACAGTTATCGCGCCTGTGAAAACGCGTTACGCGTTAGACAGCCGCCGTTATACCCTCTAAATTGCTTCTTCTAAATGGTTTGTACAAAGCTATTCCAGCTTTCACTGTTGAAAAAAAAAAGTAAAACTGCTCGTTCGTGACACGACTCGAACCTGCAATCTTGTGATCTTATCCATTAGGGCACGCAGACTTTTTTTTTCTCTGCGGGCGTAAGGAACTAGCTCCATCGAACGTTACGGCACTGAAGCAAGCCATCCCCAGCAGGCCGCTCAATTAATCGCGAGAGGCTGCTCGCAGAGAGCAACCTGGGTAGCAACCCAAGTCTCGTCGATGGTAGCACCTGCCATAGAGCGGCAGCTGCGCATCGCATGACCACTGCAACACTGCGCCAGGAGTGGCTGGAGGGCTGCCAGGGATCTATGATTGTAGTGGAGGGAATGGTGTATACGTGGACATTAACTCGAAATTGCTATCCTACTATCTGTGCGCACTGGATCTCAAAACTGGAACCGAAGTGCAAACCAAACTGCTATCGCACATAATTCGCATTTTGCCTATAGCTCCGCAAACCGACCATCATTTTTTATTCTGCTTTCTTATCAATTATTTTTAGACGAGAAAATAATTACACTATTATTCTCTAATTAATCACCCCCACAAATTGAAACAGAGAAACGCTACAGAGACTGTTCACTACACTCGAATCAGTGGTAATAATTATAATTGGTTTTGGGGGAAAGGAAATCGCGCAGTATCTGTCTCATATATCGTTGGACACCTGAACCGCTTCGTAAGGGAAGGGATTAAGGAGGGAGTGAAAGAAGAAAGGAAGAAAGAGGTGTTGATGTGGAGGGCTCCGGAATAATTTCGACCACGTGGGGATCTTTAACGTGCACTGACATCGCACAGCACAAAGGGCTCCTTAGCGTTTTGCCTCCATAAAAATGCAGCCGCCGTGGTCGGGTACAAACCCGGGAATCCGGATCAGTAGCCGAGCGCCATAACCACTGAGATACCGCTTTTTTTCTTTATTGCCGACTTCAGCACGTCATTTACAAACCAATCCACGCGAACAACACAACACAGATGCTAAAACTACGTCACCCGCACTTGGGGTTACGTAAACACATTAAAATTCGCTCATGAGCCACCACTGAGCCACCGCAGCGGGTCCGAATCAGTGCGAAAGCTTGGATTTATGCTAACTAGAAGACGACATTGAGCGGGCAATGACGACGGACGGAGCAGATGGAACATGAAGACACTCTGCAATGCACAGCATGAGAGTATGGTGCAGCTTACCACTAGGCGTGTTCGGCTGGGGCGAGAGCCTAGTTCACAATGTCGTTCCATCATGCTCGTTTTCCAGCGGCTGTGTAGCCCAGTCAGAAAGAACATGTTTAAAGGTTCACCAACAAATGGCAGTGCAGTGGGATACCGCACAAAGTGCGCTGTGAAATTACGTTTCTTTTTTTTTCAATATCCGTTGCAAGATATCTCAGAAGTGAACAGCATCGTTGCAATCGATGAAACAAAGGTCAGTCGTTTCTGGAGTATCACAAAGGTGGCAATTAACCATGGTAACCAAAATGGCCTTTTTTCTAACCATGTTCTCAAGGGCAATGTCTCGCTATAAAGGCTACAAGAAACCTACTTGAGCAGAATGATTTTTCAGCTAAAGGAATTGTGTGCCCGGACTGAATTTGAATCAGAGTGGCAACCACTCCTAGTGTTGTGTTGTTCATTACCTTGTTTCTAGTACGTTGTTGCTTAGGTCTGTCGTATTACGATGTAACAGTGCTGTGCCCTGCGTCGCGTCTTTTCTGGTTCTTGATTTTTTAGGTGTGTCGTAATATGCATTGTGTTGATTTGCTATTGCTTTCTTCGCGGTTTGTACACAGTTCATGTACATGGAACATTGCTTCACTGTAATAAATATCATGTTTAAAAAAAAGCGGCGATAGCCTATAGTGGTCTCGTGCAGCGGCTTTTGAAGCTAATTTGTTCGCGCCGCCGAGGATTCGACTCCCAGTCGTGAAACTTGATGCGTTTTTTCTGCCTCTTTTATTCTCTGTGCGGACCTTCATTGGCAATAGTCGATTCTGCTATAAGCTCTGAAGCTCCGGATTAGTGCCTGATCATATAACGTTAGCTAATGATTCGCGGAACAGCTCATAATTATTAGTGCCAACAATTTCTGCCGCAAAGTGGTTCCAGCCGCGTGAGGTTCGCGGCAGGAATGATTGGGAGAAGCATTTAGTGCGGTGTGACACAATGCCGACTTTGTGAAGCTGACCATTGCGATGAGCTAACATAGATTGGCTGAAGGATGAGGAAATCACGTATAGAGCGGGATGATAGTGCAACTTGTGGAAAAGGGCAATACGGAACTCTTTCATACGCGATTTCTGTGATGGGAGGCAGTAAATATGCTCGCTGTGTGGTAGCAGTTAGCAAGAATAAAGCGTACTCAGTTATTTTGGATTATGGTCCCATACCGGTGTAGCATACTCAGGTTTAGATCGTATTAATGTTTTATATAGCAACAGTTTCAAATCAGAAGGAACATCACAAAAGTTTTGGTGTAAGTATCCTAGCACCCGAATAGTGCTTATATGGGCTCGTTATGCTGTTGGGGTGGAAGCTTCTCTGGATACATGCATGGCTTTGCATTTGTTATTATTCCGCTGCATTGACTATTCCTTGCACCAGTTTTACAGTGGTAAGGTCAGATTGAAGTAAAGCAATCTCTTTAGCGTTATTTATTTCTTTAAAATTGACGCAAACATCAGGGAAAAGGTTATTATGAGAGTTCACAAGAAAGGGGATATCATTAATGCAAATGAAAACAGTAAGCGTCCAAGATTCTTACTGAACCTTTCCGAACTCCTGAAGACACCTGTGTAAAACTGGAGTTGTAATAAGGGGTGCAATTACTCATTTCATCCAGCCGAACGCAGCCATACCCCTGCAAACGAAAGGTATACAGGTTTCCCAGAAATTTAGGAGTTAAAGAAAAATTCGTCCTGCTCCCGAGTCGAATGTTTTCGAAAAGGCTAAGAAAATATATAATCACAGTAAAGTTCGCGGCGCTGTTCAGTGTTTCCCGTTTCGGTTTGCGAAAAAGGAATGCCCATTTTCTTTTTATTTTTTTTATGGCCACTGCACAGCGGCAGAGAAGGGGTCAGTCACATTCCTTACCCAGCCCGATAATGGGAGCCGGACAGCAAGGGATTTCGAGAATACCGGAAAGGTCAAACCCCTCCAGGAGCGTACACGTTAGGTCGGCTCGCACGCGGCTGGTCCATTACCCCCTGTCTGGTCTCTAGGGGAGCGCGCGCTTTTTTCGCTCGCCCCCCCCCCCCCCCCCTCCGCTCTGAGACCAGTCGTGGCTCTCATGCCATCGTGCACATTCTTGCCGCCAGGGGGGCGCACGCGTGCAGCGACGAGGAACCATCATAATCCGCGTCGAGTGACTTTTGTTCCATGTCGGAGGCAACGCTGCTCAAAGCTTGGGATGTCTATTGTGGCGCTAGTTGACAGCTTGAGGCGCGTTCAACAAGGCATTCTGCAGACAGAAAGAATGACCGCTCCTGGGGAAGGGACACGCGAGAGACGCGCTTTGTGGGAGAGTCTGCGTCTGTCGGTCTACAGGTACGAACACACTGGCGGAAAAACGCGCGGCAAATCGCTGGCGGCACTATTCGCGGCGCGAATGGGACGGCCACACCGGCGGCGAGGCGCCGCCGCGCAATGCTCCTTTCATGCCAAAGCGGTCGAGGTTCCTGCTCGTGGTTTGTGGAGGAGCGCGCGCGGCTCTGTCACCACCTCTTAAAGGCAGCTTTGCTAGGAGCCAAGAGGTGGCGACACAGACGCTCCCCACGTGACTAAGCCGGGCACCCCTCATTGGTCTCCCCGCCCCGCGGCACGCGGCAAGCCGCCGAAAATGCCTCCTCAACCCATCCTCTGCGCGGCAGATCAACCCGCCGCCGCGGCAGGTTTCGCGGCACGCGGCTCCCCCCCGGCGGCGTGCGCGCGCGTTTTGCCGCCAGTGTGTGCGTACCTTGCTGGGCATGATGACAGTCTGTGAGAGACGGCGCCCTATAGATAGGCCTTACTAAGGGTAGACAGCTGGGCTAGTTGGTTGTTTCCATTATTATGGAACATGGTACCAGTGGAAGAGACAAGGACGAAGGCAGAAGACAACACGAACACCGGACTTCAACTGAAATTGATTGCACACTTGAAGGACTTTTATATACGATGGATGGATGGATGGATACGGCTGAACCCTTTACATCGGGCGGTGGCTCAAGCCACCTAGCCATGTCTTGTGAAATTTTACTCCTGTCTTGCTTTTAGCCACCAATCAGATAACCTTCGCTTGGTTACTTCTAACCTCTTAAAATCCACTTTCCCTTCACTATCCCTAAACCCCAATGCCTGGGTAAGTCAGCCCCGCTGCCTTCCACTGTAGGGTGAAGCCCTTTACAGAAAAGTATCAAGTGTTCAGCCGTTTCCTCCTCCTCTCCGCACGCAGTGCACAAAGTGTCTATCTCCTGGTACCTGACTCTATACTTCTTAGTCCGCAAAACTCCAGTCCTGGCCTCAAACAACAAAGAACTTCCCCTACAATTATCATAGATATTTTCTTTGACAATTTCCTGTTTAAAGGTCCGGTATGTTTCTAGTGCCGATTTCGTCAGCATCCCTGTTTTCAACAAAGCTCTCTCTGTTCCTTTAACCTTTTTCTTAACCGATAATTGCTGATTTGCCCCCTTACTGCTGTACAGATATTTGCTTGTCAATTTTCTAGTTCGCTTTCTCCATTTCGTGTCAACATTCTTTATATACAGGTATCTGAAAACTTTCCTAGCCCACCGCTTTTCCTCCATCCTTCTCAATCGTTCCTCAAATGCTATCTTACTGCTAGCCTCTCTGCTCTCGAAAGACGCCCATCCCATATCACCCTGTACCCCCTGATTTGGTGTATTGCCATGTGCTCCCAAAGCTAACCTCCCTACTCCCCGTTGCCTAATTTCCAGCCTTGCTTGAACATCTGGCCTCATACACAGGACCGCATTCCCGAAGGTCAGGCTAGGGACCATCACCCCTTTCCAGATCCCTCTTACCACCTCATACCTATTGTAATTCCACAGTGCCCTATTTTTCATGACAGCTGCATTCCTACTAGCTTTATTCATTACATATTTTTCATGCTCTGTCAGATACTCAACACTGTTATTTATCCACACCCCAAGATACTTGTACTCATTCACTACCTTTAGCACGAACTCCTGCATTCTATGCTCGCCGCCCTCTTCATTAAATGTCATGACTGCACCGCTATCGCCACCTACCGTTCAAAGCTATCAACACACGCCGGTCCACAAATGACGAATGCATCTAAACTAAACAAAGGCAAATCAACCAACTGCGTACAAGAGCACATCGCAGACTTTTGTCATTTTATTTTTTACCTGCCTGAACCTACAATCCCATTTTCCTGCAAATAATCAATTTCCTATTTTTCCGAGCGCGACAGATGGGGAACTGACACACTTATCTTCTTCATGCAAGATACATAGGGCTTCGAAAGTTTCGCGGCTTCACTGTGTGCCGAACCTGCGCAGAACTCGTGTATCCTTCAAAAACGCTTTGCATGCCGGCTTGTGCAAGCGACGACGAATGTGGGCAGCTAAATGGCCCCAGCCACTTACCGAATCGATATTTCGGCGATGCTCTACCAAGCGCTCGTTAAGACAACGCCCAGTTGCCAGACAACAGGCAGGCAAGTGTTTGGAACCGCCATGGGCGCTTCGATTTCGGTCACTTGCGCCAACCTTGCCTTGGAAACCATCGGGGCCCTCGCCCTTGCTTCGTTTCCTCGTCGCCCAAAAATTTTTCTGCGCTATGTAGATTACTGCTATTGCGTGTTGAACCAGCAAAACGCGCCTGCCCTACTACGCCATCTGAACTCCATCCAACCAGCGACACAGTTCACAATGGAAGAGGAGAGTTCCGGCCGCATTGCCTTTCTCGATGTTTTAGTGCAGCGCACAGCGAATGGCCTCGTGAAGTCGGCCTACCGGAAAGCCACACATACAGGCCAATACCTGAACTTTGCCTCTGCGCATCCGGTAGGGCACAAGCGCTCCGTGGCACACGCGCGCAACGCCTATGTTCATCCCCGCAAGCGCGAAGGAAAGAAGAAAAAGAAGTATAAAAGAAGAGCTCTCTAGAAATGGCTACCCAAGGCAGGCAAATTCTTAACTCGCAGCAATGCTGATCTTCAAATCCACCCACAGCACCGAAGAATACCGAGCGGAAGCGAGCCGCCATTCCTTACGCGGTTGGTGTGAGCGAAACACTGGCAAGAATCTTCAGTGACTATATGACGTTCAAATCTGCCACGTGCCTAGAAACAACCTCAGACAGCAACTTAATTGTGCGGGTGACAGACAAGCTTTACAGCACTAGATACCCCGGGGTTGTTTACAAGATTCCTTGTCAGGATTGCGATGGAGCCTACATCGGCGAAGCTGGGGACTAAAGGAGACAGCTCGGGGAGCATAAAAATGACATTGCGAAGGGACGCACCGAGGAAAACGCCTTGGCAGATTACCAGAAGTGCACCAGTCACATTATCGCCTGGGACGCAGCCAGTATCATTTCCACCGAGAAATCGTTATCTTCCCGCCTACTCCTAAGTCATTCCATATCCAATCAACTCCGCACACACTTAATCGGACACGTGGGCCCATGCCTGCAGCATACGCATGGTCATTACTGCGACCATCACTCGTATAAACACGGCCGTTCTGTTTTTCGTTTTCATATGTGAACAAGGGACCCATAATGGTCCCGAAACGTCGTTTCTTTTTTCCCTCTTCCTTTTCTTGAGTGTTCGGTTTTTCATAATGGCATCATTTCCTCGCCAGACGAGTTTTCGTTGAACTCTGGACTAAGTGATGTCGGGCCGTCGCCCTTTTGCCAAGGTATATGGGGTATATGCGGAGTCAGCATAAACCTTATTAATGAAGACCTCTTGGGAGGGTGTAAGGCGGGTCTTGCAAGGAAAGAGGACAGGAGGAGTAAGTTCTTTGATGCGGGAACGACTTGAAGTAGGTAGAGACGCACGGGCACACTGCATGGTAGCCACCCACTTAGGAGGCTGTGTAGTTTAAGAAGATAGTACAGGTACGCCCTGTGGAGTGGCGGTAATGAAGAGTTGATCGTCCCACTTGAAGCGGCAGCGGCATGTGCTGCCATATTGGTCGCGGGCACATCCGTGTGCCCCGATGTCCAGATGATTGCGATCGATTTTATTTATTTGTTGTTTTAGTAGCTATTTATTAATAAAATAACAATGGGAGGAAAAGATGTTGCTAACAGCTGCATCTGTCATCGGAACCTGAAGCACCTGAGCTGCGACTAGCGCGAATACAAGGACAGGGAGAGTTAAGAAAAGTGGGATCGATAGTAAGAAAGGATAGGGGTACACTGTGTACAAATAAATAATATGGAAATAAATGCGGGACGCTGCGCCGTGCATGGTAGGAGTACTAATCACCTGAATCGACTTGCAGCATTACAGCAGGGCGGAAGAAGGTACAAAACATTTATAGGAATTCAAAAGAGAGCAAATAAACAAAAGCATCAAGTTACACAAAACTTGTAAGAGCCTCAAAGCGGGCAAAAAGCATCACTACTGATAATAGAAACAACTCATGAACGAAGCTCCATATATCCCTCAAAGGAGGCCCTTATAATGAACTCTGATCAGATGTCTTGCACTGATGGTCTCTTGTACTGACATACAAATCAGATTTGTGATAATCTGGCGGTCATCATAACAAGGATAAATGCACACGAAGTTCGAAAAGAAATGAGTTCCTAGTAAGCAAGGCTGAAGATAAAATAACGAGAGATATTAGAGGCTTT
The DNA here is from genome assembly GCF_052857255.1 of Amblyomma americanum. Classification (NCBI taxonomy): domain Eukaryota; kingdom Metazoa; phylum Arthropoda; class Arachnida; order Ixodida; family Ixodidae; genus Amblyomma; species Amblyomma americanum. The sequence goes on along the minus strand of NC_135498.1, from coordinate 91,850,639 downwards.
CAAGAAAAAAAAAGCACGGCGCTTCTTTTGTCAGTTTGCCTTCGGTATCTCTATCGCAAAGGAACTGGGCCCATCACGGGTCCAGTCCATAAAGAAAAAAATAAACAAGAGAAAATGTTAGGCTATCGCGTCCTTCATGTAATTTTTGTATGCTGTTTATGAGTGTACAGATTTTCGAGATTCTGCAGCGCAGCGGGTAGTGAATTCTTGGCAAAAAAAAATAAGAAGAAATAAGCTGTCAGTTATTTGTGCGCCGACGTGCTTGCATTGACATCTTCTGGTTTCCGTTTTGGAGGCTTTTCTTAGGAAATGAACCAACTCGCCCGACGGGGTAGTGGTGACTAACGCGTGAGGAGTCCATATCTCAGCCTGTCAAACCGTCCCTTCCCTTTCTTCAGGCCCTTCCCCCTCCTATGAGAGTGGACCCCCAGCAGAGGTTGTTCGCCAGTCATCAGAGAGAGATTACTGCCGCGTCGCGTTCCCCCCTCCCTCTCCCCCATCATCACCAAGTACCACGTTTTGCCGGTCACATCAGCAGTTCGTTCACTGAAGTCTACGCGTTCGTTTTGTCTGCCTTTTTGAGGATCTGCCAAGAATAGTGAGTAGAATCTTCGTCGCTATTTGGCGTTCTACGGTCACCATTTGGTTGCGGAGGAGCTGGTACTGTTTTTCAAGAATTCGACCGTCTCGTTGGCCACAAGGGAAACTCCGTTCCAAGGAACTTTTCAGCATGCCACCGAGTTCGGGCCCCTTCAAAGGTATTGATTCCCTGACAGTTCTAGCATGGGAGAACATCTTCTCACTCCTCGACGGAGGGTCCCTGATGGCGTTCGCCGAAGCTGTTCCCAGCCTCGCATATATCGCCTTCCAGGAGCGTATCGTTCGAAAGCTCCGATTCACTCCCGACACCGACGAGCGCACGATGGAACAATTTCACGCGGCAAATATTTCGGGTCGTGTGCAAAAGCTAGAATTCATTAACTGCCTTTCGCTGTCGTCCGCAGTCCTGCTAAACTGCGTCTCCAGCTGCAGTGATTTGAAAGAACTGTATTGTGTTAACTGCGTCGTTCAACCTTGGCATCTGTTCGATCTTCTAGCTACTAAGCTAAGCCAAGTGCGAAAGCTCGAATGGACGCTGCACGATGGCCGGTTCTACGAGCAGTTGTTGGTCCCCAACGTCGAGCCGCCAGACATGCAACTGGAGAGCATGTATTTAGAGCTGGTGGTTTCGCAACAGAATGTTGAATTTTTAACGATCCTCCTCAAGCATTGTCGCGGGCTGCAAAACTTGCACATCCACTCTATCCGGAAAGAAGGCGCAAGTGTATACATCGCCGACCTAGGTTTAAGTATGGAAGTGGCTCGTCCCCTGAAAAACTTGAACGAGCTAAAGTTGACTTCCGAATGGGTGTTCGCCCCCGAAGCACCACGAAGACCCCGCCATCGGGAGCCACGCCGCGTTCAAGTCGTAGACATTGTTCACAACAGCATAAGTTTTCGGCTGAGGCCGGTACTTTCCCGTAATGTGACCGTGTTCGATAAAGGGCTGCTGAACCATGAACTAAGAGGGAGCAAGGAAGCAGTGGTGGTCATGAAAGCCAATGCAGACATAGACCGCCGCCGCCTTTCCGAAGTCGTCGCGGATCCCGAGCGCTGGAAGGATGTCTCTTCACTGTCACTGTGCCTTGCACACTTTGTCCCGTTTGAAGAGCAGCCGCTCAGAACTGTGACCGCCTGCAAACGCTACATGGAGGGAACGCAGCTCTTTTTAAAGAGCTGCGTTTCCAACATCACAGAGTTGAACCTAGCGTTATTTCACTGCGACCGCGGCACGAATGGGTCCGCAGTGGTAGGTACCACGCTGCCTCACCTCCGGGCACTGGCGCTCGCTCCCTGCGGCGTCAACCAGGCCGACTCCCTCTCGTGCCTGGCCCGGGGATGCACAAACCTGGAGCAGCTGGACGTCCGGGCGGAGCGTGACAAGAGTGGCGCCTACGTGTGCCAATTCTGCAAAGTGTCGCTCCGCTTCAGGGAAGCATGCTTCAGGGAGCTCCACGCGAGGACCAAGCTTTGGCGGCTCAGTCTGGATGGCACAGTCCAGATGGCATCGCTGGATTTCCTGCGTGAGTGTCGCGTCACTGATCTGCGGTTGAGCCTGGAGAGCACCGAGAAGATGGCGATAAACACTGCCAATTTCCATGCTAGCCTGACCCGGATGCTGCGAGACAACCCGAGGCTCCAGCAGCTGACGATCGATACCCGCGGCATCCCTCTAGCGCAGAACAGAATGGCGACGGGCCTCTCAACCATTTCCACCCTGCGACATCTGTGCGTCCTCACGCAGGCGGCGGCCACCAAGGACAGCGTCGCTTCCTTCTTCAGGTAACTGGTTAGTTATATGTGTGTATATTTACTTATTCGCATGTTACGTTTGCCCATGTCATCTCCCTTCATACGCCTCTTGCGTTCTCCAGTGGAGCGCGTAGCACGCCAGGAAGTCTTAATTTACCACTCTGCCTTTCTTAGTAAATACGTATGTCTATCTCCTCTTAGGCTCATGCAGGCCGAACTGCCGCTACTGGAGGTGCTTCACGCGCACTACATGGACACCAAGTGGAGAGTGAATCCGGTCACGTGGCTCCGTCAGCGGCATGCCGTCGCGACTAGGCTGCGCAGCGGGAAACGGCGGCGCTCAGGAGCCGGTGTGTTCCTCGACAACGGGCCCTGCCTCGGCTGCTGCCAGTCGACTTTTATCGGTCTAGTGAGGCCGCGCAACCGTGTTTAAGGTGACGTCGAGGACACAGCTACCAAAATTCTATCGCATGCGACCAAGGAAGCAACCCCGGTTCGGGCTTGTAATAATCGTCGAGCCGTTTTGTACATGCCTGATGCTGCTCATGATTGCACCTGTATAAACGCCATTATTGCTCTTTTTCTACACCCTGTTATGAACGGGATGCACACCAGCCGAAGAAGATTAAAGCGAAGATTCAATCGGCAGGGATGATCATGCGGTAGCGGCAATTCCGACAGGTCGTATGACCCCACGAGGACCCCAAGAACAAAAGATGTGCTGGGAACCCGCCTGCGGAATCTTTCCCACGCTCTTCAGGAAGGGGGAAGATGACCTTCCCTTTGTCTGTTTCTTCGCAAGACGCGACCGGTGGTGGTCAGACGACAGGGCAAGAAGACAACGGCGCCTTCCCGAAATTAACCGTGACTGACAAGCGCCGGTGTTTGGATGGACATGTACAGCTTCGGACGAAGTAGCAGCGGACCTCCGAATCCTCCTCGCCAGGTGCATGCTTACTTACCAGGTGCATGCTCAATGTTGTTTTTTCTTTCGACACTATAAAGCAGAAGAAATAGATTGCATTGAACATTTCCCGCAATCGCATGCTCTAAATTTTGCTACTGTCTTAGCCACCTTGAGAAGACACTGTAGTTATCCAAAGGGTTGTGCCTTTTTGGACGCCATGTTAACACTAGTAGTGAATGTGTAGATTTCGCCGCAGCAGTCTGGGGGTTCCGCGGCTGCCTCCTTATCACCTATAGTAGTTCACCGTGTCGCCCCCACCTCTCGCCTCCGTCGTAAGGGCGAAGGTTATTTGTCCATCTTCTAGCTGGATGAAGAAGTCAAGACATCGACAGTCTTTGTATTAAGGCCTTCAGTCGTACGTCCACACGCGTAATTTGTCCAGAGCCTTTGATAACTTACAACGAAGTGTATTAGAAATTATCTACGAACACTAAGTGGACGAAATCTTGGAAACGTTCTCCTTTCTAAATTCTCTCTAAGCCAGTCGCAAGCGGCGAAATCGCATTTTCCTAGCACGTGTAGATTGCAGGTGTCTTCCAACGCTGAGGGCCCTAAGCTTGCAACAATGCAGATAGCCGCTCCAAGCCTTCTCGGTCCCCTCTCAGTCGCTCCGAAACAACAGAACGGGGCTTGTAAATCAAAGTAAAAGTCAGCAGCACCCTGTCTTCGCGGAATAGGATGCTCGGATATGTAGCTGCTACCTGGATTCATGCTGCACAAGCATGAATTTTTTACTCTGTTTGCTCTGTCAAGAGAAACTGCATGACCAAAAGAGGCTTCATTTATCCACGTCAGCAAGCACTAATATAGTACGTCGCATCGAGTGTTTCACGATGACGTAAAGCCGCGTACCCTTTCACTCAAAAACCTGAGTGGATAACAGGAGCAAACATCACATATCGCGCGCTGAAATGCTCGCACCCGCAGAAAGACGTCGGGTCGAATGTTTTTTTACAAGTGCGCCTCCAGAAAAAACCGCCTTCTGCGAAATGTGCGCTGCAGACAGTCACCCACTGTCCATTCTTCCTTCAAACGAGGGTCCTTCGGAAATGAATGCCGGATTATTTTGCTGTGAATGGCCCTGCTGGTGCACTGTGGCACACTGCGCATGCGGTTGCTTTGTTATTTTCTGTTGATTTGAAGAAAAGAAGCAGGGAACAACACAACGAGCCAGCAATACTACACAAAGGCACGCACGGATACACACTGCGCGGTCAGCGATCGCCGTCGTGGCGTTTCCTCTATTCGCCGTGGTGAGGCGCCGGCGTCTGTGGAACTTTCGCACGGAATGTGGAAGCGCGCGCCCGCCGCACTCCATCCCCGGTGTGGTTGAACCAACCCAACAGCAGGTTCTAAAAGGGTGAGGGCCGTTTCACATGCATGCGACTGGAACGAAAACAGTCGGTCTAGTCGGTGACGCCGCAGTGCGATTTTCGGCCAGTGCTTTCACACGCAACGCGCAGCCACCGAATTCGGTCGCAGTGACGCGCATGGTTGCTTGACATTTACATAGGCAGCCCATTACTGAATGCAACATTAACACATTGGCAACTGTTTTATTGTTCTGTAATTATGATTTTCCTGAGGTCGAAGTGAATAATTCGCAGGTCATTATTGGAATGAATTTTTTTTTATTAATCATGAATACGGTGATGCCACTGAATGTAACTACTGACGTGAAAATAGCGCCGGCTACGAATCCGTCGATATAACCCCTAGCTGAGCACGCTGATCTTCTGTTCCTGTGTAGCTGTGTGGAGTGTCTCTTTCGCCAGCATGGAAACCTCTTCAGCGCTCAGCGTGAGTCTACTGCTCCTTGAAGAGTATTGCTTGTTGGAGAAACAAAAAATCCTCGCTGGTCATGGAGGCAGCGTCTTTGAAGACGTGGACACTGCTCCTGCTGTCTCCATTTTTGAGCCAGAACATCGCCGGCTGCTGCTTCTCGAGGAGTATTTTCTCCTTGAGAAAACAAAGCTCCTCATGAGCCTACCGAACTCGAGGCGGTGGTGGGTGCGGCCAATTTTGCAGAACAGGAAGTCGGAGTCAGAATTTTACACTGCCGTGAGTTGAGATGTTCGATTTTTCGCTTGACCGCTTTTTTGCATGTGCGCTTGATGTGCTTCTTGCTAAGACATACTCGCGCTTTGCAGATGCCACTTCTCATCTCAGGAGACAAGGAGTATTTTAAAAAATACTTTAAGATGACTCCAGAGAAATTCGAGGAGCTGCACGCCCTAGTGGAGGAACCACTAACAAAGGACCACACCATACGTGAGCCGCTTCCTTCTCGCATGCGGCTCGCAATCACCCTCAGGTCAGTGGCTTGGCTGCGTGAAAATTTGCTGGATGTCTGTGCGCCTGCTTCCGTTTGTTGATTTCGGATTGACAAATTTACAGTAACCTTCTCTGAAATTTTTGTTTCAGATATCTGTGCTCTGGAATGCATATGCAGGATGTGGCCATGGGATTCAGGGTGGGAATCTCCACAGTGTCAGAAGTAGTGCACTACACCTGTAGGCTGCTGTGGAGAGTGTTGCAGCCAATCTGTTTAAAGTTATGCTGCATGGCAGTATTAACTCAAGGCTGTGCTTGCCATGCTGTGCTTTGTTGCCTCATTCAGTATGGAAATTTGCATGCACTGACCGTAGATGTGGTTGAGTAGTTCGAGTCATAGAAGGTTCTCAGGAGTGTGTGATGAGTCAGTTGGTATCGCATAGTTCAAGAGATTACAAATTTTTGTCTGCAAGACACGAAAAGTACAGAGGGCTTGTGAAGGCTTTCAACAAAGAAACTCGAGCTGAAAGCCTGTCTCAGTGCGTCATCTCTGTATGCTGGCATTTGTTTTTGATTCTTTAATGCTACTCTACAAAGTGCCTGGCATCCATCCAGCACAAACAGAGGAGCTTATACATTGCACTGCGACTCGCATTAAAAAACAGGTTGCATATCAAGAAAAAATGAAGAGCTTAGTTGGGTCACTGACAGTAATCAGTGATGATTACGAAATAGCATTGTTGGTGATGAAGTTGTGTGTTGCAGATAAATGGTACCTAGTAGTGATGCTTGTGTGAGAAATGGGTCTAGTACTGGCCGTGTTGACTAGGTGTTGAGTGCAGTATAGCCCAAGAATGATCATTACTATTTCAATTTAGAGATGTCATCACTGCTATCAGTACACGCTGAGCTCTGTTTACCCAAATTTTACCCATTCACCAATTTTTATTTCAGATGCCAACCACTGAAAAGTGGTTAGAGGTGGCTGCTGGCTTCCGCCACAGGTGGAATTTCCCGCACTGTGTGGGTGCAGTCGACGGGAAACATGTACAGATACAGGCCCCATCAAATTCTGGCAGCCTGTACTACAACTACAAGGTACTAATTTTGCTTTGTCATGCTTCAGAATCAATGCTCATGGTTGCGGTCACTTGCAGGGCACATACTCCATCGTATTGATGGCAGTGGCGGATAGCAACCTAAAGTTTGTGACAGTTGATGTTGGCGGCTATGGTCGTCAAAGTGATGGGGGAACCCTGAGTGCCTCCAGGTTTGGTAAGTGCCTGGAGGGAGGTCTTCTCAGGCTGCCAGCCCCCACACAGCTGCCGGGATCAACAGTAGTGGCGCCACACGTTTTCATCGGCGACGAGGCCTTTCAGCTTCGTCCCGATTTCCTGCGCCCATACTCAGGAAGGTGCCACGAAGACCACAAACGGATCTTCAACTACCGCCTAAGCCGGGCTAGGTAATCGAAGCTATAAAATACTCCCTTCACAACATGTATTACTCAACGCTATTTATTTGCAGGAGGTGCGTGGAAAGCGCTTTTGGCGTTATGGCCTCGAGGTTTCGGATCTTCAGGCGAGTAATTAACCTGAAGCCTGAAAATGTCGACTTTGTGGTGATGGCTGCCTGTGTCCTACACAACTTTTTGATGGACGATGCGTTCTACATGGATGCCACATATGGCGATCAAGAGGACAGCTTTGGGAATGTTGCCCAGGGCCAGTGGCGTGCCACCCTAGACGCTGATGGGGGCTCAGCCATGCTCGACCTGCAGCCTCCTGCTGGCCACAATTTTTCCAGGGCAGCTGCTGAAGCCAGGGATATTTTTTCAACCTATTTTGTAAGCAGTCGGGGTGCTGTACCATGGCAACGTGCGTCTGCAGGACTGCGACCATAGGTCATGATTGATAATAAGGCCCCTGTTAAGAGCATGTCCAGTTCAGCATCCGGGCTTCACCTAGGTGGTGACTGCTTTTGACTTGCTGTATACTTTATGGCGCGTGCGCACACACACACACATATATGGAACAAGCATACTGACACTTCCTGTGAAGTATACTTATTTCATGTCATTGCATGTCGATCATGGCAGCCTTTTTGTCTGAGCCTTGCGGTCACATGTGGAACCTGTGTTGATTGCTTTGTCGACATCTGCATGCTCAGTACTCATTCTTTGCGACTGCTGTACAATGTTTTCCATGCGAGCAACAAAATCTAAAGCCTTAGGAAATGTCGAGTCAGGCTTTGCAAAGAGCTACTGCTGGAGGTTTTTATTATGTAGCCAGGCAGGAGCCTGTGACAGAGGATCAAGTCTAGTGGTAATAACAGAGTTGTTGGTGCAGCTGTAGTTGTAAACATACCTACTGCCGTGGTTTCTGCAGTAGTTGCTTAAAAAGGCCGGAAGTTACAGCTCAAATGCAATTTCCATTTACATAAGCCCTCATAGATTCTCTAGGCGACTAGCCATGATGCTGAAACATGATGTGACTGTAAACCTCAGACAGAGTTTGTTTGGAGTGACCGGGTTATGTCATATAGTTCACTTGGCCTGGCATTTTTGGCTGTGTGTGTGTATGGTAGATGTGGTTGTGTATGTATATAGTGTATATAATGTGTACTTATGCATGTTTGCATTATTTGTTTAATATTTGTGAAGTGAGTGACTACTTGTTTGCTTTGTGAATATATGTATACATACATATTACACTTGTGGAGTTGTATCCATTCTCTGTGCAGTGATTTTTACTGGCTAACTGCTGTGATTCAGAGCTTCCCTATCCTTAGCATTCCCGTACCATTTGTGTTGTGTCTTTTATATCCTCTTATAAGGAGATGCGAGCTTGTCAAGCCACCCATGAGGCAGGTTTTTCTCACCCCCCCCCCACCCCATGATGTGCTTGAGCGCATGATGCATATGTGCTAACAAAACACGCGTGTTGACCACCAAAAACCAAACTCTTGGGCAGCAGACCATAAAGGGGCTTTATGAGCACTGCCTAGCCAACAATGATGTCCTGAATCCTAGCAGTACAGGTAGATCATCTACCTATACCCGCGTCTTTCGGGTCAGCAGCCGGGCCCCATAACCACTGAGCCACCGCGGCAGCACCAAAGCAATGAAAGGGATTGTGTAGTATTTCATAAATAATCTGCACTCTCACCGAGCGCTCCAATGCAAAATACAAAGAGATGACATTGAAGTTGCACCGTACAATTAGACAAAAAAAGTTTTTTTTCCCATAAAGAAATAAATGCCGAAGAACATTCAACCCCCCCCCCCCCATGTTTACTCTGAAATAAAGACCGTAAAATGCACGGCCTAGTTATGCCTGAGCAACACCTCGGTTAGTCCCTTGATAGGGTATTCAGAAACCACGGCTAGGCTACGTAAACGCAGTGGGCAGTTTTTTCTCTTTTTAAACGATTGAAACGAGATATTTGTGATTGCACTGTCCTGGCAACTCAGTTTTGCTCACCTTTGTCATCAGCATGCCACATGTGGTCAACAGGTGTTATTTATTCTTCTTTTGTACCGAAAACAGCAAGCGCTACTGTGTTTTTATCTCTTTTCTAGTGCAGATGGCATTGTCTTTAAATAGGTGGCAACACAGGCGTAGTATGTAAGAAAAAAATAAAGCCTGTTTCAACTGTTCCCCCTGAACACAGGGCATTGTGTACCATTGTTCTACGAGCCCTACAAGGTTATAATTTGTCATGGCTTCTTTGCTCAGTCTTTTGTTTTCACAACTGCAGCAGAGTGAAATAAACGTGGTGCCAGACATACCAAATCTGTTTTCACTTCTCTTTATTGTGATGGTGACGCTACCACAAGGTGTGGAGGATACTCTCCCTCGCTGTAGTGGCCTAAAATATTCAGCATTTCAATCTGTAGGTGACGGCGCATGTTCCTTGGCACAGTTTCCATGCAGGGTTTCAAGGAGAGCAAAAAATGCTCGTCGGCATCTGCTGGCTTCTGTGCCAGTAGTGCACTTCGCACAGATATGAGCCGTGCATTTACAGCGTCGAGCTCTTCCTGGACTCTCTTTCGCTTTTTGGGCTGCGGCGGGCCATTCTGTGCAGTAACACACACAGATTGGCTCGCCGAGCCTTGCTCTTCATTAAGAGCCATAGGCTGAGAGTTGGTGGGCTGCGGCAAGTCAGGACTCAAAAAGATGTCCTCAAAAGAAGCGTCTGGTGTGAAGTCATCGGCCGCAGCTGGTGATCCTGGCCGTGCGTGGGCGTCTACGTCTTCATTCACCACCTCCATGCTGCTGTGTCCACTGCAGTATGGTCACATTAATCACTGAGAGAATGTAGTGATAGGCTTTGACAGCAGCACTGCAAATACAACTGTGGCTCTACTGATAACCATGTCTGCAAACCTGGCATTCACGAAATCAAAGCTGCAATGAAACTACAAACTAAACTGAGGCATCACAATGAACAGTTAGTGTAGTGGATGAAGAATATACCCTGAGAAGCAGTACATGCAACATCCATTTTTGCTGCGAAAACAGTACCTAAATGTTTCTTCTTAAAACTCTCACAAACACGTAAAATGGAACGCGGTGGGAAAGTTGCACTGGAGTAATACTTACTGGCGAGCTTCCATTTGGTCCTTTAAGAACCACATTCTTTCTAGGTGCACCCAGCACCTACTCTTCGGTAGGACTCCGGCGCCACTTCTTCTCTCCATTTCTATATCCTTTAGTTTTCGGCGGTATGTATCTTTTAAATTCCGCCATCTGCGTTGTACGGATTCTACTGTGGCTGAAAGTATATGAAAATTAGTTACAAATGAAGCCAATTATCTGAAATGAAGAATAAACGCTTTTCAACACATGCCAGAAATTGTTTAGTGTGTTCCCTAGTTGGTTGTGTAAAACAAAACGGGCAGAACTGCACTCCATTAAAAGCAAGGAACATGAACTAAACAAGTACTGAGGATTGGGCGAGCTGGTGGTGATCCGTCGTATTAACAACCAGCGCTGAAAAACACAGACATGAACTAAGTATAGCTAAGAAACATTCCCATATCCGCTTCTTAGTTTTGGTGACTACTGGGATCCTTCGTATTTTGAATGAATATTCAGTCATATTCCCCCGTATGTGCCTTCCCGTAAGTGAGTGAAAATGCATACCACAAACAATGACAGCACATGCGAGACAAAACTAGGACGATTTTGTTTGAGCACATAAATGGTCGGAAATGAAACGGCGCTGCCGCAATGATTTCAGGTCCAAAATAATTCTGGTCACTCGAGTGCCTTTATAGCGTGCCGACATTTCACAGCACTCGACTATTTTTCCATTTCGCCGCCATCGGAAACTGCAACACCAACTCGGAGGCATTTGTCTCGCGCTGAGCAGCAAAATATAACGTACTAAACCGGGTACAGGCGTGTGGTCCAGATTCGTGAACAAGGCCGGTCATCATTAGGTTTAGTGTTTCAATTTTCTTGTTTAAGGAATAGAAATTTAACTGAAATGACAGCCCACATATTTTGCACGTGGTTGACCCCCGCAGTGTGTAAACAAAGGCGTGAAAAAAATATCAGCGGAAAAGACGTCGTCGAAACCTTTTTTCTGAGCACCGGTCAGTATACTATGATTTACTGGCATTTTTATGTTCTCATTAAACAAAGCTATGCGCAGTACCACTGTTTAAAATGCCGAGAATCCGCATAAGCAACTGCGTACCTATGCAGCGTGCACTGAACTAGCTGCTCGCGCCGACCATCCGAGGTCGTTTATTGTCAAACGAGGGGCGGCACAATCACTCGTGATCAGCACTTCGATGTTATAATTAACAACTTCACGTAGAGTAAGTAAGTGCAGTAGAGTAAGTAACTAAAATAACAATGGTCGAAAAGAACTAGTACGCACCTGTGGGGTCGATTGATCGCATGGCATCCCTGATTTCTTCCCAAAGCACAGTTTTGTTGATATTCTTCCTATAATCATTGGATCTTACGTTCCACAGGAGTGGCCGCCTCGCCACTTCATCAATCAGATGCTCATTGAAAGACGCGCGCGTGGCTTCAAAAGAGTGATGAGCGGACATTTTCGATGATTCGATGTGCGCCCACGTGCGCGCGATGCAACCAAAACACACTTTGTGCTTGCCGCTCCCTCCGCTTCTGCCAACACGTGACCACACTTGACGTGACGTCACGATGCTTCCCATTGGTTAGTCGCAGCCCGACCACACCGACGCTGCGAAAAAATTCCAACCGGACGGAACTCGATCGCAAGCCGTCTGCGACTAGACCGACGGCCCTCCCCAGTCGCAGCCCGACGGGATTCGCAGTGTCGCAGGCGAAAATCGCATGCATGTGAAACGGCCCTGAGGCGGCAGCTCCCACGTGCGGGCATCTCGCAGGGCTACTTTGCACACTTTGTCGGACCGCCCCTTCTTCATTCCAGGACCTTTCACTCTCCTCTCACAGTAGCTTTTCAGTCGCACTGTAAGGACCCCCACGAGGGGTTGGATCGGCGAGTGTGATGGGTGCGCATGCAGGCACCTTTAAAGCGAAAGCCTTACTACAGACAGCGAGCCATTTCGGCACTTCGCGCCGTATGCCTTATGCGCGGGCCCACGAACGACCTTGAGTCGCCGTTGCCTACACCAGATGTGCTCCGCTGGGGTAAAGGGAGAGGAGGTGTCGCCTCGCGGGGAATGGATAATATATATATATATATATATATATATATATATATATATATATATATATATATATATATATTAAGGAAGCCAACAGTCACCGAAATCAAGGTGCATAGGGGAATGTTTCTTTTTTTTTAATATCTAGTGCCAATTAATTAGTTTTCTTTTTTTTAAAGGAACTGAGCCGTCGCCGTAGCTCAGTTGGTAAGAGCACCGGACGCGATATTCGGAGGTCGTGGGTTCGGATCCCACCGGCGGCATGGTTGTTTTTTCTGCTGCTTTATAAGTAATTTCCTTTAAAAAAAAGAAAACTAATTCATTGGCACTAGATATTAAAAAAAAAGAAACATTCCCCTATGCACCTTGATTTCGGTGACTGTTGGCTTCCTTAATATGCTTGTCAAACGAGCCCCTCACTTCATTTGCCTTGTCTACTAATAGCTTAACGGGGGTCTCGGTTCTGGCAGTCTTGATGCCATAGGTAGCATAAGAGGGCTCTCGCACAGTTTCCGCCCCCGCCGTTAGATGACGTTCTACGTCACACTTGCGGTATTACAGGACGTGCTACGTCCGCCGCTATGGACGAGGGTGGCGCTGGTGAACACTCTCAAGCTTAGCTTACACGCAAAACATAAATACCCACGAGAGCAGCAGATTGGACAGCCGTCGCCGTAGCTCAGTTGGTAAGAGCACCGGACGCGATATTCGGAGGTCGTGGGTTCGGATCCCACCGGCGGCATGGTTGTTTTTTCTGCTGCTTTATAAGTAATTTCCTTTTAAAAAAAAGAAAACTAATTCATTGGCACTAGATATTAAAAAAAAGAAACATTCCCCTATGCACCTTGATTTCGGTGACTGTTGGCTTCCTTAATATGCTCGTTAAACGAGCCCCTCACTTCATTTGCCTTGTCTACTAATATATATATATATATATATATATATATATATATATATATATATATATATATATATATATATATATATATATATATATATACACGCTTCTTCGCCTCGGTGCATTGTAGTTGTGGAGAGCGCGAAAGAGACGCACCAATGACAGAACGAAGCGAGGAAGAGCCAACGCGCTCAAGAGACGCTAGAAGAGCGTGCCGCACGACTCGAGAAGCGTCGTAACGAAGATGCGGCTAAAAGAAGTCGTGCCACGGCCCGGAGTCACTCTTCAACTGCGGAAGAGACCGGTTTGAGTTCTCGAGAGCGTCGGAATGAGACGCTGCGTATACGACGTGCCGAGGAAACGAAGCTTTCGCAATTGAATTTGGGTTAACCTCAGCTAAACCACAGCCAATTTTTTTTCTTATGTTGTGTTAGATTATTTTTTGGCTGGGCCCATGCTTTTTTGCACCCGCCTTCACAAAAGGAACACAGCGGCGCGGGCTTGATTACTTTTTGTATTTTGTAAATAGTGCACAAAGCTCTCCCCTGTCCTTTCTTGGTATCGCTCTCCTCTCCCTTTCCCTTTCACCTCCGCCGGCTGCAGCTCGGGTGCTTAAGATATTCATAGCAATTGCCGTGGCCGGCGACAACATTCTTTTCCTTTACTTTTTTTTCTTTTAACAAACTACTACTACACGTCATCATCATCATCATCATCATCCTGAGCAGCAGTGGTTTGTTTTCTCAAGTCTCCGCGTTAGTTCTTTGCCTGCGTTCTTCAAGATACGTCAGGAATGCAAAGTTCTCTTCCAAGTGAGTGTTTTCAATATTTGTGGCCGGACTTTGGTCGCCGAGCCTACGGTCCTGTTTTTCAAGAATTTGTGCGTGTCACTGGCCCGAGAAAAGATTCCTTCCAGCAAACTTCAGCATGCTGCCACTTGAAGTATGGCAGATTATATTATCACGCCCGATAGTGTTCGCAGAAGCTTTTTCCAACCATGAATGTGGCCTTGTATACACGAACCTGAAAGCGGCGGGTTGAGTCGGGCTGCGCCAGTTGTCGGGCTTACCATCCGACGCGACCGCGTTTATATTAACTCGTTTTTTGTCGGGCAGAGATCGCCGCTACCCCTAACATCGAGCAAGCAAACCACGCGCGGATGCTAGAAGAGGAGGAACGCGAGGCTTGCGCAGCGGCGCCAGATCAGAGAGGAGGCGGTAAGCCGACGCGACCGGGCCGGGAAGAGTCAACCCACCCGCTGCAGTCGGACTAGCCCATCTCGACTCGACGGTCATTTAGCTCGGCCCCCTAACGTATACTTGAACCCGAGAACCGGAGGCCACTCGGCCCGACTTTGGTCGGGTTCATGTAAACGCTCAGTGTGTCGTCTTTCAGGCTCGTCTTGTTTGAGCACTAAAATTTACGTCGTAAACCGATGAGCGCACCATACAGGACTTTCAAGCAGCAAGCATTTCTAACCACGTGGAAAAACTAGACTTCACTAAAACACTCCGCTTTCGCCTGCAGCCCTGCTAAACTTCGCCGCCAGCTGCAATAATTTGCAAGAACTGTTTTGTGTGCACTGCGTGGTTCAAGCTTTTTATCCATTTGCTCTGCTAGCTGTTGTTAGGACTGGGCCTCCCACCCTGTTGGGACTGGGGCACCTCAGCCTGCCGCCACTGTTGCGCAGAGCTGAGCGACGAAATGGAAATGCGATGGTGAGTCAACGAAACATTTATGTAGTACAGTATAAGCAAGGGCGTTACATTATCGGCACAGGGGCCGGGAACACAACTGGCTCACACAGAGGTAGGGCGATGCGCCGGAGTTCTCGCTTGATGTCTCCGTCTGCTCGTCTGCTGCTCCTGTCCGGCGCGCGGCTCGACTTTTATAATCTCTGGTGTCCTTTCGAGCAGCCAGCCGTTGAAACCCTGCAATCAGGTCACGGCACTGGTCACTGTTTGAATTTGACGAGAGGAGCTCGGCCGTTCGAAGTTTGCAGCCGGGAAAGGGCCGTCAGCGAAGCGTCGGTTGCGGCTCGAGCCGGCCCTTGCGAGGGGGGAGGATTCCGCCGGGCGTGCCTGGATGAATCAGCTCCAAGCCGCGACATGTCCGAGAGTCCGGGCTTGCGTTGCGCAATGGCGGGCGCACGGCGCTGGCTTCCACAGAGGCCAGCGGAATGCGTGGTCGGGCAGAACACTGTCAAGTTGACCAAAGTGAGAAGGCTCGAATGGACGCTGCACGATGGCTTGTTCTACAACTCGTCCTTGGTCCCCAACATCGAGCCGCCAGGTGTGCAACTGGAGAGCATGTACTACATGAAGCTAGTCTCCGCGCAACAGCATATGTTGACTTTTTAATGCTCCTCCTGAAGCAATGTCGCCGACTGAAAAACTTGCACATCCACTTAATCCGGAAAGAACGTGCAAGCATACAGCATATCATGGACAAGGAAATTACTTGGTTCGTCTGCTACGAAACTGGAACGTGTTAAATTACACCTACGAACTGTTAATGGACCCCGAAGCACCATGAAAGCCCCGCTATCGGCAGCCGCGCCGTGTTCAAGGCGAAGGCATTCTTTGTGGAAGCTAAAGAGATCAGGCGGAGCCGGCTTGGCGTAATCGGGTCATTTTCGATAACGGGCTGGGAAACGATCAGCTAAGAGGGGACGAGCAAGCGATCGTGATCATGAAAGCCACCGCACACAGAACATTGCCAACTTGCCGAAGTCGCCTCGTATCGTATCGTTCGAAAGCTCCTATTCACTCCCGACGCCGACGAGCGCACGATGGAACAATTTCACGCGGCAAATATTTCGGGTCGTGTGCAAAAGCTAGAATTCATTAACTGCCTTTCGCTGTCGTCCGCAGTCTTGCTAAACTGCGTCTCCAGCTGCAGTTATTTGAAAGAACTGTATTGTGTTAACTGCGTCGTTCAACCTTGGCATCTGTTCGATCTTCTAGCTACTAAGCTAAGCCAAGTGCGAAAGCTCGAATGGACGCTGCACGATGGCCGGTTCTACGAGCAGTTGTTGGCCCCCAACGTCGAGCCGCCAGACATGCAACTGGAGAGCATGTATTTAGAGCTGGTGGTTTCGCAACAGAATGTTGAATTTTTAACGATCCTCCTCAAGCATTGTCGCGGGCTGCAAAACTTGCACATTCACTCTATCCGGAAAGAAGGCGCAAGTGTATACATCGCCGACCTAGGTTTAAGTATGGAAGTGGCTCGTCCCCTGAAAAACTTGAACGAGCTAAAGTTGACTTACGAATGGGTGTTCGCCCCCGAAGCACCACGAAGACCCCGCCATCGGGAGCCACGCCGCGTTCAAGTCGTAGACATTGTTCACAACAACATAAATTTTCGGTTGAGGCCGGTAGTTTCCCGTAATGTGACCGTGTTCGATAAAGGGCTGCTGAACCTTGAACTAAGAGGGAGCAAGGAAGCAGTGTTGGTCATGAAAGCCAATGCAGACATAGACCGCCGCCGCCTTTCCGAAGTCGTCGCGGATCCCGAGCGCTGGAAGGATGCCTCTTCACTGTCACTGTGCCTTGCACACTTTGTCCCGTTTGAAGAGCAGCCGCTCAGAACTGTGACCGCCTGCAAACGCTACATGGAGGGAACGCAGCTCTTTTTAAAGAGCTGCGTTTCCAACATCACAGAGTTGAACCTAGCGTTATTTCACTGCGACCGCGGCACGAATGGGTCCGCAGTGGTAGGTTCCACGCTTCCTCACCTCCGGGCACTGGCGCTCGCTCCCTGCGGCGTCAACCAGGCCGACTCCCTCTCGTGCCTGGCCCGGGGATGCACAAACCTGGAGCAGCTGGACGTCCGGGCGGAGCGTGACAAGAGTGGCGCCTACGTGTGCCAATTCTGCAAAGTGTCGCTCCGCTTCCGGGAAGCATGCTTCAAGGAGCTCCACGCGAGGACCAAGCTTTGGCGGCTCAGTCTCGATGGCACAGTCCAGATGGCATCGCTGGATTTCCTCCGTGAGTGTCGCGTCACTGATCTGCGGTTCAGCCTGAAGAGTCTCGAGCAGGAGTTGACAGCTTCCAAGCTAACCTGAGCCGGTTGCTGCAAGACAACGCGAGGCTCAGGCAGCCGACGACCGATTTCCGTGGCATGCCCCTAAGGCAGAACGAATTCGCGATGGGCCTCGCAGCCATTTCCACCCTGCGACAACTATGCGCCCTCACGGAGGCAGTGACTACCCAAGAAAGTGTCGCTTCCTTTTTGGGTGAGTGGTTAATTCCATGCGTGTTGCTGCGAACTGCGCTGTCAGGGTCACGTGTGCCTCCTATCGCTCTGCTATCGTTTGCGCCGAAGACCACGCGCGCCACTAGACAACCCCCCTTTCTTTCATTTTCTTTCTTTTCCTTGGCCAGCGCTTGTTCAGTGGCTTGCGATTTTACAGCCATTTGCGCCGACTGCTTGCCTGGTTTGGATTGGCCAGGCGCGCTGCTGCCGGCCGGTTGCTACAGTGGCGACGAGGATTCACCGAACAGAAAGGCCTGACAACAGCATCCAGGCCTCGTACCTCCCGCTGCCATGGGCCACTGCCAGAGTTCGACGAAGGAAAAGATAAGCGTCAACCGTAGCTCGTAAAAGTTGAAGCGTATTTCGAAGCTAACGAAATAACCGAAGGTGCCAAGAAAAGAGCATTGCTAGTTGCCAGGCTTGGGTCAAGAACCATTGACGCCTTTTGCGGACCAGTCGCTCCTAACAAGCAAAACCCGTTGAGCTATCAGTCAGTTGTGGACGAGCTAAACAAGTACTGTGACCCTACATCGAACGAGATTTCGAAATCTTCGTTCTTTCACAGTCAACAGCAGGAAGGGAACGAGTACAGGCGTTCATTGTCGAGATACGAACTGCAACTTCGGAACAATGCTGGTATAGACAAGATGTTGAGGGACCGCATCGTATGTAGCGTTCGTTCAAAGAACCTGCAAAAGCAGTTGCTGGCAAAAACGGATCTTGCAGAAGCAGAAAAGCTTGCCTCAGCGTCTGAGAATGCAGAGCTTGATTCCCAGAACATAAGCAGCGAAGGAAACTTGGCGGATCTTCTATCACTAAAGACACCGCGACGTTGCCCTGCGAACCGGAACGAAAGTGAAAATCACTGCGAATGCTCTGGAAAGAGGGGTTATAAAGGTGCCGCCTGTTCAATGCGTCATCGACGCGGTTACAGTTGTGATGCAGAAGGGCATTTGGCTCTGATGTGCTCAAAACCAAGAAACGCCAGTTAGCCACTAAATAAAAATTTTAAATTTCATTTTGTGGCTCTAAGGTTAGTGAACGTCACATCGCACGCGGGTAACGACCGCGCGGATAATGCATCCCAGCTATGGTCAGTAACGGCGAAGGAATCACTGGCGCCACCGATTAGACACTTTCACTGGAACGGCGTCGAGCTGTTAATGGACGTTGATACGGGTTCGCCGGTGTGTGTCGTCCCAAGACCAACCTACGAAGTGCACATTATCAACGGCAAGAGCTGCAGAAGCCGGAGATTAAATTGTCTTAATTGCTATCTGGGAAGACTGTATATATCGGTACTCGAAGCATGCCAGTGCGAAAAGTCTAATGAAAAGGGTTCAGCTGAAGTTAAAGGGACTATGCAATAAATTATTTGAGATTACGTGAAGCAGGCGAGAGATAGGCATTTCATCACTCGTCACCCCAACGCAAGAATTTTTAAGCTAGCATCAATAACACCGAAGATATAGACGATTAAATATTACGCTCCTCCTCTCCCCCCTCAACTCGTACACGCGGGGCACCAGACAAAAATAAAGAAAACAGCTCTGAGACTGGGCCCCGCCCATGAATACGTAATCCGCTGACGTTCCTTTTGCAACTTCCGGTTGTCGCTCCCAGCACCCCAGCCGCTGCGTCGGCGGCGTGATTGCGGCGCGCGTCGGGTTTCTTTGCTTGTCGTCTGTTGTAGTTAGCAGTAATGAACCCAGACCTCGAGGCGTGACTGCTCGCTCTTACGGCCGCGATGGGGCATCGAGGGTAGGTCCGCCGGTGGCGGCACCTTTTTGCAGCCCCATAGAATGTGATCGTATCCGGCTATCTCGCCGCATTCTTTGCAAGTTGGATTGTTTTGTGTCGGGTACATGTGAGCTAGTTTTGACGGGCTAAAGAAGGCTGGAGCCGACGCCACGTTACCTCCTGCCTTTTGTCGAGCTTTTTGTCTGGTGGTGGATATATCCTCTTTTCCAGTCTAAAGTGCTTAGTGTAGTCGTGAAAGGATATGAATGCATCTCTCGTGAAATTGGGGTACTCAACCTGGCTCACTGCTCGGCTGACATAACCTCGAGCTATACTATGAGCCAACTCGTTTCCCCTGTTTCCCGAGTGTGCCGGCACCCATATTAGTTTCACCTCTCTGGTTCCAGTCTTTATGCCTTAGGATTCGTTGTCTCCTTGGAGATCATACCCCTCGCGAAATTGTTTATAGCGACTTTGGAGTCGCTAATTATGGTGACTGCTTTAGTGTTAACCATTGCCATGGCGATAGCCACCTCCTCCGCTGTCACCGAGATCTTTGTTTTAACCGAACCGGCCATTAATCTTTCACCCGAGTCGTTCACGCTCACGACCACAAAGGAGTCGCGTCCTCGTATTCCGCCGCGTCTACGTAGGCAGTGTATTCCGAGCCTTCGAACTTGGCTTCAAGGGTCTTTGCTCTTGCTCGCATCCTGCCTTCGTGAAAAGCAGGGTGCATGTTTTTTTGAAGCGGTTTAATAGTGAGTGAGTTCCTCACTTCAGTCGGTAGTTTTGTCTGCGCGTTTTTTTTTCCGGGATTCTATCACGTAGTCATAGGCTGGCCAGGATCTTACATCCTGTATGTGTGGTGGCGAGCCGTCTTAATTGTGTGATTTAGATGTGCCTCGCACAGTTCCGCAATGGTGTTGTAGATCCCAAGTTTAAGAAGTCTTTCCGTTGGGGTGCAGTGTGGTAGTCCCAGGGCTACTTTATATGCCTGTCGTATGATCCCCTCTATTTTATTCTTTTCCGCCAGCCTTAGCTTGAGATAGGGGATGGCGTATGTAATTCTGCTTATAACAAAAGCCTGAACCATTTGGCACAGATCTTTCTCTTGGACTCATCGTCTTTCGTTGGCTATTCGCCTTATCAGCCTGGTTGTCATGTTAAGTCTGTTTATTGTCTCTGTGTTCTTTCTATTGTCCTGGACTATCAGTCCCAAGACCTTGACTTTGTCCACTCTGGCTACCGGTGTCTCATTGACCTCTACCAGAATGTCTCCTGCGTTGGTATCGCGTTTGCTAGCCCCGCGGATCACCAGAAGTTCGGATTTGCTGGGCGAGCATTTTAACCCTGCCCATTCCGCGTATTCCTCGACAATGTCGATCGCCTCTTGTAGATTTTCTTCTATTTCACCATTATCCAGACGCCCTACCATCATTGCCTGTGTGCGTCCCTATTGTGATATCACACGAAACGATATCACAAGAAACGAAACTTGTCGAGGTGACATAACGCAGAAGCCGAAGACATCCGAAGTCAATCCAAGAACCTCGCTTGTTTGCGGTGGTGTGTGCCATGTGCGTGCTTGCTCCGGTGTTCACCTATCTTTTATGGTAGCGCTTCAAAAAATGAGCCATTTACGCTCACTGGCTGTGTGCTTGAGAGTACCACATTGCATCTGTAGTGTTCGGGTGAGCTGTTCATTTTTTCTAGCTGAAATGCGCACCGATATTCGTGGAATGTCAATTTTGCGCACAAAGTTAGACGAACGAAAGCTCTCGGTATTCTCTTTTTTGTTTATTGGTTGGGAAAGTGTCGTATGGACCAAAACTCGTGAAGTTCTTGATTGCATATTTTAGTGCCTTTATGACTGCAAGGTTTTGAATGACTTGAGCGAATGAGAGCGAGTAACGTTGCTAGTAACTACGCCATCAACGTTACTATTATATCCCATTGTCGATTTAGCAACGGTATTGATGAATTCAGCCACATTCTAAAACGTTAACAGTCGTTGTGTTCTATTCCCTGTTTTTTGCGCAGACAATAACTAAGGTGAACAGCGCTGTCTCGATTCCCCCAAATATCACCGAGGCTCTTGAGACTTCTGAGCTCAAACACAAGCATCACCCTGGCGCCAGAAAGCGGTTGCAGGTCAAGCTACCAGAGAAATTGCTGGCCGCAGTCAGTAGAGTTCTGGAAAGTGAGTTGCTTCAGACCATCCAGTAACGGACTCACTCTGCATATTCATATACTACCAGCGTTTCAGCTCTGAAGAAGAATTCCGCTCTTGAAAGCCTCGCAGACCGCCGCCGCATTGCCAGCCTCTATTTGCTCCACAAGTTTTTCCATAGTTCTCTAAATCAACCACCCTACATTACTCATCCGAACCGCATATCTCACCGCACTGCCCATCCGTTTCAGATCGCCCGCCCTGTGTCGCGTACTGCAACTTTTTCAGGTTCATTTTTTCTCCGAACTGTTGTGGACTGGAATTGCCTCCCCACCGATATCGCTGCCATCACACACCTGTCTGCATTTTCAGATACGCTAAACAATTATTTCAAAGAAATGACTTGTACTTGTTGATCAACATATTGACCCACCCCTTATGTAATACCCTCTGAAGGGGGTCTTTAAGGTGAATAAAGTGAAGTGAAGTGAAGTTTCATTCCAATTGTCTGGTTTTTTCACGCACTCAGGTGCGACAGAAATAAATTAAGCTTGCCAACAGATGCAGAACTTGGGCCTAGAACCCCAGCAGTGAAGCGCAAAAACGCAGAGAGCCTTTCCTACTGCCTGGCTAGGGTGGCGGCACGGGCGCGATGCTAGTAAACATGCTAGTAAAAGGCGCGGCAGCGCCCCCTGCGGCGAGGAGAGGCGTTTTGCTTCAGCCGAGCCGCTGCCGCGCGCCTCCGTTCGCGCCACTAGACCAGTATATTAGTTCGCTATAATTCAGGTGCAAGTAGCTGACGAACGCCTGCTCCGCAACCACGTTTTCTCCGGGTGTCGCATTGAGACAGCCGTTTGGCATCCGCGTGCATCGGAGATTAGGCCGATAGTCGCAGGGCGCAATATTGCACGTAACTACGTCGTAAACGAACGCCACTTCGAGAGGGCAGCTGCGCTTGTTTGCCCTGCTCGAGCCCGCCGAGAAAACAGACGCCGCGACGAAAGTTGTGGGTTTGGTTCTCGATTCTGTGATAAAAGTTAGGATAGTGTCAATGACTGGAGCGCTTTCATGAAACAAGAAAGTCGCATTTAGTTCAGACACAATCGTGAGGAAGTGATCGTTGATCAGGCCTCTCGCTGCAACGTCTGCGGTCCGTGAGCACACCGGGTAAATATCTGACAAAAGGCGCCCCTTGTGTCTTGTGTGAGATTACTCTGCACACAACGCACACACATAAGCGCACTTAGGAAGCCTTGTTACCACTCTGGAGCAGTCGTTGTTTTGCACAAAGTTGGTAGTCTAGATTGGTAGTATAGATTGTCACAACGGCCCCTTATAAGGCAGCAAACTGGGCTTGGTAGTTTTTCACTTTTGCACTGCGCGCGCCATGTTGAGAAAATTCGACACGAGAGTACCTGCTGTAGCTGACACTTGATAGTCCGCGCTTTGTCAGTGTCGTGTCTCTTCTTCGTGCCGGCATCTGACAACACAACGCACGGTGCAAAAATTAGCGAGCTGTTTTGGTAGGGATCGAGGTTGCCGCGTCAGAGCGCGAGCTTGCAGTATCACCCTGACTCAAGCGACGAGTTGACTTCATCCACGACATAAAGACACCGCCGGCAAATAACCGGAAACAAACAATCCGTATACTCGGAATGCTTATTGGCGAGGATGGAGGAGCCAAAAGCTGGATTCATAACACGGTGCTTAGTTGCCATCAGGCCTTACATCTTATGCGCCGCGTCTCTGCGCGTGGGTGGGGAATCAAAGAGGTGGGACTCCGTCAGATAGCCCTTGCACTCATAACATCAAAAATACTGCATGCATATTCCTACATGCGGCTTAACGCGACCCAACGCCTTCAGCTTGAGCGAATCAATCGGAAGGCGATGCGCCTTGTTACTGGCCTACCACAGTTCTGCCCAGTAGAGGACCTACACGCATGCAGCAAAATCAATGCCCTACAGGATGTGGCAGAGCAGCAATTGCAAGCCCAGCGTGTCCGTCTCTCCACAACGGCGGCTGGCCGTCAGATCCTGCGGGCATTAGGCTACAACACTGACAAATTAGAGATGCTGTCGTCTCCTGCCCCACCATGGGAACTAATCGATTTAGTAGAGGGTATGCCACTACCAAAGAACATGGGTTCAGCTAATCCCCAAAGGCGCAAAGCTGCCGCTAAACGTCACGAGAAGATGTCATACAAGCTAGCCCAGGAAGGGGCTATCCAACTATATACAGACGCCGCTCAGTTTCAACTTGGCGCCGCAATAGCTTGTCACGACTCTGAGTCAGATACCACAATAGTTGAACGGCTCTCCGAGGAACACACTGTCACTAATCTCGAGCTCATTGCCATACGCCTTGCCATTACTCGAATAGTAGATCGACAGGATCCGGCTCCATGCACCTACCATTTTTACACTGATTCACAAGCAGCGTACACCGCATGCCGCGCGGGGGGAGCAGACTATGCCGTTCTCAGCGCAATTCGAACGGAAGCCCGACGCCTGCGAGAGGAGGGCTACACTATTGTTATTAGATGGATTCCTGCACATGAAGGAATCACTGGAAACGAAAAGGCACACCAGGCAGCGCGCGCTGCAGCTCTTT
This sequence comes from Amblyomma americanum, assembly GCF_052857255.1. Classification (NCBI taxonomy): domain Eukaryota; kingdom Metazoa; phylum Arthropoda; class Arachnida; order Ixodida; family Ixodidae; genus Amblyomma; species Amblyomma americanum. The sequence goes on along the minus strand of NC_135498.1, from coordinate 91,826,695 downwards.
CCGCACCTTTGCCTGGATGCACACTCGTTTCCGCTTCTTGGGCCCGTGATGACGTTGCACATCCGTCGTCACCTCCTATGGATAGGGCCGAGACATGGCATCGCGCACAATGCTATCGCCGCCGCATCCTCCAGCATGTGGCGAACCCTGAGCAATTATACCGCCGCCCGCCTAGAACTTTCCGAAGGGTAGAGGCGGTACTCCTCCGCCGCGCCCAGACTGGCCAGCTTCTGTCGCCAGCAAAGCTCAACCTCATCAACCCGCACTCATACCCAACCCTCAATGCCAGGCATGCCCGGCCAGAGGCACGGCTGAACACCTTTTGTGGCGCTGCCCTGCTTTTGACGTGATGCGGGAGCAAGCACTTCAGTCCCTGGGCGGGCACCGACCTGGCACCTTGCAGAAATGGGTCGATTCACCATTACACATCGGATCATCGGACGCACTCCGGCTCTGGCGGGCTTTTCTCCTATACTTCAAGGAAGAAGAAGGGCCTCGCCATTTCTTCGCAGAGCCGACCACAGGACCACCCCACTTCGAAGAAGTGGAGACCGGCCCTCCTCCCCCTCCCCCACCTCCACCTCCATGAAGCCCCTCATTTCTGCCGCAAGGCTAGGCCTATTTTATGCAGAAATAAAGACGTTTAAAAAAAGAAAAAGACGCCGCCTGGGTGGCCATGTACGATTCCACCGAAAAAATGAAGCGCATGCCCCAAGAATTTATTTCAAGATCAAAGAAAGCACGAGGTCTCATCTGTTCATTCAAAGTTGAAGCAAACTCAAGTGACCGTCCTGCATTTGTTTAGGCTGCATTTGGTCAGAAAATTTCGCCAGTCACAAGATTGAAATCTGAAGCATCACATCAAGCTCAGATATGTAGTACAGCTCGGTAATTAACGGCTCCGCGCAGGTATATATATGCGGAGTCCACAGTTAGGTAAGAAGCACCGAAGACGCGCCGCAGCTATCTAGTGGGCCGGGTCCCCAATATCTTCCCCGCAAATGTGCCTGAACTGCATTCGGCTCTCCCTTTTTCACCGAAGCGTTGCTGTCAATGACCGCTACTATCCGAGCTTCTATCCCAGAATCGAGCGGAACCAAACCCACGACCACCTTTCGTCGCGGCACCTGTTTCCTCGACAGGCTCGAGCAGATGGATGGATGGACGGATGGATACGGCTGAACCCTTTAAATTGGGCGGTGGCTCAAGCCACCTAGCCATGACATGAAATTTTACTCTTTTCCTGATTTTAGCCGCCAATCAGATAACCTTCGCTTGGTTACTTCTACCCGCTTAAAATCTACTTCCCCTTCACTGTACTTAACCCCAATGACTTATATAAATCAGCACCGCGGCTTTCCACTGTAGGGCGAAGCCCTTTACAGCGAAGTATCAAGTGTTCAGCCGTTTCCTCCTCCTCTCCGCACGCAACGCACAACGTGTCTATCTCGTATGGTACCTGACTTCATATGTCTTAGTCCGCAAGACTCCCGTCCTGGCTTCAAACAACAAAGAGCTTCCCCTACAATTATCATAGATATTTTCTTTGGCAATTTCCTGTTTTAAAATCCTGCATGTTCCCAGTGCTTATTTCGTCAGCATCCGTTTTCCACAGAGCTCTCTCTGTTTCCTTAACCTTTTTGTTAACTGATAATTGCTGATTTGCCCCCCTACTGCTGTCCAGATATTTGCTTGTCAATTTTCTAGTTCGCTTTCTCCATTTCGTGTCAACATTACTTATATACAGGTATACGAAAACTTTCCTAGCCCACTGACAGCAAACAAGCGCCGCTGCCCTCTCGCGGCCTTAAGTGCGGTGAGGCGAAATATTTTCAGCGCGGTGTTGTTGTTTGTGTCGCTGAGTCGTTCTGAAGATGTTGATTAAAGAATTCAGAATTGTTTGTAAAACTTCACATTTCTTTATTCGACACAGTCGAAATCAGCTGGATCAAAATCTGCCTTATTGGTTTTTGTTTATATTTTATATCTATTTTCTTTGAATTTATTCTATATCTGATTATTAATCATTTTTAATGTTTTTTTGCTTCTCTTTAGGGATTATTCGATGACGTCACTAGTTTGATTGACAGCTGTGGTGTGACGATTTTGTGCGAACAAACCCGCTGACGAGTCACGATCCTATAAAGGCTCTCGCCTTAATACCTTCGTCAGACGTGGCGACGTCTTAGCAAAGCAAAACCATGGATGAGCCAACCAGGCTAAACACATGCTTTCGCACATGTACTTACTGCCGCCCACAGACTTAACACGAATGACGGAACGCGTGGCCGGGACTGCCTTCGGCACCACGAAGTGATAGTCATGGGTGCGAGACAATGCTCTCGGCAAGTTTACGGTGGCTGGCGATAGCTGGTGCACAGCTAGCCTTGAGTGCTTTTTCGCGTGTGCCTGTTTGCCGCGTGGACAGCCGGACAGCGCTCTCGTCAGAGGGGCGTTTCTGTGCTTTCTGCTCGCCGATGCGGCCTCCAAGGCCCCCGGCAACGCTCTTTTCAGTTCTCGTATCGCAGGAATCACAAATTGCAGTCAAAGCGAGCTGCGCACCAGCTATCGTCCGCCACCGTAAACCTACCGAAGGTGTCATCTCGCACCGATCGCTACCGCTTCGTGGCGCTGGCGGCAGGCTAGGCCACGATTTCCGTCATTCGTGTTAAGTCTGGGGGCGGCTGTACTCCGTATAACTACGTTAAAGCCGTATTCTCTGAGGCTCATGCACGTAAAAGTGCCGTTGTTAGAGGTGCATCATGCGCATTACATACACACCAGGCAGTGTGTGAAGCCGGTCACGTGGCTTCGCCAGCGGTATCCCGTCACGACTCGGCTGGGCGACGGGAGACAGCAGCGCCTGGGAGCAGGCGTTTTTCTCTACAACCGGCCCTGCCTCGGGTGCTACCGGACGACTTTCCATGTATGGTCAGACCGCGCAACCGTGTTTGAAGTGACGTCGAGAACACAGCTTCCAAAGCTATGTCTACCTTTTTGCGATTAATTCAAATAGTTGTAATAGTGGCTGCAAGAAGATGAGGGGAGAAGATCATGAGGCCGTGTAGACTGCCATCAAGGTAGCCACCCCCACAGCCCTTTGCAGGCAAAATGGTAGGATAGAAAAAGGAGCGACAGCATGTGATAAAGCTGGACTGGCGCCACAGAACATGTTCAGAACACAGACCTCTCCCCTCATATTCAGTGAATTTATTTTTTCTGTCGCCACCCCTAAACACCCCCTCCCCCCGAGTCAAAGCGGATGCCAATATCATCTGACTATCGGAATGTTGAGAGGCGAGGCCAACTTTGCATAAATGCAGAATTCGTTTTGTATATGCCGTGATCTCGGGAGAGTTGGACAGTGCGCTTATCATGGCACAGGGGTATTTTTTCCAGCGCTCTGATCCTCGACGGCCGGGAAAGTACCGCATTTGATGATAGCCGCGGCGTCTGTCAAGGGTGTCCCCTCTTCCCGCTTTTGTTTGTTCCAGCATAAGAGCCTTTTCTCTTGGCAATCGATCGCCACTCCCTCATTAGAGGTCTTCCTTTGCCAGCCAGGCAGCCAGGCGGTGCGCGTTGCCGCTTATGCGCGTGACACTACTCTCTACGTGGCTGAACACTGCAGCCTCCTTGAGGCTTTAAATGTTTTTCGTGAGTACGCCTCCTTGTCTGGGGCTGCTCTTAATTACTCAGTCATTACATTTTTGTGTGGTCTCCCCAAACTCGTGTCACATCTGCGATATCTTTACAGGGGTGTGCGCAGATGCGCATTTTACGTGTGACCTACGACTGTGCTGGAATATTGGATGGTGTGCAGTCTTCGGTCGTGGAGGGCATTACAGCTCCTGTATGAAGAGCGCAGACATTTGACCTGCCTCTGCTTGAGAAGCTATACCGTGTTCAGTCCGTCAGGCTTGGTGTCTTCTGGTATACTTTTGTCACATTGTTAAGCCTTCCCTGCGTGTCATAAGGCCCGTGCAGACTACAGTTTATTTTTTTTTTGTCAGGCAGAGCCGAGATTGTGGCTCGGGCTGCTCTTGGACGACCGCGGAACAGGGCAGGCATTGCCTTCACAAATTTGTCCGTTCCTTTGAAGAGTATTTTGCGTACACTGCTGGGAGACACATCTCCGGGGCGAACCCTGACGCGGAACTTTTTGGGCGCTTCTTTATACTTTTTGCATCCCACGACTGACGAGTTGTCCGAGGAGCTCTTTTTCTTGGGGGAAGAGGAGTGTCCCCGACAGTGGTCATGCGCGTTCATTTCAGTTAACAACGATCCCCTCGTTCTTGTTTTTCGGCCGAACTGGCGCTAAGGTCTTTCTTTTTCTGTGTGGCGCTTCACTTCTGTGTGCTATCCCGTAGGTTCAAATGAACAGTTCCTGTTATTTGTCCAAATATGATTATGATATCTCTTTAATTGACTCGCCTTACACAGCGTCATGTCTATACCTGGGAATGTGAGTGTATCCGTTAATCCTGGAATGTGTACCTATGTAAATGAAAATTTTTTCACAATGGCTATTGGGCTCCGCCCGCCGCCGTGTCTCAGTGGTTTGGCCGCCCGGCTATCGAGCTGGAGTGCCCGGGTCCGAACATGGCCGCGGCGGCCGCGTTTCGATGCAGGCGGAAGGCGCCCGTGTGCTTCCACTCCTTCCCGTCGACGGGATGGAGTGAACGGCGGGTATGAGAGCCGCCAGTTTATTTCGAGGGAAGGAACGGCGCAGTAACTGTGCCGCTTTACGATGGATACCTCAACCTGAAAAACGTCACGCGCCGTAAGGCCACATTCTCACCGCCGGCTTCCTCTACGGCGCGGCGGCGACGCAGCCGAAAACCGCGGCAGCAAAGGAGCGGAGGGATGCTCTAATCGGAAGAGCTGTCGGACACCGGCAAACCAGTTGTGGCGGGCGCTCGCTTCTCCCACGTGACTCTACGCCACTGCAGTTCCTTTTTCTTTCTCGCGCGTGGAAAAAAAACAGCGGCGGCGGGGTCCGAAGGAGATGCCGAAGGTGTTGTGAAAGTCGTCTGTCGTCTGCTTGCGTGCTTTGCTTGACTGTTATCGCTGAAAAAACAATGCGATCTCGCAAGCGACGGCAAAAGTTTGAAGTTAGTTGAAAAACATTGCGCAACTCCACAGTTTTTACAGCGAAACACCACGCGTACAGCACCAAAACATATTTATACGAATATAGCAAGCTACTATTAAAGCGCTGCGCGCACTGCAGTCACATTATTCTGGCCAATATGAACGAAATCGAACAAATGTAGGGGGTAATGAACTCTGTTATCAATGCAGGAATGGTTTGCCCGGGCTTGCTGGATTGGTCTTTATACTAACGTTCGTGAATTAGGCTATCAAAACAGTTTGGAGAATATTTTACCAGTACCGGCTAATACACATGCAAATTTTCAGATTTTTCTCGATAGCAGACTCAATGAGTAATTGAAAGAGATAAATCCGTCTTGCTAGTAGTAACATTCCATACTGGATCGTTTTGCTGACATACCTGCATGTTTTAATGCATTTTATTTTGATATGCATCTGTGTGTACAACCATGTCTACCGCAAATGCTTGTATTGTGCTGTTGTGTGTTTACCGTATGTGCTCGAACTAGCCAATGTTTTGTTGAGTAATGGGATGAATTTTTGCCCTACGTTTCTCTCTCTCCATCCATGTAAATAGATCAGGTGTCCAGCTAAATGTAACCGCGTTTTTAACAATTGAAGGAGTGTCCTAGGCGCGTAAAATGGGTTCAGTACTGCTGAGGATCATGTGGCCTACTCTGCAGTATCTATTCAAGGCAAAACTTGAGTTTCAGTCCGGTGCGCGTATATGATATTGAAGTGACCTTCGCACAATTAGCGATCTCATAGAAACAGACTGAACAAGTTGGCGCGGAACAACGAGGACAAGCAAGACAAACAAAGAGGTTTGTCTCGCTCATCCCGTTTTTCCGCGCCAACTTCTTCAGTATGCATATCGACCAACTAGACCAACTTTCTGCTCTCATAGCAACAGCCTTAAGTCAGATGGCAAGCATATTTTGACTATGGCCAATGCGATGGTGTCTCCAAATTAGACCCAGGTCGTTTCCGAAATATTGTCCAACCCACACCTGAAATTAGACCTTCATTGATTTGGACCAAAATCTATTTTCAGGCTAATTTCAATATTCTCGACACGATAGCAGTCTCTAAACTTGACCCGGGTCAGCCCCGAAATTTGACCTCGGCCGATTTGGACCGACCGTAACTGAGTGTCCAACCATATTGAGCGTGCAACCATAAGTGAGCGTGCCCGACACGATGACGACCTCTAAATCTGGTCCGGGCCATTGCCAAAATGCTTTCGCTCGACCTTTGGTATAACCATGATTAAACCCTGCCCGACTTTATTTTCGCACTGCACAGTCGATTAATTAGTTTATACTGACTAGCTGGATTTTTTTTAAATATTAACTTCTTGTCATTTTTTCTTCAAGCTCTAAAAGATAGCGCGAGAAATCCAAATACACAACCGTGGTGCTACTTGAGCGCAAAAGATTTAAATTCTCTTATCGTATATCCCGCGCCCAATGAAAACACTAAACTCATCGGAGACTATTTTACCTGGAACGCCTAGTATATTGCCAAATGAAATAAAACCGTCATCCGCTCTCTGTTCCTTGGCAGCGGGCGCTTTTCGGAGTGCAAGACACGTGCATCTAACGACGGAGGAAAGAAAAAAAAAAGGGGGGGGGGGTCTTTTCTTGCGCCCGGTGGTGATGGCGGAAACTTTATTAGACACAGGGGAGTTTAACATAACCAGCCGAGCTGGAATACTTATCTGACACGATGTAATTACCAGTAAAGATGAGATTAATATTGAAGAGAAACGTTATCCACTTACCCTTTACTTGTCTCCGTCGAGATAAAAACTAGCTTGGCTTTAGGGAGTGCCGCTGTTCCCGTGTGACAGGGTTGTAATAAATTAATGCATTATTATGAAAGAAATGTTTATCCAGAGATGATCACAGCCGTGACAGCCGTACTCAACGGCGACATTTTATTGTATGTGCAAGGCTACCTCCACACAATGAGATGGGAGTTAATGGCGCGCATAGATATGGCAGTGCACTGTCGAATATCCTACTGAACTTTTGCGCAGTTCATAACAGCAAGAACTCAGGCTCCGGTGCAGCATTTCATCGTCTATCCTAGCGGCGCACAAGTAGCATAAAAGTACATCTCTCCGCTTTGTTCATCTTCTCCCAGATGCGCTGCGATCTCCTTTACGAGCCATGGTAATAAGGTCCGCCAGACGCAGCCATTCTGACGCAAGGCACGACATATCTACAAGCTAGGAAAGTTTGCACTGCAGGCTACATGATATCGCAACGCAAAAGGGAATAGCGGGGCACTTTAGAAAACTCAGACTTCCTTGAAACCAATCATCCTTGCATTGGCTGTAAGCAATCAAAGCACAGCCGTTTCAAAGCACTGTCGCGTGATGTGGCCACATCATTGCACATGTATGACCTAAACACGGCGAGAGATTTGCTTGCTCCGATCCTCTGCTGGCACTTAGCAAACTTCTAAATCTCGTTCTCCACCAACACAACTGACGTTCAAAAAACCAATCACCACCACTGCGCACAGCACAGTTTGTGCACTCGCCTCACATCCGCGCACACTCAGCTTGAACTGCCAAGCACAGTAACTTAAACAAAGACTCCGCTAATACACATGTTTCTTCTCGGGTGCCCATCATTAAATTGCTGTGGTCGAACATTGCTTCGACGGCCGCGGAACTCCAGGAAACTAAGTGGCACAAAAAAATCGCTAGTAAGCGACAACTGAAAAAAAGTATCCGAAAACTAAACAGCTTCCTTGCGATAAGAGCGCAACGGGCGCGTGCAGTCAGTCCTATAGTAATGCGAAAGAATGGAGGCGCTTTAAAAATAAGTCGTCGCTGCATGCAGAAATGTCGTGTGCACAAAGTAACATACTGTTAGCGCAAAAATCAGCCGAAAAAATGTCTGTAGCTCAACCTCCCCCCCCTTTCCGCCCCTTTTCTCCATTCCGCTGGTCCTCCGCGTCCATTCCAGGAATGGCGGCGGTTCATTCCCTAGGAGTCGTGTGGGCGTCGAGCAGGCCCACCTTGCCTGCCGCGTTGACTGTCATGATGACCATGACCACGACGACGATCTTGGCGATAAGGCCAATGATAAACTGGAGAAACAGAAAACAAGGGAACAGCCGCGTCACTCAGCTCCCAAGGGGGGACTCTCGAATGAAACGGCTCGCTCGAAACCATAGGATAAAAGAAGCGACGAGTCTAGAATTCTTCCAGTTCGTTTTACAGCGTTAGCGGTTCTTAGCTCTTTTCTCAGTTTTTCCCCGTTGTCGGCGTCCGCAAGCCCACCACCACTCTGGTAAAAATGCATCTGCCACCTATGAGCCCAGCATATGCCACCCGGCCCCTCCCTCCTGCGCATGAGGCTAATGATTTGATATATGAACCCTAACATTAGTACTAATATTGGTTAGGTTTGCGGATGAGATTAGGAACTTCGCAGGCATAGGCTGGGCTCAGCTGGCAAAGGACACAGTTAATTGGAGAAACATGGGAGAGGCCTTTGCCCAGCAATGGGCGAAGCCAGCCTGATGATGATGATGAAGATGATGATGACGATGATTCATTCTTTGACGATCACGAATGATTCATGAACAGTGGATTATTCGTTAGATATTTGTAACCGCCCTGTGATTTTTTTTGTTTTCTTCCACAATCAAGAAAAAAAGGCCACCATTTTTCTAACTTTCGCTGTTAATGCTGTACCATCGGCGAAACAGAAATCAAGAGAGGGGCTTAGCCACAAGTATGAAAGCGGTAAAGAGTCGACATCGTAGAAACATTTTTATCGCATCCTTTGCTTAGCGGGGAGCGAGGGTAGACATTTTGTTCGAGTATTGGGGGTGCAAGTCTGTGACCCGGAGGGCGGACTCGCGTATTTATGGAACTCAGACTGAGCAACGCACACTCCTGCGCAGGAACATTCAAACAAGCGTGCAAGCGCCCGACGTAACTTCTTTACATGCCGCTATTATGTTATGCCTAATGTTATTGCCACTCCCATTGTTTTACACTGTGGCCAATCGGCAAGTCCACGTAGGCAACGCTGGTGCAACAGCGTCAACGTGCGAACACTGGCGCAGAGCACTCACCAGCCTCCAGAAGGACACGTGCGCCATGTCGTGCAGCAGAGCGAAGGGAGCCGACGCAGGCATTATGACGCCGCTCGAAGCGCACACAACCACAGGGGTCGCCAGGTACGTCGGGTGCATGCGCTTCATTTCGGCCTGCATCAAGATGACGATAGTGCGCAAAAGCAAAATCACCAGTGCGGCAACCGCAGCTACAGCGCCTACAGCACAGCATGTGGCACACTAGAAAGCCAAGTTACATAACAACTGTAGCTGCTAATGGAACTTTCTCTGGTGTACACGACAGGGTGAACGTTCAATGATTGGCAGTGGGAACGCGCGATATATTGCCATGTGACCCAGATAGCTCAGCGCCTTTCAGACCGGGAACATCGTGCATCGAAGACACAGCCCGAGTTTTCAGCGAGTCTCACTCGGCGAAGAGGTCAGGAACAAGCGTCGTACGCTTGTCAAAGGTTCCAGCAGATCCCGCTGTTGATGTTACTGTGCCGTGCAAGTCTAACTCGTAATGTGGCGCTTGGGGTAATATAGCGCCAAATATGTTTCAAGAACCCGAATATATAGCTAAGTGGCGCCTGAGAGAGACAGAGAGGAATTTTAAGAGGAAAGGAGGAGAGGTCGCCGGCTGTAACATGACCCTGGCCGGCTATTCCACAAGTGGCGCCAAGGTTTTTGGCATATAGAGGATGTGCTCTTCTCTGATATGGAAAGAATTAAAGCCTCCGACCGACATAGTGCCGTGGGAATTCGTTCTGCTCTTGCCAGTCAAGCGTGCGCGCCATGCCCATTGCTGATGCAGTAATCTTTTTGTAATAGTTAGGCCTGGGTCAGGTAATGCAGAAATCTGTCGCATCTTTATTTTATTTGAAAGTTGCATGTGTAATTCACAAATTTAACAGCAACGATTCTCACTGACAGTTAAACTGAGCAGGAAGTAATAAATGGTTATTAACGCTGAAGCGGCTTCTGTTTCTACGACCGAAGTCGACGTGACAACTGAATATAGCCGAAAGCTTCACAAATGGCTAGCTCTGCGCGCGTCATTTGGCACATTTGGTACCCGCTCTGTCTGGTCGTCGCTGCGCACTCACTATGTGCGCTACGACCGGCGCCATCATCTCGACGAGCACCTGCTTCTCCGTGGTCTCGGCCAGGAGCGAAGTGACGACCGCCAGCATGGCCTGCACTTCGAGCGAGCTCCGCCGATGCCAGAACGCGCTGGACGCAATCTTGAAAATCTCGTGGGGAACGTCGTAAGTCTGCGCACGGTCAATGACAAGGGCGCCTCGCTCTCTTCCGCATCATCTGCCATCTCATCAGCCACCTGTCTGGCCTTCTATATTCTTCGTCGTACCGCGTGTTCATTGTTATGCAGATTCATCTTGTGTGTCTCTTTTTCAAAAAAAAAACAACAGATTATTTTTGCAGCCTAAGAGCTATTGGAAGACATTCAGTACATAGGCGCTTTGACCAGCCTTCCAAGTTGGTTGCTTTGTGTATATCAGCTTTTTGTTCCTATAGGGGACAAACAGCTCCCAAATTCCTCCTGCTTTACCATGGGATAATTTTTAGACTAATTTTTAATACGCGTTTTTTTCTGCATATACTTAAATATACGTGTGAAGACGTTGCTGCACGCTTTTGCCGGCACAGAAGCCCGTATCAGGGAGCATGAAGAAAACTAATGGAGGAAGAACTGTTGGGCATACATGTGGAAAATGTTTTGTGTACATTCATAAGATCACCCCGACTTGAGAAACGTGTTCAAAGTGACGCTGACTTCAGCTCGGGCCTGACGAAAACATTAGAACTATTTCGGGTATCTCAGCTTACGAGGTATCGCTCAAGCTAAAGTTATGAAGACATTTCCCGACAGTTCAATTTTTAATAAACGATCGCTTGTGAGACATGCAAGAGGCTGGTAGATTATCTTCTCCAGTAAGGCGTTCCTTGAGCCAGTATCTCGTCAGCAAAGTATGGACTCTTCTCAGCGCATGCGGGGTGCATACCTGAAGCAGACTGGAGGCGACCTGCGTAGCGCCGAGAAGTAAGACAGCGCCCCAAGGCACCGTCTGCCAGACGTTGCGGATGAAGTCGAAGGCCACCCGCAGGCACGACGTGAGCAGGCTCGTCGCCAGAGTCATCGATGCCAACGCACTCAGCAGAGCCACACTGGGCACACACAGCGCCACCAAGTGTCCTCAACAAGCAACACTGCACCACATCACAAAACACGCAGTCAGCTACGACAGATTCACACAGACGAGTCGGGGAGGTAGGGTGACCGACTGTGACTCGGAGTCACATATACTGCGGGTTAATTAAGAAAAATAAGTAAAAATGCCTCCCTTGAAAGAGAAGTATGGAGTCCCCTCTGTCTTGACTCACCGGTGATCCATGCCAAGAAGAAGCGAAGGTGCGTAAGTCAAACTGAAGATGGCCGCATATGCGACACCGGCGTACTTGACACCCCTACAGGCAAAGGGAGTGAAAAAAAACCATTTGGTTTCTTGAAAAGCAACATAGTAACGTTTCCATTAAAAAATTAAAACGAATTCGGTGAGTGCGCTCGTAAGTAAGCAGAACTGCTAAAACCACAGCAGCTGCTTCTAGCAGTGTTGATCACAATAAGCAGCACAGGAACGATACAGTTAGTGGCCCACAAGTGGCGCTGTCTGTCTTTTTCGCTCGTTCCGTATCTATACTTTCCCTGTACACTCGTGATAAAAACTACGCATGCAACAAACCGCCCACATCACCACTCTCCAGGTTCTATAACAAACATATGAAGTCACCTCACCGTAAGCAAGGAGGATAGGGGAGTGCTTCTTTTTTAGTGCACTAGTACTACAATCACCAGTCTTAGATTTTGCTGATATTTGTTCGTCCGAAGTGAAGTTCAGGGGTCGTGGGTTTGGATCTCCGTGGCGGCATGTGTTGCTTTTTCCGTTTTAATCAGTTACTTTTCAGCGATAAAATAACTACACTAATAATTTTCCATTGATCAACACCACAAATTTAAAAAACGATAAAGACTCTCCTATGCATTTTGCTTTCGGCGAATGTTGGCTTCTTTCATATGTATGTCATTACGAGTCCCTAGTTTCCTTGCGTATGTCTACTCAGCAGCTTTCCTAGAAGTATGTCTTATCGTTATTTGATACCACTGTACCATTCTTTGCATATCGATACTTCGCGCACCACAGTCACGCTAGAACTTGCCGTGACGAACAGATAAGCACTACCACGAGGACGGCCAGAAATATCTTACCTGTGATTTCGTCGACTTGGCCCTCCCACTTCTGCAGCTTTGATGACGGCCAAGTTCTGAGGCGACATTGGCTCCGGTTCACTGCGAAAGAACGTCTGAGTCTCGTTTCCGTGCGCGCTCTATAGGGAAGTCGCTATCAAAAGCACGGCAGCATACTTACAAGCTACTGTCATGATATGTTGTCATACGCTAAAACACCGGTATTTTTTGTTCTATACACATGAGCCTTTCTCGTCTGGAGACCCTCATATACTCCTTCCGCTTCCTCAAATGGTAACGACAATTCAGCACTGCCAGTCTGAGCGACAGCTCATGTACAGGCTGTTGCACACTTAGAGGGTACCGAGGTCATGTGACCACCGCCCTTCGCGAAGCGCCGGGGAAAGCCGGGGAGAATCGATGACAAATGCGCATGCGTAATAAGCATGGCAGGCTGCTTTTTCCGCGCATGCGCGTGCTGGCGCGCATTCTCTCCGGCTGTCAACGGCAACGCTTCGCGAAGTGCGGTGGTCATGCGCCCCCGGTTCCCTCCAAGTGTGCAACAGCCGGTACAAGATGTGATAATTTGATATTATCACCGGCATTTTTAAAAGGTTCTCACTGCGCTCATTTAGGGTACCAAGCAATTTTAAGGCCTAGAACCAAAAGGCAGCGTTGTGATTTAAGATGTACCTGAAATTTCAAGCTTCGTCTTCATTTTTCTCCTCGTTGCTTTGAAGTCAATATGAGTTTGAAGAATAGGAGGGCGACTTAAGATAGAGTGCTTCTTAACTTGCCAGAGAGACACCATAGTGGCCTGCGCAGTGCACATGAGGTTATGAACATGTCTTACTGCGGTTTCAGGTAGAGCATCCAGATGACCGCGCTGCACGTGAACAGCGCTAGCGCGGCTCCGGGGAACGTCATGGCCGCCCAAGTGACGGCATTTACAGGAGTGTCCTTCACTTCCGCACTGCGACGGGAGCACCTCGTCGTCAGAGAGTGTTTCTCCTACATGTTTTCTGTCCCAGCATGGACAAATGCAGTTAACATCGAGAGGGCGAACGACCAAAATGGTGCCCTCGCCATCTTGTGACCTAACGATGAAGTGAAGACAAGACTTCAACTTCGTTACCATATAGTTGAAGGGGCCCGGCGATTACTTCGTTATAGCCGTAGTTTCGTTATAGCCCGTGTTGACCGAGATTCCAAGGAAAATCATCATCGCATTGTTGTATCCATTATTTCGTTATAAACGGTTTCATTATAACGAGACTTAGTACAAGGATGAAAGAAGACAGAGGAAAGTTCCGAAAGTTTTCATCGTTTTTCTTTGGGAATAAGTAATAACACCTCGTGCTAAGTTTAACCAACTGCACAGGCATGGAAACACGGCCACAGCCGATGCCTTCATCTGTTGAGTACACCTCCGCGGACGGGACCCTAGTGAATGAGGTCAGTGAGCTTACGCGAGCAAGACGACCCTCAGCGCCCTCTTGTTGCCGCCAGTGTGGAAGCCGCAGATTCCTCCTAGCACGCAAATCAGTGACGGACCCAGCAGGAAGGCGTTGTGAACGTCCAGGCGGGCGCTGCATGAAAAAGGCCGGTGTAGTGTCTCCGGTTCATATGAGCAGCTGTGTTAAGACACGGCAAGCAGAGATGTGTTGCCATTCACATAAAAAAGAACAATTTTGTTATAACTTTATTTACTGTGTTCTTGCCTACGAGGCAAGCGCAGCGGATGATTCTACATTGATTTCGAACACCCGGTGAGCGAACAGGATCGAATGGCTGATTTGGAACAGAAATCGCGCATGACGAGGTTTCACGTCATTCACACCACGTGGCAGCAAATGTGCGGCCGTCGAAAGAATCGCTAATAGAGCAGAAAAAAGGCTTGGCGTGTGATGTTGCTTTGCTTTGTGTCTTCGGTGTCAGGAGAACGACGGCCGGCGTAAACATTCCGCGAATACGATAGACAACAAAAACAGGCTTTGAAAACGAGTTAAGCGCGTGGCGCCATGACTTAGCGCTGTCATTTAGAACACTGGTACGAAGAATTAATCCATCAGTACACTAGTCTCTAGCATTTCGCCTCAATCCAAATTAGACCGCTGCGACCGGGGCCGAACCCGCGTCTTTCGGGTCAGCAGCCCAGCACTATAACCACAGAGCCACCGCGGCGGCTCCTTTACATTCATAGATCCCTGGTAGTCCCACACCACTCGTTGTTCGTTTGTGTTTGTTTACGGGAGTTTAACGTCCCAAAGCGACTCAGGCTATGAGGGACGCCGTAGTGAAGGGCTCCGGAAATTTCAACCACCTGGGGTTCTTTAACGTGCACTGACATCGCAAAGTACACGAGCCTCGCTCAGTGGTGCAGCGGTTAAGCGAAGCCCCACTGCCCTGCGATGCCAGGTGCTGCCACCGGGGGGGCTTCTGCGACACAGGTTACTCTTGTTGAGCAACCTCTCGCGGCCAGTCATTAATTCAGCTGCCACCTGCCACGGTGGTCAGTTGGCTCACAATCCGGTTGACAGGTTGCGATGACGCCACAAGGTCATGTGACATAGGTGGGCCACCTAGGTTGCTTCTCTAGCTTCTCAAGGGGTCTTTCGCTCACAACGCCGATGACGCCGGGTTTTCTGCGGAACGGAACCCTTAATTATATCCCGTCAAAAACTACTGCTTTGCGTAGAATGGAACAAGAAAGCCAGCGTGCATGGGCTGTGTTATGCGTTAGGTTACGTTTACAAATCCGAGGCGCTCCGCTGCCAAAGCGGATTCGAGTAATGCCGGCGACAGCACGCTTCTCCCTTTCCTCGAGGAGGGATCTCTCACCTCCTCGCCTTCGCCGCCTCCGTCGTCAGTCCGAGCTGGCTTCCTACCTGTATGACTGGGAACACAAAAACAAATCAAGGCGCATTTGAGTTTCCGGCACATAAAATTCACAATTACGCATAACAGACACTGTCACGCTAAGGTGGTTATAACGCGCACACAGCCTAGGCGTAACGAAAGAGCACAAGGAACAAACAGCGATAATGCGACTACGCGAGTGCTAACTACCAACTGGAAGTTTATTTCGGGGTAAAAATATTGAAGCAGAAGATTTATTCCAAATAAATCACACATGCGCAGTCTTTGTCAAAAATATAGAGCCCAAGTAGTTTGCTTCCAAACCGTATAGCGGCGCTCTTAAGCAGATTGATAAACGTAAGCTTGGGAGAGTTGAGGACCTAAGTTCCTCTCGCTTTGGTGAGACTATATGGCCCGTAAGTACGGAGGAGCCGCGCTGCAAGGCTCAGAAGCAGACCCCTTGGGCTGTACACTTTTGACAAAGACTGTGCATTCTTCAGGTGAAGGGAGAAACAGTGGCTTGACGATGCTCACCATCATATATGCTGTGTTCGGCTGCACGGTGCCCAGCAGTGACAATATATATTAATAATCATAATAGTAATAATAAAGGCCTTGATTGGAGAAACACTATAGCGAGTTGAACTGTCAATAGGAACAGGAAGCAGGAATTCGTAGAAAACAGGTATGTTGCCACGTTATAAGCGAATATCAGTGTAATCACGTCAATGATAATTATTAGCTTGCGGGTTCTTGTTTTTTTTTGCTTTTAGTTTTGTTAATGTTTTCTTCGCTCTTATGTCATGTGGTCTTTTACGTTTCAAATTTATCAAGTGTCTAGCTTCCTTGGTTTTATAGTTTTTACTCGCTCATTTTTGCTCATGTTTTTACTGTTTTCCTCTCCAAGTGAAAGGCAAATTTTAAAGCGGGCCAGAAATTTCCGAGGAACTCGCATGCGACGCTGAAAAGGGCATCCGTCATCTGCAGTTCTCTTCCTGTGTATTTCGACGAGCTGGCAAAGGCATCTACGTGCTCGCAGTAAACGATGTTGCCTAAACGACCGTCTTGTGCTGACTATTTTTACGCCTCATGATACTTCCCTCTTCGACATCACACGGGTGCGCTGGTGTGCACCTCCTCCTTTCCACGAGCCGCGTCAGACTGGAACGGCATCTCCCACTCCGTTGCTGCTATCACCTGCCCATTATCCTTCAACGCCAACATTGAAATTCTCATATCATCGTGATAAAATGCAACAAGGATTTTGATTACCCCACGCCTTATGTAATACCTCGAAAGGGGCCTTTAAGGTAAATAAATGAAATGAAATGAAATGACGGCAAGTCAGCTGCAAACTATTGCTTCCTCCCGTTCCCGTCATCACCCGACGCGTGACGTGACCTCCACTCACCGCTGAAAGGTGAATGGCCATAAAATGGGCTTTTCGTGGGCGTCTCTTCGAAACGAGCCACATAGCGCACAGGGGTCGAGAGTCGTCGGCTCATGTCCAGCGCACCGCTGTCAGCCACCGACGATAGACTGGCTGCGGATGAACGCCGCTGCCTGGTGCCCGCAGCGGACAGCCGCCGCAGACTGAGCGGCTGAGCGACGGCACCATGTTCCTGCACGGGGCTACGCGCGGCAGCAAAACACCCGTAACTTGTTGGCGCCTGAAGCAGTTCTCAGCAACGAAATGCATGTCCCTTCCGTTTCTGAGTCAACTATAGCCATACACGGAGCGTCCTGCTCATACGTCGAGAACGGAAACAAGACAACGCTGTGCGGAGAATCAATCCTCTCGAATAGAGAGATGACGATTTTTTATGGCGCAAGGGCATCTGTGACCAAAAAATGCCATGACACAAGGGTTTTCGTTTTCTCAAGGTGGTGTCAAGGACTCATTTCCCACGCATTTCATCCTAAAGAAACCGAGCACCAGGCAGGGGAAGCTTGTGCCCATTGTATAACCGGTGGGTACCCGGCGGCACTGGGGATTGATACGCGCACCTCCCGCATGCGAGGCGGACGCTCAAACCATTACGCCACCGGTGCGGAGCGCGTACACCCGAAAGAGAGTCACGCATGTTAGATGCGTTGCCCCTCCATTGTCTATTAGAACACTCACACTTACAAGGGACACTGGCCGGTTATGCAATGATGTTCGGTGTTCCCGCATGTGCCCTTGTGCACAGGATAAGCGAAGGTGTATCGGGAGAGGTAGATTGACCCTTGAGGCTGCGGGCACAGCTCACGTGATACCCCGATCTAGCGCCACTACGACATACCCCAACTTATATATTGCGGCTCGTCAGCCCACAGTTAGGTTGTCTGTGAACATGCGGTTTCACAGCTGCTCATTTCTGCGACAAAGAAGATATGTAGCCTGAAGTTAGTCTTAACAAGAGCAGAAACACGCGGAATTTTTTTATGGTATTGAGGTAAACCATTTTATTTTGGGGGCACGTGTATGGGTGCAGGTGTATGCAGTTGATAGCTGTAGCACCGAGGCAGTTAGCTAATGACAGGTCATGAAGCTTGGCGCTGTTTTCATACACACCTGATTAGAGCGAATTGCGCCGGGCCAAAGTCCACCGATGATGCCCTTCGAGTCCTAGACGTTGACGAACCAGAAGTCGAGGGAAAAGCTGAGGAGCGTCGTCGTCTGCGCGCTGTCTGAGGTGCCAGTTCGACAAGGTGCGCCAGGGGCGAGGGCTGTTAGAAAAACGTTAGAGATCACTGCGGCTGCCTGCATTGGAGGAATGCGAAAACTTTGACGCCCCCACGACATTCGTCGCCTCTCTTTGCCCCTCTTTGAGTCCATTGACGTTTGCTTCAGACTGATTAATTAATCTATGTCAAACTGTATTGCTCGATTAATTATACCCATCAAACACAGTTCAATTCATTTCAAACTTTATTTTCACTTCTTTGACTATTTTCCCACTATTCTGCCGTCCACGACTGTTTTCCCGTACACTCACTATATCGACGTCCAAGCTATTTCAACGTTTTTTGACATTATTGGCTCTAAATATTCATCCTGTTGACATCAATTTTTTTGCGCATCATCCTCACATCGTTCTCTATCTAACACAACCATTCGTTTCAAGCTACCGTTTCTGAGAACGTTACAATCGCTGCGGACACGTTTTGGTGACACGCTTTGGTCACACGACCCCGTCGACATAGCCGAGAATTGCTTCCGCATTAATAATCAGGGAGGGCGCCTCTGAAGCGTGTGCGCGAACTCTCGACCAACCGCACAGCGTTCCACTATGCCTTACCTTGTCCGATGATGACGGTGCATCTCGGTTAAGTTCTTTCACGTCCATACCGAAAGACACGCCGGACGGCATGCTCCGCCTGGATGTCAAACCCGCTTCAGACGCGCGAGTAGGTACGGACATCTTGACATTAACGTCGGTCGAAGCGCCTTTTGTCTGACCAGCTCTCGGAGCATTGCTCGGAGTGCATTCAGAGTCAGACCTGTTGAGTACCGCTTCCTCCGCAACTGGCTTCGTCTTTTTGGGTACGTCTTGCGTACCGTATGGCTTCAGGGCATCGGGTAGGCTGATCTTTCTAGCCGTCGTTGTAATTTCAGGTTGCTGCTCCTGCTGAGCTGGCGGCGGACGCGAATCTTCATTGTTCGTCGCTTTCCTCACACACTGTTTAATGTCGGGTCTTATCTTCACCGCTTTCACTGTTTTCTTCCTGCTACTGGTCTCCTTCAGGCGGTCGAAAGAGGTCTTGCTCTTAACTGAAGACCTCGACAGCTGGCTTGCCTTGTCGGAGTTTCCCTCATCATCTAGGCGCTTTTTGTCGTCTATCTTGTTGCAGGAATGAGTCGCGGCTGCCGATGTTGGTTTAGGCTTCTCAACAGACGGGGCAGGGGGCAAATGTTCACGTGCCGCGTTCTCCTGGTCTGAAGTGCCTAAACGGGATGCCTCTGCTGTGGTTCTTTCGAGTTGCTTCGATTGAAGAGGAACGGCTTTGTGACTGTTGTCTGCGCTCTGGTGGTGTTCCTTCTGGGTCTGAGCAGACTTGACACCTTTGGCTGTCTGGCGTTCATCTTCCATTGAGGAACGACTGGTCTCGGAAAGTTTAGTATTTTCCAGCTGGTCTTTTTTGCTGTCGGAAACGGACTCTCTTCGTTTGTTGTCTAAAAGCTCCCCTTTCTTAGATTTTGGAGTGGCACGGCCAGATGATCTTCCTGAGGAGTGGCTGCTACTTCCAGAGCTCTTTCTTCTCTTCCTTGCAGCGCTTCTGTTGGTTTGGGACCGCGTTGTTGAAAAGTGTGTCCTGCTGGTGGTTTCATCGTCAAGGTATTCCTTAGTCTCGAGAGGTTTGTCCATCGCCGCTGCGGTAACGGGAACAGCCTTGCGAGATTTTTCGGGAACAGGTCTTGTGTCCTCAATCACACCGGTGGGTTCGCGGTTGTCCGTCGGTGTTTGGAGGTACGCCGGTTCTGACTGAATTTCGCGACTCTCCGCAGTACGAAAGGGAGCGCTTTGCGGGGCAAGATCGGTGACTCTGCTGGCGGCAGAAACAACGGCCTTAGCTGCAACGTCAAACTGGTCGGCCAGTGCGTCGAGAACGGTAGGGTTTGCGGTCGTCCCGTCCGCGATGGCAGTACCTGGCAGTGCCACACGAACTGGCGTCGCGATATCATTTCTGGGGCTCTCACTGTATTCGATCGAAGCAAGCCTGAGCGCACATACGTCATCCCGGGCTTCGACGAAGTTGTCGCACCGGCAGAGCTCCGCAGCTGACACGGCCGCGACGGAGTTTTCGGGAGCCGCATGTTCCGCATCCGGGTCGGGCTGAGAGGTGGGTGGAAGCTCGCGACGCAGCATGCGCGCGAAGATATTGAACTTACGGAGCCACTTGAAGCGTGGGCTGCTCAAAGGCCGCGCTTTCATGGTTTCAGTTTTCCTGTTGTTTTGTTCTTGGTTTTGATGGGAATGTTGCCCCATGTGGATAAAGACTGATTGGCGAGTGCCCTTAGAAAATTTCGAGGAATCATCGTCCATGGGCGGCGGCATCGTCTTCGGATTGTAAACATCGCTCATGAGTACCTTTGGCCGTGAGGGAAACTGGGACTGAATATCCTGCTGTGTTTTCGCTTGTTCCGGCTGTTGTAGTCGCTGGTCTTTCCGCTGTCTCCTACCCGGCATTTTCTTCATCACAGTATCAAGTGGGCTTATTTGGCTGAAGGGTTCTGTGCGAATAGAATAGGCATTGCTTACAATAAGCTGTCTAATGGAATAAATACTTAGAAAACGTTTTCTGCATGTCCACAAAAAAGTACGAAAGCCAACAGAAATAAGTCCATGCTGGTGCCTATGGAGAAAATTTCTTGTGCATTTTCTTCAAGACCGACTAATGCGTTTACTCTGCAGGGGCGTCCACTTTTGCCCCATGCCCTTACTCATTTCACCGCGCAGTCGGGGAGAAATGCGACATTTTGAAATTTTGAAATTAAATTTTTTTCCTATGTTCCGTTTCAGCTGGTCTCTTCATTCCTATTGAGCGTGTATCTAGAACATGAAGCAAACAATACTGCCTTTTTTGTGGAAAATAGAAGTATGGAGACGTTTAGCAAATATGTGACGCATTTTTCCCTAGATCTCCCTACTCTGAATGTATCGTCTACGTTCAGCATGTGAGTGATTCGCCAAACTTTAATAACACAAAGCAGTTACAGTTCTCCCCTCACCCCAGAAAATAATAGGAATTCACTCTTGCTGTTTAAGGTAAAGCCCTATTCGAAACAGCCTGTTTTTTGAATTGTTCGAGAACATGCAAAAGAGACTGCTGCTACATTCGGGTTAACGTCATTGTAAACGCCCCGTCGTTTTCGTTGTTCTGTCGTAACGGGGAGATGATCATTGTAGAAGCGAAATGTACAACCAATGCAACAAACGGAGATTAGTCGGATCACGTCGTATGATCTCCTGTGCACTTATTGTGTGCAATCAGCCCTTTTGGAATACGTGTTTTGTCTAATTCTAGGCGTACCTTGGGCTTTGGCAATGAGTCTTAGGCGTCAGTTGTTCGCAGGCACTGCGGGCGCACCTTTATGAGATTAGGCGAGCAGTCTAAATCTAAGCGGAAGAACTGATTTATTCACATTACGAATTATTCTCTCTCGGGTACCATAAGTGTTTGCGCGTGCTCCCACAGCGACGTGGATGCTAACAAAAAGGGTTCAGCTTAAGTTAAGGACAACGCAGCGAGCCATGGAAAAAAAAAATCATAGGTGTAACGGTAAGAGACCGGAAGCGGGCAGAGTGGGTGAGGGAACAAACGCGGGTTAGCGACATCCCAGTTGAAATCAAGAGTAAGAAATGGGCTTGGGCAGGGCATGTAATGCGACGGCAAGATAACCGCTGGTCCTTAAGGGTAACTGAGTGCATTCCAAGAGAAGGCAAGCGTAGCAGGAGGCGGCAGATGGTTAGGAGGGCGGATGAGGTTAAAAAGTTTGCGGGGATACGGTGGGCGCAGCTCACAAAGGACAGTGTTAATTGAAGAGACATGACAGAGGCCTGTGCTCTGCAGTAAGGGTAGTCAGGCTGATGATGTACACGACTGCCACAGCCATTCTCATTCGACAGAATTTCAAATTAGGCCTGTGTTTATGTCCTATTGACAGGCGGTAAGCATCTCTACAATGGCGGAGATAAATAGGTGCCAATTGTGACAGAAAGGCCCTTGAAATATATGCCCCCTCAAAAGGTACCTTTCGTCACGTGGCGGGGATGGCTGGTACTGATTTCCCTGCTAGACATTGCGCTTGACGGTCCAGCTGGCGTCAAGGTTGCTCGGTGGTCTACGTCATCGCCTTCCGTCGCTTTGTCTTCCTGGGGTCGCCTATCCGCTCCCGAGTCAGCAGCAGAGCCCGCCGGAGCTTCCCGACGCTCCTGCGTCACGATCAAAACAGGTGTATCGTTTGCAATTCAACTAAACGAGGGCAACGAATCGCAGGTGCCCTGATTTCGCCCGCTTTCAGTCCCATGACAAAAACTTGAGCTGAATGCGCCTTGCTTGAACATTGCAGCAACCGTTGCTTTTTATAGAAGGGACCAATGATTACCTTACTTCCGACCACAATGAAGACAGTGTATAGTAAAGAGGAATAATGACAAAAACATAGTTGTAGGTTTCAAAGAAGTCGTTCAGCTTTTTCTTTTAGGCATCATTTTCAAAATTCTCAAGATCGCGTAATCTTTATGCGGGGCACCGCAAGAAAGGTTCAGTTGCACCTCTAGCATTTCGAAACAATGAGGGGTGCGGAGGAAATCTATTCATGCGATATCTGCAGATCTGCGAATGCCACACGAGCCCCACTGCAGGAATCACAAGAAAAAAAAAACTACGCTTTTCTGAGTGTTGCTTTCTTTGCTGTTCCACCTAGAATGACCATGGACAAATATTTTCCTTTCACATTGATTTGGGTGTTCATTGATGCGACTCAGCAACTGACCTTTGGGTTGACTTGTGCACGCTTTTTGGACCACTGCAGGCGCCACTGACCAAAACGCGCCTTTTTGTTCTTGCCGCTTCTCTGCGGCTTGCCGGCGTCCGTAAGTTCCACATCGTCACTCGAAGAAGTTGCCTCAGGGATTTGTCGATGTACCTGCACAGATGGGGCGCGTATTTAGGCACCTAAAGAAGATGAACTAAACCAGCAGTAACGGCTCAGGTAAAGGTACCGCACAAAAGTACATGCGACACCACGCATTGAACATGGAATGCAGTTCAGGTTGTGACAGACACTGTGGAATCAGTCAAATCATGCAGCATCGCCGTTTCATTGCGTAAGCTTCGTAAGCCCTCATCTGCGTGGCTCAGTTTCTGAGGCGTTTCCGAGATCCGGGTTCAGAGTTTGCCTTCGTCTATGTCACTTCAATTAAATCAATATATCGCTGTTGCCTGTGAGACTCCTCCGCGCGTCTGAGTCTTTCTATGTTTGATCGCAGATGCTGTTTACAGGTATCACAATGGCTACAAAAAGGACCTCATCAGTAGAGGACGCGTCGGTGTTCACGCTCTGAGATACTAACTCGTAATCGCCCTCTTCTCCTAGAGGCTCAGATGAGCTTGCTAATCGGCCCTAGCCTTGCCTACAACGACGAAATCAACGCCTGACGCGACCTTAATAAGACACATTTAGTCAAGACTCTATACAAACACATACCTCGGGAGAAGTATTGACGATAGATACGGGGGTCAAGGCGGCGGCAGAGGAACCCTGGTTCACGACCGCGTCCTTGTCCTCAGACTGGGTCCCTGTCTTAAGACGGTGCTCCGAACGCTTGGGCTTCTTCATGCTGAGCACGACCTGCGTCAGCCGGTCAAAGAGGGCCTCGTCGTCGACGCGGACTGGGCGTTCAGAGCTCCACTCCAGCTGCGACGGGCGCCTAAGCGAGCAGTGGGCGACGTCCGGGGGCCGGTCCATGTTCTTCTTGAAGATGGTCACGCATATGCGGTCGAGCAAGTACACCAACGCCACCGATGCCACGGCGGCCGAGAAGAGCCACGCGCTTACGAAGGAGCACAGGCACACGCCGACGAAGAGCGTGCGGCGCTGCAGACCGAAGCGTGCGCACACGCCCTGGGCCAGGCTCCTCACCAGTTCGCTCCAGGCGTCGATGACCACGACCAGGAATAGCAGCAGCGCGACGATCAGAACATCGACCTGTAAGGCAGCCAGAACACGTTGCCAAGCCGAATACATTAAACATGGCGAGCATCTGAGTGGTCTTGTAGTTCCCAGAGGCGTGTACAGTCTTTGTCAAAAATATACAGCCCAAGGGGTTCGCTTCCGAGCCGTGTAGCGGACCTATTTAGCACATTTGACAGTCCTAAGCTTGTGAGGGTTGAGGACTGAAGTTCCTCCCGACTTCGTTACATTAGGGTCCCTGAGTATGCAAGAGGAGCCACGCTGAAGGGCTCAGAAGCGGACCCCTTGGGCTGTCTACTTTTGGCAAAGACTGTACATTGGCCTGCGTGCGCCGTGTCGGAAAATGTGGACGCGAACGCATATAACTCGAGGAGCAACCTTTGTTTCTACACTAAATGTCGAAACCATAGGAGACAGGTGTGTCTACTGCTTCCTTTGCCTCCGCGGTTTGTCAGTGCACATCTCGAGCTTTACTCTAATGCGGCATGAACGAAAGCCTATAGGTGGTGCGAAGGTTTCTTTGTCTAAAACGCTAAACTACGGAGGAACCCGAACAGGAACCACAGGGGCAGCAGTAAAAGGTATAATAGCGCATCCAGCGCGGTCGGCGACCTTTGGAGGCCAGCGGGTACTTGTAACAACCTTAATGCCTCTGCTTTCTGTAAAATTATCTCGAATCCCAACTGATTACTCTGATCAGCATCGTCGTTTAAAAAAAACGCGCTTCCCAGTACTCTCCTCGGTTTCAGTGGTTCTTTGCTTCTTTCATATGTATACCATAACTAGATCTTTATTTCTCTTAATGGACCTGCTCAATGTCAGCACAATAAGTATATTTATATATTTCATTACGTAGCCATTCATCAAAATCTCGAACCAGACCAAACGGGTCTTGACTGGAGAACTCTTAGCCGTTAAGGTAAGGAATGTTGCAGCCATTATCAAGGTTTTGTAGGTATAATGGGAATGATGTGATTAGCGCCCGCCACCCTTCCCTTGCCCCTTCCTCGCAGCCTTCTACGTACTGCGAGGTATTGGCTGGCGACGTCCTCCGGTGCCATGAGTCCCAGCAGCGGCAAGGTGACGAGGTGCACCAGCGCAGTGACGGGCTTGGGCAGCGCGTTGAAGGTCCACAGCAGCAGAGGCAAGCAGACGCAGTACAGAAGGCCGCCGTACTGCAAAAGGAGCACGCACCCGGCGAGTGTGAACGGGAAATGCTCCGCCTCACGCGTGCAGGAGACGATGACGCAGCGGAAGAGCGACAGAGAGCAAAGGAGCTCGTGTGACGAACCTCGGAGCCGATGAAGAGTAGGGGCAGCAGATAGAGGGGCATGAGGGTCCCCAGATAGGAGACGCTGCGAGACCCCTGCCGGCGCTCATCAGCCACCAAGATGGACGATGCACGCTGCTTCCAGTGCGCGCTGTGGGAGTGCGGTGTGCCGGGTTCCGCATGTCGCTCGCCTGTGCACGCACGGAAGCGCAAGGGGATGGTTCAAGTAGGTTAGGTATTTATAATACACTGTCATCTCTTCTTAGCGAAGGCATTTGCTCGAACGTTCTCAATATAGAAGCTGATGCGAGTTAGGGAGTAATTATTCAACAGTGCTCATTAGGCAGCCGAACGGCTGCAAGGGAAAGTTTTCCTTTCCTTTGTAACCGTAAGGTTACACTCAGATGTATACTGATGAGTAATTACTTCACAGCCGAACGCTAATCCACCTTTAAGGTTTCCACTGATTCCATTGAAGAAACTGTTGTTGCGGCTTTGTATAGTATATCTGAAGCCTGGAAAAAAATGCTGCTAAGAGAGGTTGGCGCTTAGGAGGAAGCATATTCATTGGTAATGTGGGGTGTGATAACTAGATTTGCATGCATCCTGGCATCAATATACACCAAGACTTATCCACTTTACGTGCCATTATACATGGAAAGTTTTACATCCCAGAGTTGTGCATTAATTTTGACCGCTGGAGGCTAACGTGCACTGACAGGGAAAAGCACACAGGCGTTTTATGCGATAGCATATAGAAGCCTCGTTGGAGCAAACACTCGGCAACCGCCGTCCGGCGTCACATCGGCCGCCTGCCAACCATAGCAGGTTGTGTACGGGAAGAGCAATCTGGGTCTATCAAGCCATTAAGACCCCCCCCCCCAAAAAAAAAAGAAAAGAAAATTAACAAACAGCCGCTAGCGGGATTCGAACGCAGGGCGGCGTGAACAGACAGCTACGCCTGTCGCTCACCCAGTCATCGGAGCAGCCATTCACCAGACATGATAAACTGCAAGACTCTCGCAGTATTATTTGTAAATCGTTGTCTTCATCAACTTTCATCAACTTCCAAATGCTATTTGCAAAAACGGCGTTGTGATGCTTCATCTGACGTGCATGGAAAGGAACGGAAAGGTGGGAGGTCTTAACCACCGGCGCAGGATCGCATCAATTTCAATCACCGGAGGATAACGTGTGCTGACATCGAAAAGCACACAGGCGTCTTATGCGATAGCATAGAAGCCTCATGCTAAACTCGGTACTCATGTTTCGCCTTTTTTCTAGCAATCTTATACGCTGCCGGTTTACGACAGGCAGTCAACGCTAAATCGATGCGTCCCTTCTGGTGGCGCAGCAGTTAGAACAAAAAAAAAATCGATTTAAGGCTACAAAACGAAATGCTAAAGCTGAAGAGAACAAATTAGTTGGGACAAATTTGTACACTCGTGGCTTCGGACAGGACTGCTTCGTTGCGCCGTCGTCACAGCGTCAAGATGTCCCCGTACCTTTAACCGTCGAACGCCCTCACCTGCTTCCTTGGGAAATGCGTTTTTCTCCTCCATCGAAGGCAATGCTGGTAGCTGAGGAACGGCAGGAACAGTCAAGAGTGGCGTAGTCCAATCAGTGATGGCTAGGCAGAATGCCAGAATCGAGTAAGGCTGCCGAGAATCGGAGCGCACGTGCTACCCCGCGCCCTGCCTTGCACTTCCTCTTCGGCGAACCATGAGTCAGCGGTGCTCGTCATTCCCCGAATGCTGAAGTGCTGCTGAATGCTACAAAATTCCCCAGTACAGTGCTTTTTATATCGCGAGTGTTTGAATATTTTCACGGCCATTTTCTTGTAGTCGAAGAACTATTTTCTTTAGCAGACCCGCAGTGGTTAGTCAGAACAAAAAAAAAAGTGAATTTCAGTGGAAATAGTTACCTTATTCAATTACTTGTCCATCTGACAAAACTTCCACCCCGTATTGTGAGTCCACCTTTCATGCATTACTGATCACTGTCTGATTCTTGGCAGATCCATGGAATATACCGGATGTGAGACGATATCCTTTTGAAGCAAACAAAAGACATTTTCGGCACCACGGAGATATACGAGGGGAATAGTCGAACAGGGTACACGGCGAACGCTTCTCTGCACTAGCTTCTCAGCACCATGCAGCGAGAGAAGACCCTCATTAATCTTGTTCACTGCTAGAACTATATAAAAATTTTGGCGCCCAAATATGTGGCCAGGGAAAACTACAGGCGGACTTCTACCTTCTATGTTTTCGTCACCGTGGATTCCCGCTTTACCTACTCCTGTATTCAGTATTTCTGTATTTATCTTTATCTTTTGTTCTTTTTATTGTCCCACAATAATTTTGTCTATTACCTAGCCCGTTGTACTTAGTGGAGCGAGCTAGGACACATTTTTTCTTTTTCTAGTCTCAATATAGTTTATATCCATTAACTATCCCGTTATACCCAGTGGCACGGGCAGGGACCCTTTTTTCTAAAATTTTTTTCTTAGTTTCCAAATAATCTTTGTCTTCGTTACCTACTCCTGTCTTCAAGTTCTTCCTTTTGAAAGTGTGCATTGTTTACGATAAAGGCAGGAGGGCCTTTCCTTGGAGCACCCTCTATATACTGCATACCAACCTGTTGACAATCAGGAACCGGCTCGTGTTATCTGAGGCATTGGTGGATCGTATTTTGCACTGCAGACAACGGCGCTACCTTTACTTCATTTTTTTATTTTCTGTTCCATGCAATAGTAATAAAGTAGTACGTGGAAGAGCTTAGACAATTAGACAAGCTTAGACACCTTATGTAATGCCCCTCCGGGGGACTTTTAAGGTAATAAACTGAACTGAACTGAACAATTGCCTGGAATGTTTCTAAGAACAGAGCTCTGGCAAGAACGAGGTGCCACATGTTCAAAACTAGCGACGCCAGCAAGAGGTTAGCGGAGAAGCCGGCGCATGACACATTCTTGTCACATTGGTTGCAGACACGCAAGTATGCATAAATAAGTATTGATCGAGTTGTTGTTAGTCGATCCGCTCATCGATTTTTATTGGGCGACATGGGCATCTATGCGGCACGCATGAAGTGTGCGGCTTCCATATGTAAACTACCAGATGCATGGCATACATCAAACGCGCTCGGTACATGGCGACTTTAGGGGCAGGCCCTGCTTGAGTTATTGCCCCGACGAGAGAGTTGGCGCAAGAAGGCATGCAGTTTGCGCATCCTGTCGGAGCCCCTCATGTGCGACGTGCTGGGTCGGGTGCACATGCCGCGCCAGTCTTCGCATTCTGCGTCGAACAGTGCGACGCTCAGTTTGAGATGCCGGTGGGTCTTCTCCAGGGAACATATCTGCGTCGTTTAGAGAAGCAAAGAGAGAGACGATATGAATAGGCAGATGGACAAGTTGCTAACGAATCACAATGTAGGAATACCACACATAAACGAGACCTCTTTCCTGGCCCGTCACTTTTTCCGCTCTCGCTTCGTAACGAAAATAAAATTATTAACAAGCTGATGGAAAGGAAAAAGAACGGTACCTTTAAATAGCGCCATGAACTTCTTGTTTTTGTTTTTTTCGGGGGGGGGGGGGGGTGCAGGGGTGCATAGCCAATTGCTTTCTTCTGAGTTCACACGTGGCCGTTTTGAAAGCTTCGTTCAAAGCCTTTGTTCAAGGTTGCAGCATGAAAGGGGAACACTTCTTTTTGGGGTCGCATTTTGATGGAAGTCAAGTGAGAAAACGCCCGTGTTCCGAGATTTCGGTCCAACTTGAAACCCAAGGAGCTCGAAAATAATCCTGAGAAGTTCATTACGACAGGCCTCATAGGCGCCCCCTCTGATATTTTTAAGCAGAAATTCATATGTTATTCGTATTTATATCATGAGCCTCAGTGAGACATGCACAGGAGCGCAACGACAACTGCTAATTTGTGCCGAGGAGGTGGAAAATGCCCCAACTTTTATTTTCCAATATTCCTCGAAGTGGACGACCACGTAATTTTGCCAGCATGAAGTACCACTGCGCTTTTCACTGTTTACAGCACCGCTAAACACAGGTGCTCTCTTGTCTGTGTAAAATGTAAAGCTATGTAAAATCCTTCATTTGGAGCGCTGCTCTTAATGCCCCAACACAACTAAATGTACGGCTGCACCGTAAAGGATAAATTTGAAAAGGTGCGGTGCGTGAGCTGGGCGCCTTGCCTTCCATCGCATCGTATCCGCGGTGTCGTACGTGGCCACGACGTCCGGTTTACGCCACGAGTAGGCCGTGTGCTGGATCTTGTCGACGGCCTGATTCGCGTAGAAGTCCGGCCTTTCACTGCACACCTGCCGAATGTTAGCGCAAAAAGATGCTGTCTTTTATTTATTTAGTTTACAATACCATTCTTTGGTAAATGGTGTTGCAGGATGGAGGGCAGAAAAGATTCGTACACAGTTTCATAACAAAATGTGAAGTTTGTTAGACAAAAACAATAATATAAAAAATAAAATTATGAGTGCTCATTACAAGATATGTAAAATTCGGGTCATACTTTTTTATCTTAAAAATATAATAATGTATCGCATTCTGAACAACAGCTGGTGAGCAGTTTCGTTGTGCAGTAATCCTTGAGCAAAAATGAGTGAATGTTTGGGTTAATGTGTGATTGTACAGTGCGGCGATTATAATCACGCGTTCAAGCAAATTACTTGATATTTTTTAACTGCAACTGATGCTGATACTGTAGTACTACAGAAATTGATACGGTTGTAATGTGTCGTATCAAGGATAAGGTACTTCACGAATAATGATGAAGTTTCAGCGTGCCAGGTCTCCAGCGATCTGCTGAAGAAGGAAATTGCAGTGTTTTAAGCGTATCTATGACCGTATGCTCGCATGAAAATTTTAGAAGACGCGCCTGGCTACTATGCGTTGCACTTTCTTGAGGTTTTGAATTAGACTGACTAGGAGAGAGTCTCATATAACGCTGGCATTCTGTGATGTAAAGTCACATGTGTTAAATAAGCTTTAAGTAACGTAAGATGTAAAGTGCATTTTCTGCGGTTGACAAAATCTGATAAATGTGGGTACTCGAACGGAAGAAAACGCCGCGTAGGCTGACTGGTTATGGTGCTAGACTGCTGTCCCGAAAGACGCGGGTTCGATCCCGGCCGCAGGCGGTCGCATTTCGATGGAGGTGAAACGCTATATAAACCCGTGTGCTGTGCGATGTCAGTGTACATTAAAAAACCTCAGATAGTCAATATTATCCGGAATCTTTCACTACGGCGTCCCTCATAGCCTGAGTCGCTTCGGGACGTTAACCCTGTCATTATCATTAACATCATCAGCAGCCGCAGCATCATCAGCAGCAAGACTACGCCTTCTGCACGGCAAAGGTCTCTTCAACGCCAACTGAAGTAACTAGCGATTTCTATTCGAGAGAGTTATTTGACAAGCATTGACCTGCCGCCATGGGGAGCATGGCTTCGGACTTAATAATAATAATAATAATAATAATAATAATAATAATAATAATAATAATAATAATAATAATAATAATAATTGGTTTTGGGGGAAAGGAAATGGCGCAGTATCTGTCTCATATATCGTTGGACACCTGAACCGCGCCGTAAGGGAAGGGTAAAGGAGGGAGTGAAAGAAGAAAGGAAGAGAGAGGTGCCGTAGTGGAGGGCTCCGGAAGAATTTCGACCACCTGGGGATCTTTAACGTGCACTGACATCGCACAGCACACGGGCGCCTTAGCGTTTTTCCTCCATAAAAACGCAGCCGCCGCGGTCGGGTTCGAACCCGGGAACTCCGGATCAGTAGTCGAGCGCCCTAACCACTGAGCCACCGCGGCGGGGCGAGGCTTCGGACTTTAACGACCCCATTTCTATCAAGGCGCAATCCTCGAACGCCCTTGTTCTGTGCGATGTGAGAACACGTTGAAGAACCCCTGCGGCTGAATTTAATTTGGAGCCCGCTACCACGGTGTCTCTCATCCCATTCTCAGCTAACTGCCACCAAGTAGACGGGCGTTGTATGTTTCTCACGCAGAGTCACTATATAAGCCTCAAACGGCGGCAGGTTGATAATTGTCTAAAGCGCGCTTGTAGAGAATACGTGAGCTTGAATAAGGCACGCGCGCTAACAAGGCAGCCTTGCGTGGATCTCACTTCCCGCTCTCCACGCAGCTTTACTCACGGCCGACGATGTGATCGCCGTCGTCTTCCTCTTGGCGTCCCTGCTGCATTCGGCGCCGATGTGCAGCGCCTTCTGTGGCCGGTAGCGGCGCGTGCAGAGGGTGAACGAGACAGCCAGGGTTGTGTTTCTGGCCCAGCTGAACTTCCTCGCATAGGACACCGCATCTGCCTGCAGGAAAGGGAAACCCAACTGAGCCCCGCGGCGTGGCGACCTTTAAATGAGTCACTTGCGTGCTTGTTTTTGCTTCTCCTCATGGCGGCAAAGACGATGTCTAGTAATGTGCGAGGAGGATAATTAGAGTCCCAAGCGACAACGTTTGTTTTGGGCACAAAATATAAATCCAAGATATATGTAC
The DNA here is from genome assembly GCF_052857255.1 of Amblyomma americanum. Taxonomy (NCBI): domain Eukaryota; kingdom Metazoa; phylum Arthropoda; class Arachnida; order Ixodida; family Ixodidae; genus Amblyomma; species Amblyomma americanum. The sequence goes on along the minus strand of NC_135498.1, from coordinate 91,794,869 downwards.
CCGAAGGGTCCTAGCCGTTTAGCACAAATTAATTTGCAAAAATTAGACCGCGCACAGTAAGAAATTACAAAGCCCAAATATTCACAATGTGATAATGCGAAGGAAAACGTATTTTAAGAAGCAAAACAAACCGATTTGCCACAGGTACAATGCTGAATGCTGCAGGATGAAAGGTAATGCCCTGATAGAAATAGTGGTTAAAATTTATTTTCCATATTTTCCCCATTTCACTGGTAAACCATCGAACGACTTTCTGCCCAGATATTTTTTTTCTTATGCATTCATATGCTTCATGTACTATGAAAAAAAAAACGCTTTCCCAAATCAATCTAGCCCCACTCGAAATCTTTACAAGTACAGTTCGCTTCAAGCAGCCGTGATTTTAAGTTTCTGAGGCAGAGATTCTCACAGTTACAAAATTGAACGACGTCGTTGGATCTATTATGTCTGATTGTTTTGTCTCCTATCGCATCGTTAAAGGCAGCACAGCTATCCCTCATCAATAAAAAAAATAGGCAAATTAAAATAAGGTTAGAATGCTCGTACTGAAATTCAATTCATCCGTTAGAGATAACTTGTAAACCTTGCAGTCTCTATGAAAACTACCCACAATCAAGACTCGGCTGCTATTAAGCACCCGATTGTGAGATGTTTAGGACCGTACAAAAAAAAAGCACGATCACGTAAAAAAGCTTGCTTTTATTATAAACGAAGTGAGACTTAAAAAAAACATGAAAACAGCTTCCTTTATTTATGAACGATGTGATCCTATTTTGTTAGTACACTGAAGAGATCCACCGTATCATCCATCGAAAGCACTGAACATTGTCTGATAAGGACATTAAATTTCTTTTTCGGCATCACAGTCGAGAGTACAGCCTAAACGGCATTAAGGCCGGCAGCCTCACCGTTCCCATGAAATGCTTGCTGTTCTTAATCTTGTACGGTGCAGGGCCGTTGACCTTGCATCCGTAATGAGGCGTCGACGCTTCACTGTCGCTGATGTGTGTGCGAAATATGAAAGCGCTGACCACAAACGACCTGTTGATTGGAAAAAGAGGGCACCAGTTATACACTTTCTCTTCGCTGGGGTTATTAACAACACCACTCACATACCGTAAGTTGGCACCAGAAGTGAGGCACGTACTCTTAAAGTCCTTAGTAAAGGCCTCCCTTACAAAAATTATAAAGTCTATAAACTTTCTATACACACTCCCTAGAGAAAGCAGTCTGTAGGCAATACAAATCCTACAGACAGTCTAAAGACAATGTATTGATTTATGGCCATACATTTTTAGGAGACTTTTTTCTATAGACAGTATATACTATAAATAGACAAAAATATCTATAGGGAGGCAGAAGAGTCTAAAAGTTATAAAGTCTACAGACTGCCTATAGACCATTTGTGTAAGGGGGGCGCTCTCAGTAAATTAAACTCGAAGAGGACCAAAAATCTCCTCGCATTATGCAGAGTTCATTCTTAAAGGTGCACAAATCAGGAATCTGAGCTCGTCTTTTTACAGCGGGAACTCGGGCTACACGTTCCCAGCATTGTTAGAAACTTGTAATGATTGTACTGTGCGGCCGATTTCCGTAATTTAAATCGGAATAAACGTCCCGGCTCCCACCTTTTTTGAACTCAACGCTGAAGGTAGGAGGAGTCAACCAACGCGCTTGGAGTGCCATTCCAGTCGCGGCTTCGCTTTCGCTTTTATTTTGTTTTTAGGTTGCTGTGAATAAATATAGCTTCAGTCGCAGAGAACATAGCTGCAAATTAGGCCCACTGAAATAAAAATAAGCATGGACTCTGATTTACGTATCACTCTGTCGAAGGCAGAGCGGCAGGCCGCCACGGGACTGGCTTATAGGCATTCCGCGCGTTGGTTGACTCCTCCTACCTTCAGCGTTGGGTTCAAAAAAAAAAAAAAAGGCGGGAGCCCGGTCGTTTAATCCGATTAAATTAGGGAAATCGGCCACAAAGGACAATAATTCGAAGTTTCTAAGAATGCTCGTAACGTGTAGATCGAGTTCCCGCGGTAAATAGAAGAGTTCAGATTCCTCTTTAGTGCACCTTTAAGGTGGACTTTTTCATACAGTTGGTGTTTATGAGACCAGGCCGTGAGTGAGGAAGAATGGGAAATTCAAATTAAGCGAGTCAGGGAAGTGAGAGTGCATTGTTTGCCTGCTTAAGTTATTTAAACTCGCAAATTATGGCTGCAACGTGCCCAAGCATTCCGTACCGTGCGTGCCCTTCGAGGGTTTCGAAGAGCTGGCCGTTGGTTGCCAAGAGCGAACGGACCCCCAAAACGACGTATGCCGCTCTGTGGTGTTTCGAGGCAACTTCTGATTCCCGACGGATATTGTTCTGTGCGTGTCTGAATTCCTAAGGTGACGGAAAAAGTAGACGTAAGCAAGATGAGAAATCAAATGAGTCAGTGCGGGGAGAATGTCCGACTACTGCACAGACATTAAGTATAAGAATTTAAAGTAAAGACATGTGCACGTTAAGGAATCCAACGGGGGTCTAAATTAATCCGGCGTCTTCCACTAAGGTGTCTATCATAATCCGAGTGCAGTTTTGGGGTGCTAAATCCTACATACTCTAAAATATACGCGAGCATTAAAATCTTGTGCATGCGGGTACTACAGATCTTAGCTTAAGGTTATGCGCGCAAAAGAGGAAGCTTGAAACACCTGAAAGCGTATAATATTATCGATCTTCGCACCTATTGTAGATACCCGAATAGCACTGACTTGTTAGCTAAAGAACTTTGCCACAGTTTTTTTGTTACTCTTATTCAAAAATTATGCTGTCGTCCTGTAAGAAGCCTCGATGTCTGAGCTAAGTGACGAACAGCGTTAGTATGGTCTACATAGCAAAATTCGAGGCTTATCAAGGGTTATGAAACTTGCCTTGAGCAGGGCGAAGACTCGTCCCGCTGCGTCGGAGGCCGTGGTACCATTTTTCCCGACGTGCAGGTCTAGCACCCCGTAGTGGTAAATGTTGTTTTTCATCCAGTAGTTTTTCATCCTCTGCAGGGCACTCTTTTGTTTCAGGTCGGTCATAACTTGAGAAACTTTTCTGTAACATGCACAGTAACAAAGCCCAGCCAGAAACGTAGTGGCGTCGAGATTAATTCAAGCATTATACGTATATTATTTATCGATACCTCGTAATCAAGTATTCGCAGTACTTAAGGTTACGATGCCGTGCATCTATTTATTTCGCGCCTAATGAATCCAAAGCACCAAATGGAAACTTAATGCATTTAATGGCGCCCCACATTGTAACCAACCCAAACTCTAGTAGCTGTGAACAGCGTATCTGTCATTAACATACGTCTATTTGGTTGCTGTATTTACAAAGGGTATAAACCGAATCCTTTCTCCAAACTTCTGGTTGAAATCATTAGAATCGACTTCTATCGATGAACGAATCACGTAGTGTGTAGCAAGATGGAAACACATTGAATTTCTAAAACAGTCGTCGCCGATCTACATTCATGTCAATATACGCGCGTGTAATCATGATATATGCAAATATGTACTACTTAAAAACAAGAATCATTTGGATTCCAAGAGTTCAGATAAATTCAGTACAATGGTTTTAAATCTCCCATCTCAGCATTGGAAGCGCAGTTCGATTGCAACCGAAGCCACCGCGTGGCAACTATGTCGACAAACTGAGCTCGCAGAGATCGGCGTATGCACTGCCAGCGCTTGCAAGACAACATCTAGAGAATTCGTTCCCTTCACTAATGCTCCTCCCTACTAGGTGGTGTGGCCACACGAACGTCACTCTGTCTCAACACATGCTTTGTGTGAACGATACCCGTGACGGCGGGACCGAAAAACACTGCGTAATCAGCGTTTGCAACTGGGGATACGCATCGAAAAAAAAAAGTGTCTCAAGGCGCCCCTTCTGTTAGCTTGCAAAAACTGCCGGTGATGGAGATTCCTGTGTTCAGTTCTCATCTTTTCTAGCTTATGAAAGCTGCACTTCCAGTGAAACTATTGCGTTTTTCATAAGGACGCGATAATTTATCGATGCAGGCCAACTTCAATTCATCCCCAGCGTCTCTTTAAAGCTCCTTTATAACCCCATTAAAACAGCGACGTTAAGTTTCTTCCTGGCTTTGTCTTTCTCGGTGGCCTCCGCATGTCGCAGAGACCGACAATGCATCCTCGCATACCCGAGTGGCACGTGGATGCCGTAGGTGGTCGTGGCCGACTTGGCGGCCGCCTCCAGCACCTCCTGCGTGATCCTGTGGCCGTCGTTCAGGAGAGTGTCGCCGCCCTTGGGCAGTGCGTAGAAGGGCACGAAGACCACGTCGCAGAGGCCGTCCAGCCTCGTCACGCCGTACTCCTGGACCCGACTGCCCAGCACGCACACCAGAGACCGGCCGGGGAGCAGCTTCGGGCCGTCGACGCGCACTATGTCACCCTGGGGAACTGCTGCAAAGCCATGCAGTATCTGTCAGAATTTGCCAGGCCAGAGCGCAGGTAAGCATGGGTGGAGTCGCCAAGCACCATGGGGAACGTCAGAGAGCATTCACTGGACTCTGTAGACATACTAGACCGAATGCTATGGTGACTTCCAATCGCAGAGTTAGAGCACTTCTGGAGCAACGTTTCCTGCTCTTTTCGGAGCAACTGTATTCCAAACGCAGATCTGAGGCACGGATCGCGTCTTCCAATCGTAGACAGGGAGCGGTTGCCACGCCGAGATTGCTCCGTGGAGCAGTCGGGACTGCTCCGCCGAAATCGGCGGATCAGGCCGGAAGTTTGTGTCACGTTCTTTTTCAGCGGCGCTAGCGGCGCCCTACGTGCTCTGGCCTGCATGCTCTGGCCAGAGCTAGTGTACTCCATTCGCAATTTCTGGTCACGCGCTCTGCGCCCGATTCAGGCGCTCTGTCACAGAGCGTGCAGACCGCTCTGGGCCTACGATTGGAATTCACCATTAGACCATCCTTACAAAAAATTCTTTAGGCAGTCTATATAGACTGTCTATAGACCCCTGTCTAAATAGTCTATAGACCCTCTATAGATAACTCATAGAAAACATTCTATAGGCAATACAACCCCTATAGAAAGTCTATAGACAATGTATAGATTTATGGCCATACATTTATAGTAGAATTTTGTCTATAGTCTATAGACTGTGAATAGACGAAGATAAATATCTCTAGGAAGGCAATAGAGTCTATAAGAAGCCTACACACTGTCTATAGACCAGTTTTCTAAGGGAAGTCTTCGTGCCGCGCTCAGACCTCAAGACTATGGGAGTGCCACGAGCACCCCACTAATACCGGTTAACTGTAGCCCTGGCTTTGAAACTCCCAAGAAAAATTGGAGAGTACACTCCAGCTCCATCTTAAGGGCGTGACGTGATAGCGTTAATGGGTTAATGGCTATATATGCGTAGGTGGCCATTCTCGACTTTACGTTCATGGAACCATGGGAGCCTTCATATCACTCCCGGCGCAGTAGTGCAGCGGCTAAGCATGCGCCACTGCCCTGAGATGGCAGGTGCATGCTGCCACCGGTGGGGCCTATAAGACCCACATTGCTCTTCCAGAGAAACCCCTTGCGACCAGTCATTATCTTAAATGCCACTGCCATGGTAGTCACATTGCTCACAATCCGGTGGGCAGCTTGTGATGACACCACAAAGTCACGTGGGTGGCCCACCCAGGTCCGTGGATTTTTCGCTCACAACGCCAACGCCGACGACGCCAGATTTTCTGCACAACGGGAGCCTTAAGCTTTCGCATTAACAAATCACGAGGACATCTTAGCCCAGCCTTTAAAGGCATGGCGCGACCACGTTAGTGGCTCCCTTCAGCAGTTTCTCTTCACATACAGTCAATATCCTCTGTTCTTAATTTGTGCCTTTATCTCAACTACCACAACAGTTTTCACATTCTAGTCGGTAGCTCTTCCACACAGCAGTATACACAGATAATGTTACTCTAAACCGTATATCACTAATTAGAACGTCTCTAGGTAACTCCACTAATTTATCACAATACTAAGTTACAAATTAAGCCACATCACACGCACATCACAAGTACGTGATGGAAATTTGCGACAATGTGTGTGCGTGTCCTTCGCCCAAGTCTTCCTGTGTGTTTTATCCATGATTGTGTACTTAGCATTTCTTAGCACTAAGCACCCAGAAGCCTTAGCCTGGAAGATTTAATAGCCTTGGCATTATAGAAATGGATTACACACTGGAAAAAGTTCAGTTATATGAATAATATGAATATCGCGCTTTGTTCACTTATAAGCAGAGAGATCCATCCACGCCACGTTTCAAGAGGAGAGGAATGAATCAAAGAGTGACAATTTTTGCCGTTGGTGTCTTAGAGCAGGCGACAGCCAATGCAATGTATGGTGGCTGGTTCGCTGCGACAATAAATTCTTTTGAGCTTCAAGAAAACATCTAGGCTTTCGTGAATACTACGTTGGACCTGCCCACTGACAAGAACTTGTCGGCTCAGTTCTTTCGTGCCGACACGCACGAACACACGCGCAGTGTTTGTCTTGTAGATACACAATCCCACACGCTCACATGGCGCATTCGTTTGCTTGCTGGTCTGAATTAGTAACTCTACCGCTGGATTTTCCACGTTTCAAGCGGTAAATGATTTGTTTTTCCCTCTTGTGCTTAACCACCAGTTACCAGGGAGATGCGTCACCCTGCGACCTCGGTGCCTCCGATGCGCACTTCAAGCTCAAAAGCTTCCAAAGAGAAGGCGTCCAACTGGCGCATAACCTTGTGCAGCTGCGCAAAGTAGGCGTTGTGAAGCAACTTTCCTAGAAGCTTGCCGAGAAGCCTACCTCGCCTCTTCGTGGCTGCTGTCTCCCGGGTTGCTTCTACGGGGTCCTCCTCCGCTCGTACGGCGATGCTAGGCACACCGTTCTTCGTGACGATCACCGCCACCTCGGGCTCGGCTGTGAATTCCAAGCTGGGCGCGTTTCCCACGTTCGCTGCGGCGTCGCAGCCAACGAGAGTTTGTAGTTGCTGCTATGTACTACATGACGCGTGTACTACATGCCAAGGGGCGCCGGTGCTGAACAGAGCGACTGTTTCACCGCGTCATTAATACCCCGAATTTCTTTTAAAATAATGGCATTCGATTCCTTTCAAACTTTCGTACGACTTTATTAGTATGTGCTGCTAGGAACATTGGTTTAAGGCCTATAATCTGCACATGGCCACAGCGGAGCTAATAACACGGATAATGAAGATAACGGGAGGAGCGCTACTAACAACTCGCCTTATTACTATGTGACTGATGACTAACAAAGTATGACGTAACTAGACGATTCGTGCGACCGAAAACGAGTGTTTAGAAACCCACAGTGAAAGAATGCTTTTCGTAAGCCGAATTTATCATAAAAATAAAAATATGTAAAAAACAGGTGCGAGTTTTGATACTTAGAAACATGGTCCGCGTGCAATTTTATGCTAAAGCTTGCTATTTCACCACACAAGATTTGCCCGTCAAGTAATGTTTTCCTCTTTCTTTAGCCTTGCGTTGTTTTCTCTTAACTGCATCGTTCAAGGCGTCCGCTCTGACGCTCTCGAAATGGCAGAGTATCTATTCAGGAACGCCAAGTAAAAGAATGCGCAGACAAGGTAGCAGACCCAGGGGCCGCATGCTGTCATACTGTGTGAGGCGGCTGTAAAAAGCCTGTCACTATCGTCACACCAAATTTTTTTTTTCTTAAACGACACGAGTTCATTCTATAAACTGTTTACGCCCAATCTTCGTCCATGTAACTGCCTGCTTCCTAAATATTATAGCAGAGCGGCCGGAAAAGCACGGTCCAAGGATTCTTAAAAACCCCCGTGTAGAATGGTAGTCGGCATCCATGTGAACGTTGCTAAAAGGGACGCTGAGCACTGACACCGTGTAACCCACAGGATCTCTGAGCATGAGCAATGAGCTGGCCAATTGAGGGTCCATTTACGACCTGTGCTGCTCTGCAGGCTTCAAAATGCGTCTGCTGTCGGGCTGTATAGCGCTTGTGTTACAATAGCGTGAATGCATTTACCGCTGACGAACATGAACAGGTTGGACCCGAAGAGAAACAGCAGCAGCAGGCCGGCGATGGTGAAGAACAGCGGCGGTGTGCAGCTGGTGGGAAAAGGAACGACCGATGAATGCACTGTGAGTGCAGACAGTAGCATGCCAGGAAAAACGTTAGCGTGAGGTTTTGAGAACATATATCTCCGACAGTAGAGACTACCGGTCTGTGTATTGGATTATTTTTAAGGGCACACAAAGCTGAAAAAGCGACAACGCTGAGGAAGGTGCCCTGTTGTCTCATTTCAACTTAACTGTCGTTCCCGCTTATAAAAGTGGTCTATAGACAGTCTATGAATTTCTTATAGACTCTACTCCCTTCCTATATATATATATATATTTTTTTTGTATTCATAGTCAAAGAAGTCTATAGCTATAGAAATAAGCCTTCTAAACATGTATGGCCATAATCTATAGATTGTCTATAGACTGTCTATAGAATTTGTATTGCCTATACACTGTTCATTATGGTCTATCAATACAGAGTCTATAGACTTTACAGACAGAAATCTATGAACTGCCTATACACGTTTTAAATAAAAGTTTTTAAGAAAATTACGTTCTATGACAGGCTTTACTGACTTTTTACCTAGAGGATACTTTGTTCTTCCTGTAGAACTTTTAAAACAATTCGACTTAAGTTCCAGTTACTAGTTTGAACCTCTGTAGAACGAAATTAGGGGCGCAGTTACAGAAATTATACGGCCAATATCAGTCAGACACAAGACAGCGCCGCAACGAAAAACTGGGTGACCAGGAGCATGTGGAGAGTATTCAAAAGGTGTCAAATAGATCTCTTCTTTGTCCAACATTTTTGGTATAGCGGAGGCAAACAGAGAACGGAATTAGTTCAGCGGAGGCTACTATGTGAAGGACCGCCATAGCTCACCGTTTATAGGATTTTCCTCAAACTAAAAGCAGCAGGTAAGCGATGCATGACGTTACAAAATACGCAAGAGATGGACAAATTCTATCAGTAACAGAAGTAGGCCAGATACTCTACGGGTTTTCAGTAAGGTTTCTTTTCCAGGCTCTAAAGAAGTCGAATAAACTCCTTCAGTAAAGAGGGCCACTCGAAATATCGCAGTTTACTTCATCATTTCTTTGGATTCGATATCGCGCTCCATATATACCGCTGACCCGAAAATTCGAACAACTTGATGGTTGTGCGGACGATTTTTGCAGATAGATGATTGGAGAAAGTTCAGTGACTCAGCGTGTTTCGGAAGCCCTTAGTGCGATAAAGAAAAGGAAATATGTTCACGAAAACAGCCCTAAGACGTCAAAAGCACCTACAGTGCTGACTTTTCAAAAAGCGTGAATAGTCACAAATGGTGTGTCAGATAATACACTCAAATCCCCCTTTTTCCTCATTCCACTCAAATTAGATGTAACCGTTCGTTTGAGTTCAATTTTTCTGCCGTTAAAAGATTGCCATGCAATCCATCTTAGTAGTTTTGCAGAATTCCTTTGCTTCTCCTGAGCACGTATGCATGTTATGCACTAGGCCACTTCGTAATTTTTTTCATGCTCGTCTGCGAAAGCTACCGAGGCAACAAAATTATTAAGTTCTGTGTACTTACAATGTGGCCACTGTACAAAGGTGAGAGAGCGTGGTACAAGGCATGACTGTATTACAGTAAAATGCGTTAGTACTCGCAAAGCCATAAAAAGTTACGTGTCTGGCAACACTGCACAACGCAAACAAATATGGCAGTTCTATCCTAACCAGCTACACGACGGTACTTTCGCTTGCTGCCGTGCTTCAATTTCTGAGTTGTGATGTGAATTCGGGGCGCTTTGTCAAAGGTTGGCGGAATAGATCGGCTAACCATCTCATCCAAATCGGATTTAACCATCACGTCAATGACCAGCCGAAAGCGTCATCGTTGCCAACACACGTCATGAATGCAGTGCCACGCCAAATCTCGCTCAAGATAAAATTTTCTTCAGGGAGTCCGACGGTGAGGGAGACCGAAGCACATGCGCTACTGGCCTTTCTGAAAAGTGCAAACACCTGTTGTGAAGAACTCAGCACGAAAACTACTACTACTACTACTACTAGGCGAAGGGCAGAAGGTGGTTTATGGTTTATGCTTTACGGTTTGTCAGGGTTTAACGTCCCATAGCTACTCAGGCTATGAGGGAGGAGGGACAGAAGAAAAGACAGAGAAGGCATTCACCAATTGGCCTAGTGGCATGCTTTCTTGAACTGCAAACACCTTTGTGCAGCACTTTTTCACTGCTACGGGCAGTTCGCTTTGCGGCCTTGGCCAAAGAGACTCCGCAGGGATTAAGTTCACTTTCGACTTTTCCCAACCGCTCAATTCGTAAAACGCTGCTTTTCTCTGCAGTCGGCTACAGCTGCTTCGTTAAGCAAAATGAAATGATAGCATAGGAGAAAGTCGGCGCTCCACACTGAATTTCGTGTAACAAGTAATCTTCATATACTGTTGTTTAAAATGTCAGTGCCACGCACGATACAGAAAAATAATTACAGAGGGGAAAGTGTTTTTGCGCTCGTACTTATTTACACTGACCAATGCGTCTTGGCAAACCAATTCGCCATTCTTTCCGATCCCCGACGGTTGCGTCTTGTGTGAGTCCAGTGAGCTCGAGAAGGGCAGGCAGCATCGGAACATGATGCGTGGACAGTTTACAACTTCCTCCTTCACGTTCTAAACAAGAGCTGGTTTAAAAGAAAGTAAATGAGGGTGATTCTGGCGCATGCCGTTGGGTGGTAGATATTGACCTGGAATTGTGAGTAGCCTTGTATTTTCAAGTAAGCTTCTTACCCTTGAATGGAGTGACGATTGAGGACGTCTCAGGGCCATCGTCTTTACGAAAATTAAGAAATAAAATTAAGCAGGTTACAATGCCAGCCTTATAAGCGAGCGACATAGCAGCCCGTGTCGTATGCGATAGCTTGGCACCGCAAAACGCACAGCTTTATTAAAAATTCTTTTGGCCACAAGCTCGAAAACTTCGCAGAAGTGAGGAAAATCGTCTGCCTCCTTGTGCGGAGATTCTGAACTTCGGGTTGACCGCAACTACTCGGCTACACGGTTCAATCGCGAGCTCTGTAGCTTGAATGCTTTTGAACAACGCTGTACATGATTGATGAGAGTTCGAATAGAGCAGTATCAAAAGAAAGTATTCAGCGTTAGTTTTACTTTTTATTTTTGTACGGTGCTTTCTAACACGTCTAACTACATACCAGCGAACGGTACCCTTAATTTGCTCTAGTAATCCTATTTTTGTTGGTAATTTTGTTGTTTTAATTACTTTTATTGTTATGTTATGCTCTCATATTTTAAGCCGTTTCACGCTCACCCAGGTATGTATATACCATTCTGAACCATAAATTACGTGGCCGCGGTACAGAAAATGCCTGCAAGAAATTTTTAGATGGAGTGCATAAAAGGACTACTTTAGCAAAACAAGATGACTGCCTAAAAAGATAATAGCGACAAGATGAAGAATACGCTAATATATTAGCTAAATAACCGCAAACACAACGTCAATATGCCTCCACGTATGGTAGCATTCGCAGGTAATGTTAACTGCCCACCTTCGCCTGTATTGTCCGAGACCGAAGGGTCAAGCATGGCGGTGCGGTCGCTATCAGAAGAATCTGCGGGGAAATACATGTCATGTGGCTTTCAAACGCGGTTAGGTATACGTGTGTGAGTGACGTGTTTGGGGGAGAACGAGGCCAACAAATTCAGTATTAAGAAGACACGCCTTGAACGCAAAGGAAACATGCAACCGTAGCTGTGCTCCGTCGGACATTCAGATACTGTGCATTAGAACCGCAGGGCTGTCTCCACTCCTACATATATAAGGCCGGGTAATGACTGGCCACCGCATGTCTCGCTACCCACTAACAATGGCCTCACAGACGATAACCAATCAAATCACGAAATACTCCCATTAGCGCGTTCTCGCCCCAGCCCACGCGGATCTAGCTCCGCGACGCCACCGGGTTATAACACCCTCAATTTTTCTCTAGCTCTCAAGTTGATCGCGGTGCCTGCCACCCGTGAGCGTGCCGCCACGCAGTCGCTCTTTACTGTGCAACTGTAGATTGCTGGCCCGAAAGCTCAGACACTTTGACGACCGCTTTCACTTGTGGTGCAAACAAGGTTACTTTGATCACGCTCTGCATATGTGGCCACTGTCCAACACATGAATTATAGGCAGCTGCATGACTAAGGCAGTGAAGAGCGCCGCCAACGGACGAAACCACGTTGTTCCAAACTCCACGTAGAATGTCTCTCCCGCAACTATAGCACTGTCGTCATATACGTTCGCAGATTTATGAACTGCATCTGCTCCTTTAGAGACGATGCTCTCCACACAGGCCACGCCGGTGGACACTCCCGTGGTTATGAATAGCACTTCTTTGCAAGAACTGCTCATAAACAGCCCGACGAGCCGAAAATGATCGCCTTTAGCTGTCTCGCCTCATCTGTAGTTCTTCTCCGGTACAGAACTGTACCGGTCAACGGCGGGTTTCAGCGAACTTGCTAAACTTACCCATGGCGAGCTCTCCGAAACCTGAGAAGAAGGGCTAGAGAGCAGACTTTTTCTTCGTCGTGTTTTTCGCTGGCAAACTGAGCAAGCGTCAGGGGCACGTGCAGACTTGCCAGGCCTTCGTCTTTGTTACCGCGCAAACCATCTGTATAATCAATTCGTGAGGGATTGAGTTTGTGAATGCAATGAACGTAATACATACATATTATATAATCCAGCGAAAACAAACCTTTTTGGCACGGTCAGTTATGGTATAGACGTAGACCAACGTTTGAAACAGTTTCTTGACGTTTCGACCATAGAACGGCGGAATGTTGGCGTGGCGACATTCTGACACCATTGTACGACTCATTCAGAAACAAAAGTATTACATATCAGTTTCCAAGGCGACCGTGGGAGAAGTGCGGCACATTCCAATGTTGTTGAGTGTGGAAAAGAAAAGCTTGTACGACGCTTAACCTACCCTTAGCAGTACAATGCGACAGCATTATAGATACCGGGATCTATTCTAGAGCGGGAGGCCTCCCTCTCTTCTACTCCTTTTCTTCCATAGATTCATAGATCGCGGGAAATGCACATACCACTACTGGCGCATTGGCGCAGCGGTTAAGTGGTGAGTTACCACGCCGGCAGGTGGCTGTTTCAAACACAGCCACCGGTGGGGATTGTGAAACCCAGGTTGCCCTTTCCAAACGCTTGTAAAGCTCATTTTTGCGCATGTATTTCTTCGGGAGGCTGCCTATCTCTCGACCAATGAACCGATGCACAATGTCTGGATGGGAAGGTGTTATCTGCATTGAATTTATTTGAATTAATTTCATCGTCCCTTGCTTTTTCGTGACACTCAAGAACGGCACTTCTAACGCTATGCAATAAAATTATTTCTGGAAAATGTCTGCTGACTATTGTGGAACCCTAACAACCAAAAATGGCACCTCACACACAAAGCGAAATGATGCAAGTAGTTATAAATCATGTCCCCAATACGTCTACAGGTGCTGTAAGCGCGCAAGAAAAAATATGGGGTCCTTACACTACTGCGGGCGCCTGGTGTTTCAGGGAAGCGAGGATTTCTTCCCTCCATCGACAACGGAAGATGCCGTGACGTTCAAAGAGCAAATGGCCGAATACAAGAACATCAGGGAAAGTCCCTCAACACTATCCGTCTCTCGAGACGGCAGAAACATGCATTCTCCGCAACTGTCTTACTAACACTCCCCTAATGATCTGCAATATTAGATGACGATTCAGCGCACTGTGTCAACTATCCTAGATCACGGCAGATAAAAACAGATTATTCACCCATGCAACGCTGCCGTCACTACCCCCTATTCCCTCACCCTCCCTAGAGTCTCCCTAAAGAGAGCGTTCCCTCACCCTCCCTAAACAGAAAAGAGTAAGATGGGGTAAGCTGTCCTCAAGCGCATTCCCTTTTATAAAGGGCAGTGCGCTAGAAGACAGCTTACCGCCTTTCTACTGCTACATCGCCGTATTGCTTAGAGTGTAGGCTTCATTCCGACGAAGCCAGCGTGCCTTAGCGGAACGATTTCTTTTTCGCAGACTCTAGTAAACTGGCCGTTAATGCACTGAAGGAGCCATTAGGCAATTTCGCCTGAAACACTCCCACTCACCTCCGAGCCTCCACTCAAACTGACCTCGACAACCCAGCAGCAGACCCGGTGCCCCTGAGCTACTCATTCTAAACTATCACAGGGGAACGCGACTCAAATATCCGCCACCCCATAACAGCCTACACCAACAAGATGCAGTAGGCTGGAGGCTGCTGCAAACGGAGACTTTCCCCAGTCCAAATACCTGAAGTAAAATCTACCCCACGCAATACAGCAGCAAATGTCCGTGGTGTGGAAAAAAACCCACGTTAATGCACATAACGTGGGTGTGTCAGAAAAACAAGGATCTAGCTGCAATAAACAAAAACCCGAGTGCGGAACAGTGGGAGGGGATGCTCTTTAGCGAGGACCCGGCCGTCCAGCGCGGATTGGTGCGGAGAGCCTACCTGGCGGCATACCTCAGTGGAGCCCTGGACCAGGGGCCCCCAACACTGTTAAGATGGGCTGCAATAACTCATCAGAAGATGAAGAAGACAGCCCGCGACCGCTAATAACACATTTTAATATCAAATATAAAGTTTTTCCTCCTCCTCCTCCTAGTGCACAGGATGGAAAGAAGAACGTCGGATGTGCAGGCGACGGCGTCACCTGACGAAACCTCGAAGAGAACTAAGTACTACCAGGTACTGCTCACAGAACACATCGATGCACGTGCGCAGTGACTGCATGAGTCATCCCCTCCGAGTCTACTCTCATCACACTAAATTCATTGATGGCTTTCGGAAGCGGGCTGGTTAGCAAGGTAAAAGTCAACAGAACCCATTTTTCCCAAGGCGTCAGGACCTTCCAAGAAGGGCCGTAGTGAAACAAAGCCGCCTAGGACGCCTACATGTATAGCGCGGCACACGCAGGCTCGGTACATGTCGGCTCCCTGAAGCCGCCGGCTTCTGCAATTCCAGCATAATCGACGCTGCACTTCATTGCGCGCCTGGTCCAGTGACATACAGTGACATCAACGGCTGCCGGACTGTTTCCTGTCGTTGGAAATCTCGCTTTCTCTCGATACCACCAGTTACTAATAGCTTTTCTACTACACAAACAATATAGGCCGAAAAAATTGGCTGCGGTTCAACCCGGCTGAACTAAA
This sequence comes from Amblyomma americanum, assembly GCF_052857255.1. Classification (NCBI taxonomy): domain Eukaryota; kingdom Metazoa; phylum Arthropoda; class Arachnida; order Ixodida; family Ixodidae; genus Amblyomma; species Amblyomma americanum. The sequence goes on along the minus strand of NC_135498.1, from coordinate 91,779,519 downwards.
GGTTTAGAGAGCGAAGGCTCTATCACACCCTGCACAAACGTGGTCAAATAGATTGTCCGTAAAGTCTCTGAAATCGGTTAGTCGCGGTCACACACTGGGCCGGGCGGATCGTATGATCGATAAAGCGCCGGCTTGGCTCTTCACTAAACATCGGCAAGTGCGTCTTGCGGTCTAAGCGTCACAGCCACATCCTCGCTCCGCCGCTTGGACATTCTTCGGAGCGACATGACCTTGAGGTTTTGCTAGAGAGTAGCAGAGCCGCTGCTCTAAAATAGTACCAGATGACGGCCGTATCTTGCGGCAAGCCTTTGACGCTGGCAAGCTTGAAATGATTACATGGGTAATGTAGGTATGGACCAATATGTGCACCCTATAAAAGCAGCTCAGAAGCATTTCGTGCCTGCACACAGTTACACGTGGAAGTGTTTTTTTCCATTCAAGAAATTCAGACAACACAGTGTCGTGCTGCAGAGGGCAAAAGGCAAAAATCAAGGTTTTTCGGACACGGCCGGTCCACGGATTTTGTGGTACCGAAAACACAGGAAATGTTGCCGTAATATGTAGCTTTGCACACATTTTAATGCTCACCACTCTCGGGTTTAAATAACTGAATCATAACGGTCTGAACTGTATTTTTGGTCATTATCATTTGCTATCATTTGGGAAGGTAATATTAGAATCCGGATAGGTGATAGTAGTTAGCTGCCCACCAAGGTTTACTTAGGCATAACTATATAAACTGTATTTTTGACCTTTATCATTTGTTGCAGAATAGAATATTAGTAATCCGGCTTGTTGACAGTAATTGTTGATGTGCCAACCCAGGTGAAACCTGGGTTGGCAGATCAACAGTCACGAAGGACGAACGACAGGCTACACTTTTCGCAACCAGCAATTTAGTTTTCCCGACGTATGAATAAATGCAAATTTGTGGAATTACATCAGCGTCAAGCACTAACAAACGCACCTATGACGCAGTCCACACCCTGGCCTTCTCCAAACCATTTGCGTGCAACTGGCGCACGAACATGCATACGTTTCGACATGTTTGGGTGTTCGCATTACCATCAAGCAGTCAACTAGAGGTACACACAATGAACACAAGGACAAGTTGCGGCGAAGTACACATTCTCTACAGCAGAGTTTAAACAAAGGCAACAGTATCGTTTCCTTGATTTCGGCTACGTCGTTCGTTTGTGTTCACTCCATTTTACAATGCAGTTAACCCTGGAAGATTGTTTTCACAGTATGGTCCACACTGCAGCCGAATATACAGCACAGGAGTTGAAAGCAGAACGTGCATAACATTGTCTGCGGTTAAGGTGGAATCCACACCTCACCTCGGTGGTTCTGGCATTTCAATCACAGCATTCATTCGCATATATCAAAGCTAGATAATAGAACTGAAACAAAACGTCGGCAGTAGTCATGTGGTTCAGCGGTATAAAACAACTAATAAAACAACTAACCTTACTATTAAACTCTGATGCAAGGTAAAGATGACGCGAGAGCTTTGGCTCATACCTTGCTTTTGCACCATATTCAATACAACAACGCGAAACATTGAAAACTTAAGAAAATAAAACTAAAAAGCTTCGGAGATGGGTTCGTAAATCATCGCACTGCGGGCAAACGAACTGTCCAAACACGAGAGACACCTTGTCCTGATTGGTGCTTAGCTCGCGCTCTAAAGGCACGGCTAAGGACACGGGAGCACTGCTGCCTAGAAACGATGCGGCTCATTCGGCTGGGGCATCGCTGACAAGCATGTCGGCTTTGCCAGCTATGTTGACTGTCATGATGGCCATGCTTAGGACGATAATCTTGATGAACAGGCCAAACAGAAGCTGCGAAAAAAAAAAGGCGATGTTCTCTCAGGCTACGTGAATGATATAGGTCGAGGCAGCATAAAAGAGAATGCTTTAGTAGCATGAAGTGAAAGGTAACACTGAAGTATACGAGTCGGAAGCACACACTGAGTTTTGCTGTCAAATTCCAGGTCGTTGCGTCGCTCAGAGAGACTGATTGCTTGCTCGAGCTCAGATTACGCACATAGGTGGCTTCTAGTGATTTAATTATTATTTGCATATTTATTCACTTCCCCTACCAATATTGCATAGGGAGAGAGGGAGGTTATTTCACGCGCTGCGACTCTCTGGCAATTAAAACTAGGTTAATATTATAAATTTTAAATTATAAATTTTAGTGGAATAAAAGAACAGACATAACTAACCCGGCCCAAAACAGGCGATTCGATGTGGTGTGCGGATTCATTCAGGTATCTCGAGGGGTGTGAGCAGTTTTATTACGCAGAAGTGGCTCGTGCTTGCGAACCTAGTGTGACCAGATGTGCAAGCAGTTGTGGAAACACTACACAATAATAGCTGCGTAGACCAAGTGCCTACTTCCTTTACCCATGGGAACGTGAGAACACACTCGCATCCCTGCAGTAATGCGCAGTCAGTCGCCACTGCCAGGACATGCAAATGAATATGGCGCCCTTTGCTCACCAACTTTCCGAAGGAGATCCGAGCCATGTCGTGTAGGATGGCAAGCGGAGCCGACGCCGGCATGACGACATTGGACGAGGCACCGACGATCACCGGGATTGCGTAGTACGTCGGGTACATGCCCTGCATCTCGGCCTGCACGAAACCAGAGGCCACAAATATCCCCCTGTAGGGTAAATGAAAACAAAATACCTCTTCTACACGAAAACGAGACAGTACTGTGTTTGCTGTAGGCAACTTCGTCGTCACTCTGGACAACAAGCTGCACTTTGGACAACAAAATGGCGCCCATGACGTCTCGTAAATACCTCTTATAACACGGCATTGACATTTCTTCTTCCAGGCTATTCATTGCTGATCTCAGCGTCGATAACTCAGAAAACAAGAACCTTACACTGACCTTACAGTGAGCATTAACTTAATATTAACGTAATCAACGTAAAAACATTAACAACGTAATCACTTCCATGGGTAGAGACTGGATTTCACAAATAACAGCTGCGCTGTAGTAACGCTTCACGGAGTACCGTAATCAGCGTGTGATTCTTTTTTTCTTTTTTAACACGATGCAAGATTCCGTATGGATACATGGAGGGTGGAGGAGTGAGTAAAAATGCCAGTCGGACACCTCCATGCTTGGAGTCCCCTTTCTTTCATTGCGCTATGCTCGACGACAACGCAGTGACGTTTCGCTTCGCGATCGTTGCGCACTCACGATGTGCACTACTACAGGCGCCATCATCTCGACCAGCAGCTGCTTGTCCGCCGTCTCAGCCATGAGCGAGGCGGCGACGGCCAGTATGGCCTGGACCTCGATCGAACTGCGTTCCTTCCAGAAAGAAGGGGACACCATCTTGAATGCCTCGCGTGGAAGGTCGTACACCTGCCAACAGCAAAAAAAAAAACATCAAATTCCGCGAAAATTTCGCTTGCGGCAATATGTATCTGTGGATGTATGTCGTCCAATGTCTTGTAAATATTTTGGCCTTCCCAGATGACCAGTGTTAACTTCTAACGGGCTGAAATCAAACACCAGGCTAAAAAAAGAGTAGTTCTTACAGATTAACCATACAGCGACAATGTCAATTATGCACGTCACCGTGCGTATAACTCTAGATGTTGAAGTTGTGTAGTACTCCCAGCTCTCTGATACTTCGTCTAACAATAACTTCTGCGTAGGAGTCCTTTAAGAACTGCAAATACCCCTAGAAACAGCCCTGCGATGGCTTCTATCACTGCCACAGTGGCCTAGTAATCTCTAGGGCAAGCGGAAAGGGGTCAGAAGTGTTGCTGTCGAGTCAGCGGTCAGTACCACAACATACCGAAACGCACTTGAACCGCTTCTTCCTCAGCTATGCGAGTTCGGCCTCCAAGGCACTGTGACAGCCATCCGATCTTTTCACCAGCAAAGAAGAGGGGGATAGCGAGAAAGGGATGCTGGGAGCTGAAGGCACAAGGCACGAATTAAACGCCGTCGTGCACGTTGGCTGTGTATATAGTGGGAGGCATTCGGAAGGTATCGCCGCTATCACCATTGTCATCATCACCCTACCAATCGCCGTCATTACCAGCATTAGCCATGCTAGGTCCACTGTTGGGCAGAAGGTTCTTCCACTGATCTCCAAGTAACGTTCTTTTTAAATACACACCAGCAAATTTTCTCACATTTGTTGGAGAGTCGGGCAAAACGCGACACGGGGAAAAACGTGACGTTAATTTAGTTCTTACGATTACAATTAGAGTTTAGTTATTACAATTGGTTATTAGTCCTAGCGTATGAGAAGTTCACTATTTCATATCCTCGGGTAATTACTTAATTTAGCAGCAGGCTGCAGGTGGGGAAAAACGCGACGTTGTGATGTTCTGGCTGGGTTTATATCTTGATGAAATGCTCTAACCGTGTTATTCCCCTCTGTACTATGATCTAATTGTTCAAAAAGGAAATGAACGTCGACTAGCGCGCTAAATACGGGAAGAAAGCTCTAGAGAGACGCAAGCAATGCTGGTACCATTAAGCGTTTTGGTGCTAAGGAAGGCGCCATCAGAGAATATATAGCAAAAGAAAAGGGAAGATATCAAAGGCGGAAACTGTATAAAATGTCTCAACGACGCATTCTGAGCGGCGGCCATGAACCGCTTTTTGACACGTTCTCTCAACGAGACATGCTCTGCTCAGTTTAGGCTGCTATCACAACAAAAACTTCGGGTTCACGCTCTGTGAATCGAATCAAATCGCATGTCTATACAACTCGCCTGAGAGAAAGAGCGACGATTGTTGACATTAAAACATAAAAAAAAAGTTGCGATGAAGGCAGGAAATTCAGAAATGTCGCGTAGCCATGTTTCACGCAGAGCCCGGTGGTAAAATTGCATAGACATAGTGGGCCGTGGAAAAAACCCATGGTTTGGTCTGAGTACATCATAATCATCGTTATCATCTGACTACGCCAACTGCAGGGCAAAAGCCTGTCCCACGTCTCTCCAATTGCAGCGTCAGTCATTAGGCTCGCAAAGATTGACAGATGTCCATGGCATGGAACCAACTTCGTATATATTCACTACAAGGATTATAGTCGGTACACTCTCATTTTGCGTCCTTGGGTGGGACAAAATGCGACATTTTGAAGCTTTAAATTTCTATACATTTTACTGTATTTAGCTGGCCTTTTCATATTTGGTGAGCAAGACGTCAGGACGGTAAGGAATAATTCCGCACTTTTGTTTTTTTTTATATTTGCGAATAAAAAATATTGGCGATGATTTGTAAATTGTTCTCGTGTCTTGCCCCACTCTCGCCTTCTCAACTGGCTCCCTGCCTTCTACAGCTGTTATGGTTGCCGGAAAATATGAGGACACGTTCCGTAAAGGAACTGAAAAAGAATGAGTTTAAATACAGGATTGACATTTGACCTCGTTTCGCTGATTCTATCTTTTTGTTTGCCGCGAATTTGAAGCGAAGAACACGATCCATACCGTAGCCAGCTATAAGTACAAGATGTAATATAGGCAGCTGTACGGGACCTGAACGAGTAACCTCTGCTTGACCAAAACGCATGACTCTCGAAACAATTTCGTTCAGAGATTTCCTAGAGAAAAGCATAGCGGTTTGGGCGAGTTGCTTATGCACTGATAAGCACTATTATCGAGAACACAGGAAGGGACACCGAGATGCGAACACACACACAGCTCCTTTCTGTGCGTTCTGGACTTCACGGGTCCCTGAAGAGGCTGTTTGAGGTTGACTATAATATGCTTGCATCATGTAGAGTATAGGCCACCGAGGCCACCGAGGCCACCGAGTAAATTCAAATTTTGACTACAGATAACTCAGCTTCCACAAAACGCGTTAAAAAATTTTTCCTGGATGATATTTGTAGCAGTGTCCTTTAATATCCTAGGCATACCCCAACTTTATTCGGAGCCCATTTCAGAGCCCCTTTAAATAACCGGCCTTGTGGTCACGCTAAAAGTACAACGCTAAACTCAAATGAATACACGGTGGCGTGCCTGCATCAGCCTGGAAGCGACCTGCGTGGCTCCGAGAAGCAGGAGGATTCCCCAGGGCAGCAGCTCCCAGATGGACCGGACGAAGTCGAAAGCCGCCCGCAGGCACGACGTCAGCAGGCTAGTAGCCAGCATCATGGACGCCAGCGCCCCCAGCAGAGCCATCCTGCACGTTCTCATCTGTGTCATGCTCTTAGCGGCTCACCAGTTCCGCGATAAACTGTGCTAAGCACGCGAGATGGTATATAAGAGGCGTGGATGATGCTTCGTGGAGATTCCTCAATAGGTTCGGACTTCCAAACTGCCCCTGGTGATGTCGATCCCAGGGCGTATAATAAAGGCCTTCTCTGAAGCCATAGTTTTGATGAAAACACTTCAGACAGTGAAACGTAAAAACATTTCTTAACCACGGTTACAGATATTTGCAATTTTAAATCATGCGATGAACATTCACACGTCGTTCGGCAGCAGTGGAAGCTGACGACTCGTTCTGAAACGTGTCCGAACGCAGAGCATACAATGGATGAAAAGACCTGCCCGTGAAGCATACAGGGCTGAGAAATATCACGTCCTAGAAAGAGGGCAGGGTGAGAAGGAAAACTCCCGTCGTACCTTTCGCTCGATGCAGGCGGGGCTCATTATTTTTCAGTCGTTTTGTAAACATAAAGCTATCGAATGTCCCGGTCGCTGTGGGGGATGCGAGCTCGGGTGCTGACAATCTACTTCAATCTTCTTGCCAAACAGCTAGAGGCGTACTGGTCACGTAGTTTATAACTACGGCATGTAAGCACAGGTAGTTGCTACACGTTGCATCGCATAAAATGAGCATTGCAGTAGTACAAACTTTTTTCTTTTAGATAAAGGCGTCATTTTAGGGCAAACCGTTCTGAGAGGCGCCTATTCTTCCGTATCATTTCAGAGAAACACTAATACCTGACACCAGTGTCTGCAGACCCGTTGGAACTCTTATACCCAAATGATTGCCTGAGGCTTGCCTGCGATTTCATTATCATTAAAACTTGTGAACAATCGCTATAATATCAGGTTGTGTACTATTGCTGCTTTGTTATGGGCTGGAGGGATGGCAGGCAATACATATAGCCGTGACTCACCGGGGATCGATGCCGAGCAGAAGCGAAGGTGCGTACGCCAAGCTGAAGATGGCTACGTACATAGCGCTGGCAAACTCCACGCCCCTGCGCAGTGGAGGCGCCCACAAAAGATGTCCATTCCTTTCAGACAAGAAAACAACTATGCGGCGAATCACAAATTAAGCAGCGGGTGCTGTATAGCTCATTTCTTGTTCGTATGTAATCGATGTATCATTAATGCGTGCTGCCTTGTGACGCCATCGCCCTCTTGCCGCGGTCACGTCACCTTGTGACGTCACTGTCCTCTTAGCATTAGACTTCACATCACATCCTTGTGATGGATGTCACTGCCCTCTCAACATTACACTTCACATCATTCGATGTAAGCAATGCTGAGATGGCAATGACGTCACAAGATCACATGATTCCAGCGAGACAGCTACAAGGTCACAAGGTGACACAAGGTGACATGACGAGGTCAAGAGGTTGACGGCGTTAAAAGGTCACGCAACCATAGCGCGAAATTTAGATTGAAAAACAAAGGGAGAGCGCACAATCCGGGAAAGGGCGAGAGCGGCGTCGTTTACGTAGAGCGTGACGTGACACCGCATGACACGAATGAAACCGTCACGTCACCATCACGTGACTGACCACGTGACGTTACCGACAGCGAGCAGCTGTCTTGAAAGAGAAAGAATTTTAGAGGCATTTATTTCCGCCTTGTGGATGGTTTCTGTCAACTGCAATTGCTGTCATACGAACATCATCTATGCGTTGAGAGGTTGGCAGCGCGCCTAACCTAAGCCTCCTAAAAATATGCGGGGTTGGGCTCATCGTGAGGCGCTGTAAAGCGCGCTGTATGCAAAACGCGCGAGAGAGGCTGACCTTTGTCTTTGCCGACACGCGCGCCGTTCCCGAGCAGCTCTCATGACGGACAGGTTCTCCGGTGAGAACGGGTCCGGATCACTGCGACGCAAGAAACGCCGAGGGTGGATTGCACTTGCACCAAATTGATATGAATCGGAATAAAAGTGCTCCTTTCAGAAACGCCTGTTTAGAAGTCGTAACAATACGCTGAAAGTTGCAGATGGGCAGGCAGCGTTTACCACGTTACCTGCTCATTCGACTATACAGATGACCCGATAATTTTGTCAATTTTTAGCAACCCTTCGGCTCCTCATAATGCACGGACTCATTATATAATCTTCGATTAAGGCTGAAAAGCGAATTGGGGTCAAAATTTTGACCGAATTTTCGATGTGAAATGTGACACCTCTCTGAGCGTGATGTAGCCAGTTATTTAGACTTCAACCTGTTACATATTTTTGCACCGGGAGTGCGCCATTCCCCAAACTAACAACTTCTCGATCCGCCTTTTCGCTTGCGCAGTGGAGGCAAGGCAGGAAAGCAAACTCACTGCGGCCTCACGTAGAGAAGCCAAATGACCGCGCTGCAGGAGACGAGCGCCAACACGGCCCCGGGTAATGTCACCATCGCCCATGTGACGCTGGTCATCGGGGGAGAGGTGACGTCCGCTCTGCGATATGGTTAAGCATGGGCCCTTGAGTACTGGGCCCTTGAGTACTGGGCCCTTGAGTACTGACACCCCGCCTACTCGCTTCGTGAGAGGCCGCCACATCTTGAAGCGTGCTTATTCATGGCATTATATAGCATGCATTCAGCTCTGAGGGCAACTTAGGTGTCGCCTTGACTATACCTATACTGAGATCATGTGGATGGCCGCTACTGGTGAACTGGCTTCAAAAGTTTTCACCAGTGACATCAAGCATCTTGCAAGCGATAGCGTTCGCATATGGCGCCTCTCGTGAGGGGCCATATGCGTGACGTTGGGATCACAAGGCCGCGCACAGGTCCCTGTGAACGTTGTACGCTGCCTTGCATGGCTGATTTCGCCGAAAGCTGCGTATGCCCTGAAGGCATTGACAACAGACACTGATAAACATAATAATACATTAGAAACGCCATTTCTGTACAGGAACATTAAGGCATGACTAAGGCCCATACTCCTCCCATGTCTTCGGTGCTCTCAATGCAGAGGATGATATTTCTTTTTTTTAGTTTCCGTTTCCTTTGATCTGAATCATCTAGAATCACCTGCCTCATTAGGCGGATGATTATTGGCACCCTGACCTGCCTGGTTCCGCCGAATAGTACATTTTGTCTAGAAGCTTAAGTTTACCGTCACATCAAGCAATGCAGAGTAGCGTATGCATCATTTTGGCTTGGTCTCACGAAAAAAAAGCGTGGCCGTTGTTCAAGTTTTCTTTACTTGGCTGGCTGTAAAGTGCGAGGCTTTCAGGCACGACTACGCAAACAGATGATCATCTCAATCGTGGTAGGCACTAAACCAATGCTTAAACACTTTCGCAGCAGATGCTCAACGAGCGCTTTAGATGACAGCATTCACGCTGGTAGTTGTAATTATGCGAAAAACCTTGCCAGCATGTTAAATGATCTACTTGCTGAGAAGCAATCTTTGAAAGAAGCAGTTTGCATCCAATGTGTACCGCCTTACTGTAAGCACTCTTGAGGCAAGAATGGAACACTTTTGAAGTACACTTTCTGAGAATGCATAAAAGACGCTGACTGAATTGTGTAATCATGCAGTATCTTTTACACATTTTACTCTTATTTTATATGACGATGTTCTCTTATTTGCTGCTCGTTCCTTCTAAAAGGAAGTCCAGTATTCGTCATGTAATTTCCCTTCACTTTTTACACGTATACCCACCCGGATCAGTAATCTGAATAAAGAACTTGAAAATACGAAGCAGCAGTAAAATTCCTATTAAAGTAAAGCGGGATCTACCGCTCTGCCGTTACGATCATCGTAGAACGAAGACAAACATCCTTGGAACCAGCCTTAACGAAACGAGACAGCGGTAATAGAAACACGCCATACTTTGTATCAAATAAGCAGAAAAGATGTTTTGCACTTCTTTTCCCTCACAGGATCGATAATACAAAGCTATACTCACGCGTGGGCGACGACCCTCAGCGCCCTCTTGTTACCGCCGGCGTGGAAGCTGCAGATGCCGCCCAGCACACACATGAGCGACGGCCCCAGCAGGAAGGCGCTGTGGACGTCCACGCGAGCACTGCGAAAGCGTGGAGATATTCGCCGTTGTAGGCAGAGCACGGGATGAAAGTGTGTGTTCAGGACGCCACTGGTTTGACGTGTACTACACTGGACCGCTAATGAATTTCGCCGACACTAAGTGGCACGACACACTTAGTGGTCGTCCCTGCGAATTCGGCAGCATGAGAAGTGAGCATAAAAATACGCCCGCCTCGACCATGCGACGAGCACGCCATACCGTTGCAACGGAGCAACGGTAACGTGTGGCACATCACGGGCACTGAAAGTCAAAAATTACAAAAATAGGTACCCGGCGCGGTGGCTCAGTGGTTTGGGCGCTCGGCTACTAATCCGGAGCTCCCGGTTCGAACCCAACCGCAGCGGCTGCGTTTTTATGGTGGCAAAACGCTAAGGCGCCCGTGTGCTCTGCGATGTCGGTGCAGGTTAAAGATCCCCAGGCGGTAGAAATTATTCCAGAGCCCTCCACTACGGCACCTCTTTCTTCCTTTCTTCTTTCACTCCCTCCCTTATCCCTTCCCTTACGGCGCGATTCAGGTGTCCAACGATATACGGGACAGATACTGCGCCATTTCCTTTCCCCCAAAGCTTCTTCTTTCTTCTTCTTCTTCTTCTTCTTCTTCTTCTTCTTCTTCTTCTTCTTCTTCTTCTTCTTCTTCTTCTTCTTCTTCTTCTTCTTATTATTATTATTATTATTATTATTATTATTATTATTATTATTATTATTATCATTATTATTATTATTATAAAATAGGACTAACTGCTGCGCTTAGGCTTAGAGACGAGCGGTTCGTCGTTCGGAAAGGACTTACGATTATTTTGTGATTAGTGTCAGAGGGAGTAATGGTTGAGCAATGGTTGAGGGAGTAATCCTATGCCTCTTTTAATCCTTTCCGGCTGTGAACGCGGCCAACTTGAGCCCGTTCGCCGTAGCGACAGTATAGAGATGAATACTTTCCCCTTTTCACCATCTTGAACGTCCCTGTTGTGAACACATGGTGGCAGCATAGGTGAAACACGAACCGGCTTAGCGCGTATATTGCAGTATTGCGCTCACCTCCTGGCCTTGGTTTTCTTTGTCATAGACCCGCACTGGCTTCCTATGTGGCTGCCTGGAGAGAAAGAGAAGCAAGAGATCGGGAAATAGTTGTTGCTGCACCAAAAGGCAGCCAAGATACATTGCAAACCTATAAACAACCCAAATCAGATATTAATTAAGCGTTAAAAGGTGATGGCTAGTACACCGCTAACATTTTGGTGCAATCTTGTTAATGACCTGTCCAGCGTTAGCGACAGTACTAAACAGAGTTAAGTATTTGACGGCCTCTGGCCGCATTTCAGAAGACAAAGGTAATGCAAAACGAACTTTCATGTACGTTTGACTTGCATGGATGTTGAGAATACAGGCGGTTGGTACTGCGCCCGGGCAAATTATAATATTCGACACTATACTCCATTCATTGCCATAGCTCCGGCTTAGATCTGGAAAAAAATAACATCTTCTTTCAGTAGTGATCATAACACAAGACTCCCATCAAAAAAGAGGTAACGGGAGGCTGAAGTGCAGGCTACACCTCCAAGCTCCCAAGGAGCCGAAATAGAAGAAATGTAAGGAACACATATGGTCGACAATACAGAGCAAATTCATAAGATTCAGAACCCAGCAGATGTCACCCACATGAGCACATAACCAGACAACGCGGCGCAAAACAAAGCCGCGGCCTGTGAATTAATGAATGAATTTTAGGAGCGCCCTTTGTATAAGTGTTAGTGGCAGGGGCCATAATGATCGGTATGTTTTTTTTGCCGCGTTAGCAATATATTCCTCTTTCGGCGAAAAAGCCGTCGTCTTTGTGTGTGTGTTAACCTCATAGCCCCTAGTGGATCGGGGCACCTTCCGGCCACCCGCTCGAAAAAATGTATCTGCTACTGTTGAGCAATCCACACAACGACCTCCAGAAGCTACCAAGATCCCCCCACCGGCAGCCCACGTGACAGCGAAACAAAGGAGCGAGGGCGCAATAAAATTCAAAGACGCGATGTGAATGCGGTCAATGTAAAAGCAAAATGTAAAACTAAATATACTGCTAATGCAGTTTTGTCCCATAGCATCGTAAGGTCACCTGTGCACATTTTCTTTGTCTTTATATAACCAGTCTATCAAACTTAGATCTACTATCTCTAAATATGACGGAATTTCAGGAAATTAGAAAGGAAAACGCTCGCAGAGGCTCAATCTAATAGTGGGCAATGCAGTCCTCCCGCGCCGCGCTTCGATTAGTGCGAGAAACAGACCATTGCATGACCATGAGCGAAGCATGTCTGCTAATGATAGAAAGCATTATATATACACCACGTGTCAAAAACCCGGGCGTGAAAGGCGCAACAAGTGGACGGAAGTGATTGCCTGTTTAAGATGCCGTCAGCATGCGAGTGGCTCACGACGCATGTGACACATGCCGTGGACCGTGCTGCCGCTAGCGTTACAGGAGTACCGGGAGCCCGCCCACTGCCAGTGAGCACGCAATGATTGGTCCCAGTCCTGGAGGCGCGCGTGCAGGTGCCACAGCTTCCGGGTACGAGGCGCCTCCAAAAGCGATCTGCGCTTGCGCATGGTGTGGGTGGGCTCCTGGTACATCGGTAACGCTAACGGTAACACGGTACACGGTATGCTAAAGGTGTCGACTATGGCGCCACGCCGGAATGTGAGTGTAACGGCACGCTGTCCGATGCCGCAAGGCTCTCACCGATCACAGACGGTCGGCCGCTGATGGAGTTTCGCGAGAGTGTCTCGTCGAAGTAGCTTCGGGAGCGTGTGAGGCGGCGGAACGAGTAAGGTCGCCTGGCCTGCTCCCAGGCGTCGCTTTCTCCCTGCGACGAGATGCTGCCCGCGGAGAGTCCAGACTGCCGCCGGGGTGGTCGCGTGCTTGATTCCGTCTGCGAGGGGCTGTCACGGAGGCACAGAGAAGAAACATGGGGATGCGTAGGGCCGCGAAACGGGAGTTTCCCTTATCCGTCGATTTAGTATCAAAATGTTTATCCTGATCTAGCCGGTTTGGCCGTCGCTAAGTCGCGATACACCTAATGCGCACCACCGTGCAGATTCAACCGAAATTTATTACGCAACATCATCACGAGCGATCAACACGCTATGTAAACTGGCGGCCATCCGCGCTTACGTGAAAAGTGGTAGGTTTTTGACGTAGTCAAACCGAGTAGACGCGCGAAAGCATGTGCTTAGCCTGGTATCGAAATGATTTGAACAAGAGTCCTTGCAACTGTTCCGCCACCAGAGCGGCGCAGCGAGCAGGGCAGCGCTAGTGTTCCTGTATATGCTCCCGGACGTCAAATGTTCCAATTCGTTGCGCCTCGTACCCAGGGTTGAGCTGAGCGCAGTTTGCTTTGTTACGCAAATGAGGAGTATGTAGAGCCACTACCTGGAGGAAAAGGGGTGCCTACAAACTGCCCCTTTGGTGTGGATCCTGCCATACGAGAAGCGGCTTTCCTGCAGAGCTTGGACCATACTGGAGGACCTTCGCGCAATCCTGCAGTATGGAGGCTTCTGCAGACCTGGTGGCACATGCTGAGTGAGGTGACAACGCCACGCTAGCTGCCGTCATTACGCATTGCGAGAGCTGGCGGACCATGTCCCGTGGCGGCTTCGACCAGCATGTCCAGTAACCAGCTCCGGTCACACGGGTGGCCCTCAGTGTCAATGTTCGCACGAATTTCTAAGCTGGTGTAGGACCCCGTTCAATAGTGCATTCGCACTATAACACTGCCGCTCAGCAACCAATTTGATCCCCGTAAGGAAAAAGAAAATACGTGGTTACGACCTCAGCCGTAGAGCGCCAGCTATTCGAAAAGTATTCCACAAGTTTAGAACATAATCAATTCGCTTCGAATAATTTTCAACAGTTTTTATTTTATTCGTCCGAACAATCGGAAAATCGAACCTACTACAAAGTTTCGAAGATTCGCTCGCCCCTACCAATTCGAAAGAATATTGGCTTCAGGATACCGTTGGCCAGGCGTGACACCCGTTCCCTAAAATATTCCTGAAAAAAGTAAATTACGAGCAACGGCCCGAGTACAAGGAAAAGTGAAAGTACCTTGCGGCCGGAAGTTGTCCCGTACCTACGCAAAGTATATCGCACATAATGAAAAATAGTTGCGAGCACGGGGTACCGTGGTTTTTGGGGCTCCTGTAAAGCTTGAAAAACTACGCCCTCGTATCTCCAGCAAGGTTAACACAAGAAACGGATGCGGAAAAGCATCCCGGATCTTATGTCAAGTGTGGAGATCAGGAGTGGTCTATGAAATACCACTGATGGAAGAGTTAGCTCTGGGGGTAGCTGGTAGTCTTACATCTTATCCATTTCATTTAGTGCAAAGGACAAGAGAAAGGAAAGGAAAACGAAGAAAGAGATATATATAGTTTGAAACGGCGCCCGTGATCGTGTTCTTTCTTGCCGACTTTACATGATCCCAACGGGACCGAGTTGAGTCGAGTTGTCGGGTGGAAAACTGGTTAATGTGTTCATGATACTATGGTATCCGAAGCCAGGCTGCACTGTTAATAAAACCATATCTTTCGCAAAGAAAACAAGCAGTTAGCTTACATAATGTACTATCAGAGGTAAAACCTATATTTTCTGGCGTCCCTCAAGGCAGCGTGTTAGGCCCACTTCTTTTCAATATATTCCTTAATGACATTGTCAACATTAACAAAAATGCCAAATTCATCATATACGCTGACGACACGAGTATTTTTTTTTTGCTGGGAAAAACATTCAGGATCTAATAGTGTCTTGCAATACAACAATGGTCACGCTGGAAAAAAGGTCGAAATCTAATGATATGCGCGTGAATGAAAAGAAGACAAAAGCCGTAATATTTCGCCCGAAAAATAAGCCGGTTTCTATTCACAGTTATATTCTATATAATTCTCGACCTATAGAAATAGTTAATTATTTTAAATGCCTTGGAGTTATATTTTCTTCAGCCATGTCATGGGAACACCATGTAGCTCACGTTGTCAAACAACTGGCTAGAGTAGTGGGCATGATTGGTTGCACACGGCACATTCTTCCGACGTCACTCAAACTAACTCTTTATAACGCACTTTTTTATTCTCACGTAAATTATTGTCATCTTGTATGGGGAACTGCAACACATTCTTGTCTTCGCAAAATACACATGTTGCAGAAAAGGGCCCTTCGCTACGCCTTCAATGTTAGCTATGGGTCACCCAACAAAGGTCTCTTTCTTGCAGCCGGTGTGGTCCAAATCTATGGATTATATCGATACCGGTTGAGCATTTGTTACAAAACAGAAATAAAAAATGGTACCAACCATATTCGACGATTGGCAAACTTGCAAGAGAAAACCACAAATTACCCTTTCAGACAACCCGAACAATGAATGGTGCCAACAGCACGCCTAAACTCCGGGCAAGAACGTTTGCAATTCACACTCCCTTCCCTTCTGAATGCTTATACATCTGCACATTTTGACTTATTCACCTGTACTCATAAGGTATTGCGCAGGATGTATATAGAAGGTAGCTACGAACAATTTTCCTCCTCAGCTGTGCCAAAATAAGTCTTTGCTTCTGTATCTCATATTTTATGTATGAGAGTGTGATATGTAATAACAATCTCTTTATCCCTGTGTTTACTCAGTGCGCTTGAAGTGCTCTTGCGATGTATAGCATTACATTTTTGTTCTTTTGTTTCGTTTTATACGACACCTGAAGTTGAGTCGTTGTTTGTTTGTCTTCTGCTGTTGCCTGTAAAAATGGGGGCTGCGGCTTTGTCAAGCTGTATTTTTTACAGCTTTTTCTGCAGCTCCTCTGTCCATATACCTTTGAGGCAGAAATAAATTTATTATTATTATCATGAAAACGCCGTGGTGTCGGGTCGGAGAGTCGACTGGACTCGACCGTTCAAATTCGCCGCAAGGGGTAGGTTGACTGGCAGACCCCTCCGCAAATTAATTTCAATCCTCTTTCACGATTGGGGACGGCAGGACTGGAGCAGCGGCGGCCGCCGCTCGAATCAAGCCGCGGCTTGGGAAAATCATTTTCTTGATAGGAAAACAGAAGCGAGAGCTGGTTTACAACTCGTAAGATCGCGCCCCGCAGGGTGCACCACAAGAGTTGTCTCGCTCGTATCGAGTGCATGTAAACAGGCACTCCTCGAGTGGGACTGACCAGGCTGACCTTGCTCAACTAAGCACAATCCCACAACTCGTTCCGACGCTGTCTAGTTCATGTAAACGCTGCTTCTGTCATCTTTTCTTCTGCGCTAAATGAAACAGAATATGCACCACTGTCGTCCCCAAAAACCTCCGTCAAGATGACGAGCGAAGGAATCCGTTTTGCACCCGTTCCCTGGAAGCAGCTTTCTCTATTAAGCTCTCACTTCAGAATCCGATAGCATGATTTCTTTAGATGATAAGCAAATAAAAAAAAACGGCCCGCCACTTATTCAAGTGAAATTTTCTCTCCTCTCCTTCACCAACCGCGCAAGAGCCACAAACTGCTTTTTCGCTTGGTCCGCTTAGGTGCTATATCATGTGAAGCGAATACGATTACCTCTGCAACGATGGGCGCTGGAAGCAATCATAAAGCGGCCGTATTCATTTATACCCCTTCGAGCTATATTCTTTCGTGCTTAACTGGCGTGCACAGTTGTGGAAGCAAGAGCTGGCAGGAGTTAAACCCACGATGTCTGTCACATGGTAAATTACCTTTTTTTTCTGCTGCCTTGACTATACCCTAGTGCTCGATATAGTTATCGTCACAGGCCACCGCGTGGCCGCAGTGGTGAAATATATAGCACCTTTTTAACTTCCGCACCCCTTATATACGCTGGAGCCTTCTGTATAGCTTTCAAAGGGCTTCACGATTTTAATGAAATTGAGGGTAGAAGAAAAGACGTGTGAAAGTATTCTGAGCAGGTATCCAGCGTTTCATGTCATGGTCCTCATCAGCTGGCGTTACTTGAATACGCATCTCCTAGAGCTTTTGTGAGGACTTGCAGTTCCTTTGATATATTAGGGGTGCTTAAAAACTAATAAAATTTTAATATGCACACCTGATGAACGCGCACTTTTCTGGACCGAAGTCAACAGTGGAAGCTCGGCGGGCAGTCGCTGAGGTGGAACTCTTGAGGATTGTCAACAAGCGACTCTTCTGTGCGGATTTCGAAGAAACCTCTTCCAAGGACACCAAGGCTTTGTCCTGGGATGAAAAAAAACACGCAGTTTGGAAAGTAGCTCTTCGAATATAAACAAAGTACTCTGCCCTGCGACACTTACAGCGTGCTCCACGGGCGGCGGCTTGTCCTCTTCCGGTTTCTTGACGCCCGCGCCGAAGGAAACCCCCGATTGCTTGCGCTTGGCTTGCGACATGCTCCCCCGAGAGTCCCCGAGAGTACGGCGTGACGGGGCGTTGGTTTTCATTGTCGGGTCTTGTGCCAACTGCGCTGATTCACTCGTGGTTGACTTCTCAGATGTACTCGGCACCACCGTTGGCGTCTCCGTTGAAGGTGCCTCCATGCTTTCGGGTGCATCTGTAGTGCTTTCAAGTGGTGTTATGGATTCTGGAAGCCGAAAGGCCTTCTCCTTATTGGCTGGTGCCTCCCGGGTAGGCAGGCTCCCCCCACTTCTCTCCGGACGTGGTATACTATTGAGTTCAATCTTCGCCGCTTTCTTGGCTTCTCCGGACTGACCTTTTGAAGACTTACGGCCTGATTTGCGACCACCCTTGACTGACGACTTGGACACCCTGCACATCCTGGACACTTGGGGCTGACCCTGCTCATCTGTGTCGCGAGAGCTGCCTTGTGTCCTCTTACGCTTGGCTTCTGGCTCCGCAGGTTTTGTAGTTGCCGGCTTGCTAGTTTCCGGATGCGAAGGCGAGAGCTCCTCGGCCATCCGCTCATTGCGGCCACGAAGGCTATCATCAGTCACATCGGCGCTCTGCTGTTGCTGAGTGCCGGGAGGAAAGCTGAGATTATTATTTTTTGCTTCATATTGGTCTCCTTGCAAATGCTGAGGGACATCGAGGCCTAAGGTTACCTGACGCGCATCTCCTTCGGGCGCGGAAGCATCGACGCCGAAACTTTTGGAATTGCGCTGTTCCTTATCCTTGTCCGAGGGACCGGCTGACGGCTGGTCAGACACAGCCGCGGCGCACTTTGGATGAGAGGAGCCCTGGAGAGGCGACTTCTTGACGGTGCTGCCGCTCGCATTACCGGAGCGTTTTCCCTTCCTGCTGCTCGTTCTCCTGTCCATCTCCGACCGCGCCTTGTTTCGCGACACTTTGCTGGCTTCGGTACTTTGGCCTTTATTTTTGTCAGCCACCGTGGCCTCATCCGAAACGCCAATGGCGTTGACCTTTCGCGGTCCGCTTCCTGCAACTTTTGTCGATTTTGTTGCCGGCTTCTTTGCTGACTCGGCTGTCGACTTCTGCGCCAGTGAAAGTGATCGCCTGCGTAGTTGGTTTACCGATTACGCTTTCTAGATCAGTATCCCTAGTAGAAGCTTTGCTGAAACTAGGCTCGAGATCTGGCTTGGCCGTAAGGAAGCTAGTACCGGATGACCGGCTCCCTGACAACCTGCTGGCGTCGGCTGTCTTTAGTTGAAGTTCAGAACTGGTCGCATCAGGGATGAAAGCTGTTTTAGCATCAGCGGCAGTGATTGAACGTTTAGACTTACAAAGTGAGCCCTCAGTGGCACCGTCCTCCACTGGAAGAACCGAACGCGCTGAAGAAAGGTTGCTTTCGGTTTCTGCGGTGTTTTCGATGCGGTCTGCAGCTGTCGCTGCAACCGCCCTGGATATGTCGTTGGCTGGCTGAAGTTGAGTAGCTGCTCCTACCTGCTCACCTATAACTGCGGCTGGATTCGCGGCCTGCGCAGAGTAAGCCACTTTGCCAGAGAAAACACTAATTCTGCGAAACCAAGAGGGGCGCGCCTTCTTGGCCGTAGGACTGGTCGCGCTTAGGGCAGCTTTAGTATCCCGGTTTGGGTCATGCCGCCAAGGGAAAAGGTTGAAGGAGGCGATCAGTTTGCCTTGATGTTGCTTCGTCAGAGAGGCCTCAGTGGGTGACTGTACACTCATTGCGGGCACAAATGGCTGGGAAAGAGCAAGATTCGACCCCGCCAGCGACCCTGGCTGCTGCTCCTGCTGATTTTCCAGACACGGATCCTGTGGAACATGCTTAGTCTCCTGCGGTTTCAAGCCTCCTTCCTTGCTGGCCGGGGAAATTGGTTTCATCACGTTCAAGGCGTCTGGGAAGATGCAATAAGAGTAAAGCTCATATTTTCTTTTGTAGAACGAGATTTTTGAACATAGTGCTGTATGATAAACTGTGCCAGACAGCCATCACGAAGCCGAGAATTGGCTCTGCTGCAAAGGCGCAACATGACGCCACCTCAATAAATTTTTCACTCTAATTGCTTCATATTCAGGAAACCTTTGCGCAGGTTAACACAAGAGGGCGGGGAGCAACTGGCACACAAACACGAGCGAAAACTGGGAACAGTATTTTCAGAAACGATACACCGCATTAAGAAGCAGAAAGGGCGCAAGCGTACAATATCCAGGGCAACACGTTCAGCTCTACTAAATTGCTTCATCATGCAGGATGAAGAACGATCGAATGCAACAAGTCTGTCTTGTAGAAAATTCTGCTCCTGATTCCGATGCTTCAGAATGAACAACACGTGCTCGCCTCCGCATCCTAACCTCTATAAGAAAAAAATGGCTGTGGTTTAGCTCTGCTTAAAACTGGAGCGACGCGAGAGCTATACATCAGGTCGAGTGAAACTCGCTAATTCGAATTGCAAAGTCAGTCTTCCGCCGCTCCGTTTGGGCGTTCCTTCTTCATCTTCGTCCCTGGACGTGAATTCACTCTCTCCCCCTCTCCACTCACCCTCTTCCCCCCTACTTGGTACGGTGCATGCGCACAGCTGTTGCAGCTCGGTTTTGCTGCTCCACATCACGTGACCAACCACGTGACCATCCACGGCGACCGCCATGGAGCCCAGGGATGCCACGCTGAAGGCTGGGAAAGCTGGCTTAGTGTAGCTCTCGCTACAAAAATCCCCCATGCCTTAGAGGGTTCTCTAGACGCGCCCCTATATATGTACCGCATATGAAACCGAAGTCCATCGACGAAAGGCTGGCATTCCTTATGGCACTTACCTTCCTTGCTGCTGAGCATGACGCGAACAAGTCCTGCTTCGAGGACGACATGAGAGGCCGGGTCGCTGGGCACAGCTGCTGGTCCAGGCTGCGTCGGCGCAGTGTCGTACGTCTCCTTCGCTCTCTCCTCTTGTAGTTTTTCATGCTTGTTTGAGAGTCCTTCTTCGGGGTTCGCGGGAACTTGCGTTGTCGGCTGCAAGTCATGCTGCAATTAGTTCAAGTGAAAAAAGCAGAAATAATTTATGCTTAGATGGTACAGTGTGTGTCACGTATGTCTGCAGCTGACGAGCACGGTAGCCTTGCTACCTTAGCTGTACCAGATTGGCAACGCTATGCCTCAGAGAGCACGAAAAGTAGCCTTTTTTCATGCGTAAAAACGAAGTTGAAAGCAGTCGGAGTTGGGCTTGTTAGTGAACCGTGAACACGAAAAAGAAAACGCTTAAAATAAGAACAAGAAAAAGGTGACGTCTTTTTATTGTCATTTTTCTACGGTCTTTTTTCGGCCAAATTAATGAAAACGTTTATGATGCTGTACGGCGCCATGAAGCCCATCGGAAGATGGCGCGGCGGTTGTTTCGTGATATAACCATAAGCGGAACACGGCAAGGAGTTCCGCTTATTCATTAAACTTCAGTATATATTACGTAAAACAGGCAGCGAAAACTCTCTTCATATCGTGGTGCACTCTGCTACGGCAGTTACGTGGAGACAGTGCGAAACGACCACATCTGCTCAAGAATGAAACCCTGCTCACTACCTTTCAAGATTGCCGAACGTACATAACAACGAGGCTTGTGTTAACTTCCAACGCGAAATCGAAGGCAACAGGTATTAGCATTGAAGGCCTCGCGGTGTTCCTCGTGCGCAGTCAATGACACGACACCATGCTCACGCTTACCGAGCTCACTAAATGTATACCGATTTCCTTTGCGACGAACCATACTGCTGAAGTTGAACAGAACTGATGTCGCTACGGATTTGAGAATGTAGTTCGTAACTCATGAATCGTAATTATGAATCATTTTTAAAGATTTATAGCCCTCCATAAAAGCTATATTTTTAGAAATTCATCCGTGCTCTCGACCAATTACTAGCAAAGCTTAATATGAAGCTTGCGTTTACAGGCGTTGCTGCGGTGAACGAAAGACAATGCGTTCACATAGCTGACCTGCGCATCGGCGGTGGCTTGCTTTTTAAACCACTTCTGACGCCATCGGCTGAGCCGGCCGCCTTTCCCTTTCGTCTTGATCGTTGATTCGGCCTCCGTGCGTTCGACGTCTTCCTTCGGGGACTCGGAGACGGTCGCAAGCTCCTTAGCCTAGAACGCGACGAAAGCGGGGTTTGAGTTTCGGAAACTGCGGCACCCAGTTTTTTGCCCAAAGGTTATAGAGGGCTACAAGTTGATAAACGTTGCTATATGAGACGAACAGCAGTGCTCGCTTCGTCAAAATGGAGATTATAGGCGTGAGTTATATGTAGACCCACCTTCCGCAAAGTACTTTCTCTGTTTAATTTATGACTCAAGGATGCATGCGAGCCAGACGGAGTCTTCTCGCTTCAAGGAATATAGACACCAAATTTTTGCTTGCGTGATTTTATCTTTCAAACGATGCGTTAGACATTCGTATACATGGAGCACCCTCTGGTATTCGTGTACGACGGCTAAATAATTTATAATTGAATTTCTTCTTGACGCTGTTTCGGTTTCATTGACCGAACGACGACTGTGACTGCAAGTTGATGTTTGGTCACGTGATCCTTTAGGAAAACAAATGTAATCGCTGACAGGCCAATTTTTGTCTTTCCAGGTCTTGGAACAGGCTGAATTAAATGTCGTAGTGAATTAAAACTACATATGAGCGATTCTATCAGTTTTTCTAGTGGATCACGTGCCCAAAACGTGAACTTGACGTCACAGTTGTCGGTCGGTCTATGAAACCGCAACCGACATGATAGGAGAAATTCAGCCAAATTATTTAGCGGCTGTAGGCAAATTCCCCCCCCCCCCCCCTTGATCAATGCATTCTAACGTCTAACTCATCGTTTGACAGAAGAAAACGCGCAATAAAATTAGGTGTCTATAGTCATTTAAGGGCGGTGCGTGCGGGAACCACGCACACATCAGCGTGGGCCTATAGAAGATGCCAGCACTGTACTTAATTATTTCCGGCAGTTCATCGCATCGTTGACCGATAAAACACCTCCTTAGAAGAACGCTTGCACCAGACTCGTCACCCATTATCACCAGACATGGCTGGCAAAGAAAGCGGACGACGAGGCTTCACGCATCCGCAGGGCACTACATGAAAAAAAATGGCGGTGGTTTAGCTCTGGTTAAACCTGGAGTGACGCGATAGCTACAGCTGGTGGAGTGGAAATTGCTCAGTTGAATTGCAAAGTCAGTCTTTCACCGCGCCGTTTCGCTGAACGTTCCTTCTTAATCTTTGTCTCGCTTCACACGGCGCATGCGCACAGCTGTGGCAGCTCGGTTTCACCGGCGCACCGCGCCGCCGGCAGCAGCACCTGCTCCGCGCCACATGGCTGGTCACGTGACCAACCCGGTGACGAACCACGTGATCAGCCACTGCGCCGCGCCGCCGGCAGCTGCTCCGCACCACGTGACAGCGTGCTACCGGCTCGAAAGCTAGACCGTAATGCAGCTATCGCTACAAAAGGGCTATTAGCACTCACATCCGGCGCAGGAGTTGCGCATGGGGCAGCTAAAGGCGGAGCAGGGGCATCCGCTTTCTTCTTGCGCCGCATGAAACGGCGCTGGGGTTTCTTCATGGTGAGCACAACCTGCGCGAGCCGGTCGAAGAGAACTTGGTCGCCGAAGTGCGCCGACTGCATCGAAGCAGTCTCCTGCTGCGTGGAGCGCAGGATGCCGTACGGCAAGACGTCCGGAGTTCGATCCATGTCTTCGCTGAAGATGGCGAACAGCACGCGGTCCACGAAGTAGAGGATCGCCACCGAGGTCACGATGCCCGAGAATAAGAAGGCGCTGACGAATGCGCACGTGCAGACGACAGCGAAGAGCGGACCGCGGCGCAGTCCGAAACGGGCGCAGATTCCTTGCGCCAGGCTGCGAACCAGCTCGCTCCATCCGTCTATGACCACGAGCGGAAACAGCAGCAGGACCACGGTGAGCACCTCAACCTGCGCGGCGGCTGCAGCTCTAATTCACCTTGCCGAAACACCCTGCTCGTATAGATAACGTTTTCAGTTGTAGTGCCGTTCCAAAAAAAAAAGATACGTCAATCCTATCGCATACGTGGAAGATGAGTGATTTCATTTATGCACGGGCAGATTGTGGTTAGGTTCCCACAGCCTTCAACAGTAAGGTGCTCTCGAGGAACTTCTGGTTTGGTTTATGGGGTATAACGCCCCAAAGCGACTCAGGCTATGAGGGATGCCGTAGTGAAGGGCTCCGGAAATTTCGACCACCTGGTGTTACGCGGAAATTCCGATGACTACATCGTCGTTAAGTTTGCCTCCGTTTAGATTGCGGTGAAAAGCGGTTTAATAACACTGTTGCCATGGGAACGCATTCATACAGTACGGACGCGCTTCTGTTAAAGATGAATTCCTTCGAACCCTGAGTAGAAGATACGCAAGGCGTGCCATCTTTGGCCTTTGGTTGCGCACGATGTTCACATGTTCTCATGCACACGACGTCACTCCCTGCTTTCGTAGCACCAACGTCGATATATACGGCCGATTTTACTTCAGATGTACGAGAGGAAATTGAAAAAGCAAATAGCACTCCATACTCTCTGTGTGAAGAAATAGACTCAGTTCCACTCATGCGTTTATACAAGCAGGTTTTTCCAGGCGGACGCCAACTGACGCCTCATAGAATGGTCTTGAAATGTCACCATACGTCGTCCGATGTGCATTGACTTGCATTCGTACTCCGTAACTCTTTGCCTAAAAGAATTTACTGAGGCGTAATAATTGATTTTACCTTAATGGGCCTCAACGACGTAGCTTATTCAAAAAATTAACGAGCACTGCGAAAAGGCCTGTCCCCTCGCCTCATCAAACGCAGGGTACACACCGTGAGGTAATGGCACGCGACGTGCTCCGGTGTCATGAGCCCCAGCAGCGGCAGGGTGACGAGGTGCACCAGGGCAGCGGCTGGCTTGGGCACCGCGTTGAAGGTCCACAGCAGCAACGGGAGGAGTAGGGAGTACACGCAGCTCCCAAACTGCGAGAGTGCGTGCTCACAATGCAATGAACGGAGTTGGGGAAGTGGTATTGAGTGGCACGCTGCTCCCGAGTGAGCGCACAGCTAAGCTCTAATGAGAGGTTCTCTAACTGACGCGCGAAGTTACAACAATTTAAGGGATTGTTCTCCTGTAAATAGCTTTCATCCCATTGTACAGAAGAGCAGGGTATACAGAGCAGACGGTGGAGTCCAATTTGCCGCAGCAGCACTTCAAGAAAGGAACTGTGGGTCATAATACGTGCATGATCTCTCTTCCATATTTGTGGCACGTTCAAAATTCTTCGCTGTCTGTTGTATGCGATCCAGAAAGGATGGGTGGCGCGAGCTCAGCGCACAAGAGGATACAACGGTTCGTATATTTAAGCAAGAAAAATTCACAAAAAAATACAATTGCTTATTGCACTTGCTTATGAATTTGGTTATGAATTTTTTCATCTTAAGAATTATGCTTATGAATTGCTTCAGATTTTTTTCTTCAGAGCCGGCAGGAGGATTTATCACTTGTTGCACGTGGCGTGACACGTGGCGTGACACGTGGCGTGGCGTGACGTGGCGTGTAGTCGTGGGCAACAGTTTCAACGACATTCAGAATTGTTATCGCTGCTTTCTGCACTTTGTCTTGAAAATTCTGACACCTTCACTGCATACACCGAGTGCGGGACTGTCGACATGCCTCCATTGACAACAAATTTTGTGGTAACATAGCAAAAACATAAACTGGAATATAAATGTGTCGTTTGTTGAAGACGGACTGATTATGAACGAGCACATGACAATTGTAATATCTCAGTTTACGTGGAATATCAATTATCACATATGTTCAAAAGAGGTTACGACGCCAGCAAATAACTTCGCTTGTTGGCGGTCATTCCGTTGACGTGGTGTGTAAGACTTCAGTTCAAACTTTGACAAAAGCGGGCGCTGACACTAAGGGCTCTCACCATTAAAGCAAAGCATTATACAGATAGGCAAGCGAAACACTGCAAAGATTTACGACAACTGAGATTGTGCGATGTGAAAAGACACAGCACAGTTGTGCAAAAGCTTCAAGGAACACATAAAACAGGGGCAATGTGAGCTCGCTCGACGCACCTGGAGGCCCAGGAAGACCAGAGGCAGCAGGTAGAGCGGTATTAGGACTCCCAGGTGAGACAGGCTGTGGCACTCGTCATTCTCTTCGACCGCCGAGATGTACGACCCTCTCACCGAAAAGATGGACTGGGTGCGAAGCAGTGGCTCCGGGACGACTTGGCCCTCACCTGCGCTCGAAAGGCGCCGCGATGAAAGCTTGAAACACTGGTCCGTGTCTGCATTCCCTCCCTTCATTTCGCGTCTTAGTCCTGAATACTAAGCATCAGAACAGACGCGATACGAGTGTAAAACATGGTAAATGTGTCCCTTTCAGTACCTTCGCAACTCCGAGGGATTTTGTTTTGAACATCCTGAGTTCATAATCACATTATATTTCTTACAGTCCCCTCGAGGTTGAGGTTGCTGCAGCCACTGGTGAGGTCAACCTAGCGATTTCTGCTGGCAACTGCCCCACCATAGCGAAACTTAAATGCTGAATATGGTCCACAAATCAGGCACATACCTGACACGTGACTGATCTGCATGGCTAAAAACTCAATCACCTATCAGAGCCTTTAAACCTTGAAAAGTGCCAACTGTTGTCGTTCTCTCGCACAAGCGCAGTTATTCATCATTCATACAATATAAACACAGTCCCGATTCTCCCAACAACGTCATGTAAGTATCTCAGATTGCATCTGACATCTTCACTATCTTGGATAATCCATGTCCAAAGAATATGTTCAGATGCTTCCCGTGGCTTGGGTTATCTACGACGTAACCTCAAGTCAGCATCTCCCCAAGTAAAAAAACTTGCTTACCTAACATTTGTTCATCCCAAACTTGAATTTGCATCATCCATCTCGCATCCCTCTCAATCCTACCTCACCGCCAAACATGAGGCCATCCAAAACCGCGCGACCAGTTTTATCACCTCTGAATACACAAAAGAAATTGGCATCACTGCCCTCAAACGTTCTATCTCCCTCTACACACTTGAGTCACGCCGCATTATTTCACGCCTTTGCCTACTACACTGCTTTTTCTACAATCCGACGTCAAAGCACCCCCTGCTGAAACCACCGATCCGAACTTCCTGTCGCTTCAGCCACAGCCACCCCTTAGCCAGCATCAAGAGCTGTACTTAAGCAATGAGCAGTTCCTTTTTTCCTGACGCAATAAACCATTGGAATGCCCTGTCAAACTACATAGTTTCTTGCAACTATTGCAAAACATTTCGCGAGAAACTCACTAGTAATTTTCAGAACACGTGAACCTGTAGTTGCCCTGTACTTTTTTCTGTATTTTTTTCCTGTATTTTCGTGCTTTTTCTTTTTTTTTGCTTACCCTTTTTGTAACCGCTTGATCCTCATATTTTGGTGTTTTTTTTTAGTGTTTACAGTTCCAGTGTTAAGTTCATTGTGCCTATGTTTTCATCATGAGTGCATTTAGACGAAACCATTTGTAAGCCCATCCTTTTGCAATGCTTTCGAGCCTTTAAGGATGAAATATATCAAATGAAATGAAATAGTCAACTCCTGTTGCCACCATCTGGAGTCCAAATCCGAATCCTAGAGAGTCCCTTCGGCCCGGGACGGACAACGTTTTTCTAAACACCTAGTAAAGTATTTACAAAGAGCAAAAATCAGGAAACGGAACCCTAAATTTTATTGCAACCAACCGATGATGTCACGACAGACCTTCTTATGACGGCAAGGATGCTGTCAAAAAACCTACAAAATCTATCGTGTGCACGTTTATTAGCCAAACTGGCGAATGTAAGTAAAGAGCTCGGTTCACTGTCTGAAATGATCAAAGCCAGCTCGAAATATTGTCGTTCAGGCAACACAGATACAACATGAACGAACATGAACGAACATGAATGAACATGAACGGCCATACGCCCAGTGACGTCGCATACGCAAGGTCGCCCGCAGAAATACCCCAGATCGAGCCCACGAGATGCGAAATTTCGAAATTCATTTGCGCCGCAACAAAGACCCCCAACCCGCTGCTAAATTCGGCGCAAAGGGCCAGAAAACTGCGGGGAATGTATCGTGAAGATTTCAGCTAAGTCTGAGGAGGTGTAAAAAACATCAGAGTTGCCGTTCAAGGCCGGGGTACATGCGTTTTCTTTTTTTTTCACCGGCGGAGTTCGTGCGGGAGAATGCGCCCCAGCGGCGCGGCGCCCGTCCGGAGACACATGGAGCGAAGAGGCGGGTACCACCGTCTATCACCATACCCGAAAGCAAATGTGATCAAGTGGCAAACATCATTGAACGAGGAGGTCTTCAAGAGCGGCGACGCTGACCCTTCTCTTCATTTCGACACCACTGTACTAATTTTAGCACACGTGCACAGGTACAGTGCACAGGTCTTGCCTATAAGGACTTGCCTTCTCAAATGCATAAAGTCGCGTACCTTGGAATATGCCCGCAAAGCCGCGCATAACGGCGTGGTTTTCCTCAACATCTTTCGCTTCCGGCATACAGGCAAATACAGGCATTTCGATTCATTATTAGGCCGTGTTCTAAAAAAAACTACATTTATTGCCCGATTAAGAGCTCATTTTCACGATAACGACATGTCCGTGCCACATTCGATGCGTTGCGTAGCGTCGCTTAGCTCATCGGCCATGGCGGCCATGTTGGCGGCAGCAAGCGCAAGCACATGCAAACAGGCCTAGCCGGAGGGGCCGCCGCTGCCTTTCTCACCGGAAACCGCAGATGAGATATCTGAGGGGTACAGACTGGCGGGTCCAGATCGCGGAAAAAGGTTCCATGTATCCCTGCCTCAACAATGGGACTGTTCCGCATACGAGAAGGCGTACATCAGGTCTTGTTTTACGTTAGACACCTCCCGGTTGGACACGACATTAAGAATCATCAAACCTAATTCTCACCTGCATCCTTCCCGCGCTGCGACTCCTCGTCCATGGTCAGCACTCTTGTTAACAGGGTGGAGCGAAGTGAAACCTCCCGTAGTTCCCGCAGTACTAAGAATTACGAAAGAGCAAAATGGCGACCGCATAGAGCAGGCGAAACGACAAGAACGCGCGCGGAGCTCGCGAAGTCTTCTTCTGAACGTGGCGACACGCGCTGATGCAGAAATTGTCATCATCGCGGGCTTTCAGAGTGATGGGGCTTTTTGTTGTTCGCGGTTAGATACACATGCACGGCTTCGATGGCATTATTTACTGCCAATGTACGCCCACATCCATAAAATTCTCAAATCGTATTCCAGTCATCGAACTCGCAATCAAACTTGAGCATGCCTCCGTCACTGTGTTCTGGAGGTTAGGTTGTGGTGGCGCTGCCAGCAAGCTTTGTTCTGGACGCGCTGCAAGTTTGTTTGTATTTTA
Source organism: Amblyomma americanum (assembly GCF_052857255.1). Lineage (NCBI taxonomy): Eukaryota > Metazoa > Arthropoda > Arachnida > Ixodida > Ixodidae > Amblyomma > Amblyomma americanum. The sequence goes on along the minus strand of NC_135498.1, from coordinate 91,750,423 downwards.
TATTGGTGCCTGCGGCAGTTGGTGGGACTCTCAGTTAATCTCCGTGTTTTTGACCAATGAAAGCGCCAGTTTTATGCGTCGGCAAGGTGGAGAATTCGCAACTGCTATGATTCGGTGGCCGCAGCTGACCAAGGACAGGGTTAATTGGAGAGACATGGGAGAGGCCTTAGCCCTGCAGTGGGCGTAGTCAGGCTGCTGGGGCTGGTGGTGATTATGATGATGATGATGGCGATGAATGATGATGATGATTGATGATGATGATCCAAGAGCTATACATACACAATAGATGCAAAAGAGCTGTTTGCAAGGCAGTCGGAGCGGCTAAAAGAGATGGCTAGAGGCGGGAACACTTGGAATGAGGCATGGCTGCATGTAGGGAAATGTATAAATTTTTTTAGTTCTGATAATGTCACAAGCACCAAATCATTGCCCCATTTCAACGACAAGCATGTGTTTCTAATCAAGAAAAACATTATGTGCTCTCCCACTTCTAGATATTTGTGGCATATTAAATTGTTCCATCCAAATCTGCATGCTTTTTAAAAAGCATTCCTGTGATAGCCAACTTGTCATTCTTCGTACCATACACTTGTCCTTGGTCTCATTGAGAAACCATGTTACAAAATGATTTATAAAATAATGCCTTGCATCCTATTCTTCTGAGCTGGATTAAATGATCGTTGCTGGCAGTCTGCCCAGTTGGCCCATCTATATTATAACTCTTATGGTGACTTCCAAACGCAGAGTTGGAGCACTTGCTCTCTTCGGAGCAACTGCATTCCCAACGCAGATCTGAGCCACGGATCGCGTCTTCCAATCGGAGACAGGGAGCGGTTGCCGAGCCGAGATTGCTCCGTGGAGCAGTCGGGACTGTTCCGCCGAAACGGCGGAGTAAACCGAAAGTTTGCGTGACGTTCTTTTTCAACGGCGCTAGCGGCGCCCTCCATTTCCGGCGGCTTGTCGCGTCCGCCGCGCCGGCTCCAATCCGCGCTCCGTAGCAGACGATCAGCTTCGCCCGCCGCTATGGACTCAGAAGTGAATCGCGCGAAAAGCGCGGGCAAGCGCAAGGAATGACGGGTACTTCCTCCAGCAGTTCGCGAGCGCCACCTACATGCTCTGGCCAGAGCAAGTGTACTCCAATCGCAATTTCAGGTCCCGCGCTCTGCGCCGGATTTAGGCGCTCTGTCACAGAACGTTTCGGGCATGCGATTGGAATTCACCATTACTCACCCTGCCCCCTTTTTTTAATCTCAAGCAATCCCAAAGGTATTGTACTTGGGCCTTCCCTTTTTCTTATATTTCTTACATTCCTTAATGACCTTCCTCTCAGTGTTTCATTTAACTAGTATTCATTGATAGCTATGTGGTCTGCCATCCTGCTATCGATACCAACATTCCAACCCTTCAGAACAACCGTCTGCGTGCTCGAAATTGGCCTATTTGCCAATGTAAATAGGCCTACACTAACAGTTTTTACTGTCAGCCATACTCGTCTCTACTACGAGTCGATATGTGTCAGTATTTCGTTCCTGCTTCTATCCAACCCTGTGTAAAGAGCAGTAACGCAGACTTCCATTATGCGACCTGGTTAAAACGCTATGTGCATATGTTTACGCATGTGACTTTTGTGTGGGTGTGTCATTTGATCCTTATCCTCATCTCAAATGGCCAGCCAGGTATGCAATGGGACCAGCATTTGCAGCGCTTATAAAAGGTTGCCTCCTTCTCCTCTGGAATAAGGCGAAATTGCGCATACAATTCTGCTGTCCTGAATGGATTCAGATGTTTTCCCTACATTAGTATCACAAATTTTCATTTAAGGTACTAAAAGATTATCATTTTGGTCCATACATTTTATAGAGGAGGCCACAAAACAAGAGATTTGTCTGCATAATTACATGCAGCCATTATAGCATGGTTCAAATTCCCATAAACTTCCGGTATGAAGCAGAAAAGTAGGCATAGCATATAGGCCAATGTCTTGAAGCAACTTAGGTTAACGACAAAGTCATTTTAATGTAAGGTATGCTTAGAGAATTTCGGCAGTTTGAAAACCAAACAGGCAATGAAATAAGCTTTACTCTGCTGAAGGTGTTACCAATAAGTAAGATATCACGCTCCAAAAGTTTATATATGACAAGAGGTGCAGACAATGCTCACTTTTACCGGCTGTTTTGGGAAGCAGAGTCGCTGTTGCGATCCTTCTTTTTTTTTTCCTCGTCAGAGAAAAAACTGTAAAGCTATACAAGAGGACGTAAGCATGTATGCCCCACACACAATTAAATGCTTATTTTTTTATTTCGTTGTATTTTGCGACAACATAGGCTTCACCCTGTAAATAGATTTCTACTTATTCTGCTTGAGATAAGCATTATACATCGTCAGTGTATCCTGTTTCTCTCATTATACAAAGTATTCTTTCCCAGCCTCAACCAGGAGCCGTCCAGGAGATGTAAGCCAGTATATCAACTCCAACATCATGTTATGTTTACACCGAAGGTTGCATGTCTCGCCTTTTACTAAGTTCTAGGCAACCGCTTTGTTTTAATTCAATGGGCGCTTTTAGAATTTTTTGGAGTTGTACAGGCAACATGCCAGCTTGTTTCTGCATGTGTCAACTTTGACCGTCTCTCAGCACAACACACAAGGCTTGTTTGCACTGCTGCATTCCGACTTGTGCAATGCTCATTGCAATATGAGCTCGGGAACGACTGCTAAAATAAAACTGGTGGCATGCAGTCAGTGTGCAAAAAACATAGCCGTGCATTTCAGCACAGCGGTACATGGCTTAGCCCCTTTAATTGTCACTACACTGTGCCATTAAGCTTGTGCTTGTGGTAGAGCATCCGCCTCGCATTCGCAAGGTGCAGGGTTCGAATCCGCTTTGCCGCCAGTTACCCATGGGTCTTTTAATGGACACAAAATCTCCCCCGGCCTGGTGCTGAGCTCTTAATGGGCGATATGCTTGAGAAAAGCGTTTTGGTCCAAACCGTTGCCTTAACGGATCAGACATCAGCACTGCTGCAGCTACAACTGATATTACATATTCCAAATTACTGGGAATGTCGTCGTCTATTTGAATTCCTATTCGACAGCAGCGTGCTAAAATATAGAATTTTAATACATGCGTAATTCAGACACACAATTCTTACATCAATCAATTGATAAAAGAGTTTTGTAAAAACAGTTAGGAAAGGAGACAGCAAGATGGCCTGTGTACATTACGGTGACAACCAACATTTATAGATGACATCAATAGTGCGCATGGATTACTGAAAAAGCTACAAAATCAAGGCAGTTAAACACATGTAAAAGGACTGCAGTGTGATAGTTAGAAAAACTGATGATATAACCAGTACCTGACCTTAGCTGTGGGAATTTCTCGGTAGTAATTACAAACGGCTGAATATGTATTGCTAACCTAGCTTGTTCTAGTCCCGTGTCCTTGGCTCCGAGAATTCGAGATGCGAATCGCGTCATCGTTCGGAAATCGCTATTTCACGTTTGGGTATAGCGTAACTTTCAATGGGAGCACTATTCAAATATCAGGAGGCAAAAATCACAGTCCGTAGTGAGAACGGTCGCACATATCGGCGGTTTTTAGCGGAGACTAGCTGACTAGTGATCGAACGAGTTGTGTCACGGTCGCGGTGTGATGCCTTTTGTCAGTTTCTAAACTGAAGATATTAAATTAAAATAATATTAATCCAAAAAAATAATAAAAATAAACACTAAGAAATAAAAGAAGCAGCCAAAGTGGGCGCAGAAAGGCTTTCGCTTGCGCCGTTAAAATCGCCAAAGTGCCATCTGTATTTTTTTTCACTGCAGAACCGCATGCTGGTAGGGTGCTGCATAGTCATCTGCGGACACGTACGGAGATGTTCAATAGGATTCAAAAAGGGACATCAGACTTTCCGCGCCCTACTGAATACGCTGCAAGAGATGACCCCGTTACCGTCAACATCACCAGCACCAGCATCACCACCAGCAGCACCGCAACCAAGAAAAACGGCACAAAAAGAAATAAAAGTGAACGACTTCCAGAAGGAGCTTATTGGCCATCTCCAGAAACAAATGAGCGAAAATTAAGCTTTCGGGATATCACTTGATCTGAGTTTGGGTAAGATGCTCAGGAAGATAGCGAGTAGATGCAAAGCAAAAACAATGGAACTCCTGGCAGATTATGAAGATCAGGTTGAATGAACAGCTCTTCGTGTTTTTTTATATCTAAAACTATGAAGCATGCAGTTTTCATTTATTTTCTTGTTATTCTGTTCAATATTTCATGAATAGGTTTGCTTTTCTTGATGTATAATCTTCACTAACTTCTCGTTATTATTCATTGCAGTGTTTTGTTTTCGAATAGATATATTGCTTTGTAATTTGCTGGGTTCAGATATAACTGCAGACTCGAAAAAAAACTGCTAAAGTTGATTTCGTTATTTACATTTTATAAGCTCAGTACCATCTTAATGTGCGAAGGTGGGGCATGAAACTATGAGGCAATACAAAATAAATTGAGAGAGAAGTAAATATAAAGTTTCTTTAACTTCAGTACAATAACTGATGCACTTCACTGACTAGCAAGCCACCTGCAGAATCCTCGTCAAAGGGAGAGTTACCAAGAAGACGGCAAAAATCCTGAAGGAAGATTCCAAAAGAATAAATGGTCACCGTAATATGGACACTGTTGGTACTCAGGTAGCAGCATCCCACCGCTGCCACCAGTTGTTGGAACTCAGGTAGCGTGGTCGGGCAGGAAAAGGGACGATGAGAATCTGAGACGCGGTTACGAAAAAAAAGAAAGGAAAACTTTATACAGGCTATTTACATACTGTACAAGTGAGAGCAACTGAGAGTGCCTCTCAGTAAAAGGCAGTGTTAAGAGACAGGTTTCTCTCCGGAATCAGGTTCCTTGTGGGGTCAAACGACATATCGAAATTGCAGCTAACGCGTGATCATTCCGATCGATTGAATCTTCGCAATTATCTTCTTCGGATCGTGTGCATCCCGTTCATAACAGCACCCCCACCGCCAGACAATACGTCCGGAGCATTAGCTGCTCCTACGCAGCTCGGCTGACTGGACGTACGAGAATGGTCTATCGTTCCACAGTCCTCCAGGACTTTCTCATCCTGGTGTCTGAACTCCAGCTCTGGGAGTTTCTCTGCGAGGCGAGGCGAACAGAACCACGAAAGCCAAGCCACACACAACAAAAGCAAGTGCCGTCTGCAGCCCACTTGTCCCGCCAGACCATCGCCAAATCAAAACTTATTGCGCTGCAGAGATCCCTCTGAGATCATTCTCAAATTAAGCAGAATCTCCCCGAACGAACACTAAGCGTGAACCAGATGCTAGGTTCATATGCTCGGATCTCTCAAAAACATTGTCCATGCGTGACACTTCAATACAACGGAAAATTATAATTGGTCTTCAATTGGTCGCGAGGTGGGAGCAATCTCGGACGTCACCCGAGCAGGTGGGAATCCACCAAGAGGTCAAACAGAGACCCAAGACAGAGACTCAAGGTAACTGTGGCGCCCACGCCGCAGCCCGAGCACTTGCTTGTCGGTCGTTATCCAAGGTCGGTGAGGAGAAGGAAAGACTGACCACCTACCAGGAGCTATTACAGCATTATAGGCTGGAAAGGAAAACATACCCACAGGCTCACAAAGAACTCATTAAGGAGGAAGAAGTAATGTTATGCAAACTACAAACTAATACATACCCACACCACAGCCTTCTGCATAGGATTAACCCTACGCCATATTAACATAAAGGTTCATTTTGTGAAGAATACTCGAATATATTTGATATGGTGTGGGTACACTAAAAAAACGGAGCTAGCCATCATTATATACCCCACAACTGAGCAGTGGGATGGGATGACCAGTTCACGCCTGGAGGACCACAAAAGAACTGGTGCAACAGGCGAAATAGGCGGCCATCTCCAATGAGGTCCTGGACTAAGGACACCACTCGCTATTTTTTTGCTCATAAACAAAGCTTTATTCATTCAGTCTAGCTCCCTCACTTTGTCGTGCTTCCATCGCGGTTTCCTTGAACTGGGGTCATCATACACGCATCGCGTCGACAAAATGGAGACAGTGAGGCGCCGTCTACTGGCTCCCGGAGGGGCAGACAATTCCTTCGGTAGGAATAGGCGTTGACAGGCGAAGGAAAAGGCGCTGACAGGCGATGTCCGACCGAAAGGCGCCAATGCCACAAAGAGCCTTTTCCACCGTCCGTCCCGACCACGGTGGTCCCGACACAGCAGTGCTGCTCAGGGGACAGGTAACGACGAAAAGCCTCACCTGACTCCCTCTCATCCGAGGTTTTTGACCGACCTTCCAGCGAGGTATTTCGTACAAGCCACAACTTCAGCAGCAGAAACGTTCTCGGCACGCAAAATTTATTTAACCCCACTATTTTATTTTGTGAAACGTCCGCAACTTCGCAACAAAGCGCAATCCTGTAGCTGACCATTCCGAAGACTCAGGCCACAGATTCAACTTCGATGAAACCAGCGTGCTCGAAACTGAAGCAAATTACCTCAAAAGGCTCCTACTCGAATCCTGGCACATCCAAACTACCCCGAACAGCACCAACTGCACAAAAGGAAACCTGCCCCCAGTATATGCCCAGGGACTGCGCTCTGCAACTCAGAGAAGAAAAGTCGCCATTGACCGCCTCCCCACAGTGCGACGACGTGACTCCCAGCATTAACCCCCTCTTCCTCCAACCTCCCCCACGGCTTCCGTATCACAGCTTTTGTTCTTTTGATCTCCTCCTCCCCTCCATACATGCATAAAGACCCTAGCTACTGTCCCCAGTCACCCCTGATGAAGGAACCGAGCCAGCTTCGAAACGTTGGATTTCAAACTAAAGTTTTTGGTTGGAGTAGTGCAGAGTTTATTACAAGTCTTCAAACCCAACCAGACAGGCAAATCAGCCAAAATGCTAGGCCAATCATGAGGCCAGGATAAGGCCTCATGAGGTACGTTCTCAAGGGAAAGGTAACGTCTCCCACAAAACAAAGTGGCCAACTAGATACACCTGATGGGACATTCAGCGTGCCAGCATCTGTGCGAGTTTTTATCGTGCTTTTCGTGAAAAAAAAGAACTGTCAGGCAGTTGGCGTTGAACCCCAACGTCTATCATAATGAAGCGGTAGTTAGAATTTGCAACTCCAACATTAATCAAGAATAATGTCCTTCGTAGTTATAACAATCGCACCCACTGTCCTCTGGTCATGTTATGGTAAAATATTTGCCATCTATGCTTCCCACACAGTTCGGAAAGTTCTGTTATGAAGAAAAATTCTCCCTGATGGCTCGTCACTCGGCTGCCGAAGAAGTCTTAAGAACAACCGGAGCAAGGCAGTCCCGTAAGGAGGGCAACGTCTCTTTGAGGATGCCCGACACTGTACGCATGCATTCTGTACCTCATAGCTATGTCCTGCAAAGATCCGCCTAGAGCAAGGAACCTGCAAAAACAAAACAGCACTGAGACTTAAACGGCAACATGATAATGCTTCGCATGCGGCAGTACTAATTGTTGTGTTGCATAGAGCACACGTAATGCACTAATGGCCTCAAAGCAAGATAACTTAGTTTGGGATGCCTACTGGCAACCATTTGGGGTATACTAGTGTTGTATTATACAACCGCAAGCAAACACAATCACCGGTGGCTCAGTAAACATTCAAAAGCAAATCAAGAGCTGCATCTTCTATTCAGAGTCTCTTCGTAACTAAAGATATTACAGATTTAAATTTTTTGCATGGCACATAAAGAATGTGAAAGAAAAAATTTGTAAAGAGAGCAAAACCATATGATTTGTAATTTTTTTATGAATGAAACAACGTAAATTATTTACCGCAGGCTAACTGCCAGCCTCTCTAAAGGTAGATAGGCCTCCTGCGGGTTAGTCCACGAAGAATTCTGTAGTATAGACCAACTGCAGCAGCTTGTCGAAGGATCATTTGGTCATTCTGTGCGTAAAATGTCAACAAATGTTGAAGAACTGCAGCATTCTATCAATATTTTACTCTTTTCATTAACAACATTTAACCCACTACTTCAAATCCTGAGTGCAAGATTGGCTCAGTATGTAATGCCGCTGACGCCTGGTGTTCATTGCATTACTGCCACAAGTTTGGTCAGCGAAACGCGCACCACAAGTATGGATTTATTTACCTGAAGTGTTGTGGTATTCGGGGCCGGAGTGCCGCACCTCTTGCTCTATGTAGTGGTACTCGCCGCTGAAAGGACAACTGTCAAAAATTTGACGAATGTACATAAAGCCCTTGCGCCGCAGACGATGCACAAGCTGCGCAAGCACAAAGTTCCGTCGTGCTAGGTATGACCACGCCATCCTAAACAATGTTGGCAAAGCAAGCTGCGCGAAATCACTTCGTGTTAGCGGGCAATCCGAAAAGTCTCAGCGGAGCTCGCCGAGGCGACCGGGACTGTTTTGTAAATTCAATGATAGGCGGCGTGCCGGACGACGGACGTTTTCAGATACCTGTGTATAAGGAATGTTAATACGAAATGGAGAAAGCGAACTAACGAAAATTGACAAGCAAATATCTGGACAGCAGTAGGGATGCAAATCAGCAATTATCGGTTAACAAAAATGTTAAAAAAACAGAGAGAGCTCTGGGGAAAACAGGGTTGCTGACGAAATCAGCACTGGGAACATGAAATATTTTTAAGCCGGAAGTTGCCACAGAAAATATCTATGATAATTGTGAGGGAAGCTCTTTGTTGTTTGAGGCCAGGACGGGAGTTTTGCGGACTAAGACATATAGAGCCAGGTACCACGGGATAGTCACGTTGTGCATTGCGTGCGGAGAGGAGGAGGAAACGGCTGAACACTTGATACTTTTCTGTGAAGGGCTTCACCCTACACTGGAAAGCAGCGGGGCTGATTTATATAAGGCATTGTGGCTTAAGGACAGTGAAGGGGAAGTAGATTTTAAGCGGGTAGAAGTAACCAAGCGAAGGTTATCTGATTGGTGGCTAAAATCAAGGGAAGAGTAAACCTTCATGTCATGGCTAGGTGGCTTGAGCCACCGCCCGATTTAAAGGGTTCAGCCGTATCCATCCATCCATCCGTCCGTTGACAGTTGACAAGCGTGCGGTGCGGACGCTTGTTTCGGTGCTCTTCGGATTACGCGTGGTGACCGGGACCTGATGGACGGACGACTGCGAGAGCGCCGTGACTACGACAAATCGATGAGTTCTTTAATTTAATATTTTGAAAGCTTAGATTTGGGCTAGTTGTAGATCTAGGCTTGTTAGGTAAAGTCTCGCGAAAGAGGCCGCGGTGGGTCAGTGGTTATGGCCCTCGGCTGCTGCCCCGAAAGACGCAGGTTCGATCCCTGCCGCGGCTATCGAATTTCGATGGAGGCGAAAGTATACGGGCCCGTGTACTGTGCGATGTCCGTGCACGTTAAAGAACAGCAGGTTGTCGAAATTCCCGGACCCCTTCACCACGGCGTCCCCCATAGCCTGAGTCGTTTTGTGACGTAAAGCCCTATAAACTATGAACCATGCTCGCGAAAGAGCAGGTCAGTGCCCTAACGGCCGGGCGTTTTCCGGACGGGAGCTCTAGATTTGCAGGGTTCATTTGTCAGTTAACTGGTTTAGACAGGTAGTTAGTATTTCTTTCTAGGTGATTGGCTTTGGCGAAAGGTAGGATTTTATTTGAGCACGTGGTTGCACGTGGTTTTATTCTTTTCTTGCATTTTGTGGTAGTAATAATAGAGTGATGCTATGATGGTCAAGAAACTGAAGGCTAAATGCAAGGACGATGAGGCGTCGGTGGATTTCAAGGAAACGCGGTTCGAATCTGTAGAGGAGGCTGAAGGCGCGCATTTGCAAATGCTGCGTATTAGGTGCACGCCTGGACAGGGCTTACAAAGCGAGCATCAACCTAGCGTTATGTGTGGATGTTCTAGAAAGAGAGCTACAGGTGGAGAGGGCAGAGAAGCGGAAACTTCAAGAACAGCTTAGTCAAGTGTTGGAGACAAAAATGGCTGATACCGCCAAGCGAAGCCACATTGGCGGACATTCCAGCGCCAGCAACGTGGATGGCGCCTGCTAGCATGGACACCGATAAGGAATTAGGTCAGGCAGGTTCAGACAGGAACAGTTACGCACACGTGGCAGCTAGGATGCCTGGAGGAGATGGAGAGAAGAGGAACAAGCTAACTCCCAGGAATGAGGTCACAGTCACAGATAAGAGGCAGCATAATAATCTGGAAGTTAGGATGGAGGTAGGAAATAGCCTAGTGCTTATCGGTGGTGACTCAAATATGAGCAGGTGCAAAATAAGTATAACGGAGCGTGTAAAGAGTGAGAAGCGGGTAGCAGTCGGGACATTCCCAGGCAGGAAAATGGACGCAGTACTGAGAGAGACAAGAAACGAACTTTCTAAGAATGTTGCAGGGCGCAATTTGGTAGTGGTAGCGGCATGGCTAAATTATGCCTTCAATGGTGAAGCCGCAAAAATAGTGGAAAGATTAGCGGAGGGAGTTGACGACTTAAGGGCGATAGCACAGCATGTCCAGATCGTGGTGTGCACAGTGCCAGAAGTCCAAGGACGGAACGGAGAAATTGCCAAGGACGTTGTGGCTGTTAATCGGGAGATAAGGAAGTTAAGCCAGAAGAAAGGCTTTGAAGTGGCGGACATAAACAGGGAAGTGCATAGAGCAGGCTTTGGCGGAGGCTTTACACGAGATGGCATCCACTTTAATGGAAGGCTAGGAGCCGATATCGGGTGGCGCCTGGCAGGCCGGGCAGTAGCTTTCTTATGGGGTCCACTGCTGTTCAGGGCGTTGGGGTAGGCGTAGGGGCATAGGGGTAGAAGCAAAGTAGACAGTGTAACAATGGAGGCTGACACCACTAAAATGGCCACTAGAAGGTCCAGGAAGAGAACTACAAAAAAGGAATTTAACACCAGGATCAGGTAAATCAACATGCAAGGCGGTAGAAAGAGACCGAAGTGGTTAGAGATAGAACAGCGGTTAAAGGACGAAGAAGTATGTGTATACGCGCTATGCGAGGCACATCTCAGGGATCTAGAAGACCGCCCTTTATTGATGGCTACGTATGGCAAGGAAGCAACAGAACAACGGAAAGGAAGGGAGGAGGAGTAGGTATGCTGATACATCAAGGAACAAATTGGCAAAGAATAAAGTCAACTTGCAAAGAACATGCCTGGGTATCAGTTACAACTGCCGGTAAAAGTACATGGCTAGGAGTAGTCTTTTTAGGGACAGGGGACAAATGCGGGCTAGAGAGCAGGGATCTAGTTAAGTGTCTCAATGACGATATAAAGCAGTTTGGAGAAGGCGCCGGTATTATTCTTTTGTCAGACATGAATGGCCATATCGAGGTTCGGGATGGATACACGGATTGTAACGGAAAGTTGATGCTAGACTTCTGTGAGCGACACAACCTAGTTATTGTAAATAGAGAAAAGTGTGAGGGACAAATCACGTGGGAATCCCGTGACAGGCAAACGACCATTTACTACTGCTTAATCTCGCAGAGGATGTATAGCAAGCTCGCAATAATGGAAATAGACGGAGAGGGGAAGTACGGCCTCGGTAGTGATCATAAGCGTATTAGTCTACAGTCAGGAGCCCTGCTCAAAAGAGAAATGAAGGGGAGTCAAAAAATATTACGCAAAACTAAATGACGAACAAATAGCGCCAATAGCGGCCGGCATAGAGGAAGCAATAGAGACACATGCCATGGAAAAGTGGGATTATAATCAGTTCATTAGCACAAAAATAAAAGGGGTAAAAAGGAGAAAACCGCTGGAGAGGAAAGAGGAAGCCACGATGTTGGTGGAATAAGGAAATTGGGGAGGCCAACGAACAACGACCGTTGGCATCACGGGAACACAGAGAAGCAAAGAGGATGCAGTTATCTGAAGAAGAAATAGGCCCGAAATGGGTATCTTATCGACAAAAGAAACAGCAAGTGCAGGCCCTCTTCCAAGCTAAAATAAAGCAGTCCTCCGATCGCTGGCTGGATGAAGTTCACGATGCAACTATAGGGCCAAGAAAATTACGGAACCATATAAGCTGGCGGGGCAAAGTGAATCACAGAAACCAGGAACAGATTCAAGATGCCGAGGGAAAATGTTTAGAGGTAGATAACGCTGCGAACTGCATTTCATCAGTGATAGCTGAGTCATTTAAGAAAGATGACAGAGTAATCAACCCCAAAAGAGGGAGCAACACAGGACAGCACAATAGAAAACAACGTGGAACTGTCCAACCTTAATTGGAAAAAAGCGGAAGCAAATATTCCAAAATATACGTCCGCAGACATAGACGAAATTGCAATCAAGCTAATAATGACCTTATCCCAAGAGCCAAGGAAACGCTGATAAAAGCATTGGAGGCAGCCATAACAAATAAGCAAATTCCGCACAGCTGGAAACAGAGTAAAATGAATTTGATTTATAAGGAGAAAGGCGACAAGGGGAACATAAAATCCTTCCGACTGAATACGATATCACCAGTTATATACAGGCTGCACAGCCTGCACAGGCGCCACAAGTCACCGCAAAAAAACCGCTTATCACCCTCAAACGAACGGTCTCACCTGGCGGGACAACAAGACGATCGCCGACATTATTTCCATGTATGTTGACGTCGACCACCGGAACTGGGACGCCATATATATACTCCCTTACGTCACGTTTGCATATAATACTGCTCAACAAGAAACAATGCGTTGAACTCCATTTCGTTTAGTAAGCGGTCGCAAAGCCACAACCTTTCTGGACGCCATTATCCTTCCGACTAGTAGTACCTCATCTGTGATGGGTGCTGCCCAATTTGTTCGTCACGCCGAGGCCGCCCGCCAACTCGCCCGACATGCATCCAGCACCAGCAAGCATACTACGCCCTCCGCTACAACCTCTGCCACAGAGCTGTTAGTTACTATCCCGGCGAACAAGTCTGGGTTTGGAGCCCAATCCGCATGCGTGCGCGCTTCGAAAAGCTTCTGCGCCGATATTTTGGCCCCTACGATGTACTCCGCCAAGTCAGTGAGCTGAACTATGAAGTTCTTCCCCATGGATTGCCGCGGCAGCTGTCGCTGCCGGTGTGGTGGTGCAGCTCACCATGCAGACAAAATTTGTATGCTTTAGGAAGCTGGCGACCTTCGCAGACAGATTGAATCCATACGACGGCTTCCAGTCCATAGTTATCCATCTTGGGCATCCTAAAGCTCGCTTCAGAACGAAAGCTTTTCTTCTTCTTCTCTTCTTCTTCCAAACGAATGCTTTCTCCTGTTCTATTCGTTCTCTTTCTCTTCACCTTATCTTAGTCTTCTTCGTCTTCTAGCACCGAATTGCGAGGAGTGCACGGACACGATTATTCTGTGCATTTTTAATATGCCCAAGACATCAGTAAACATGGATCGTCACGAGCAAATAGCTTTCGCCTGGTAAATAATTTATAGCTGGATATCTTCTCTTATATATGTGCTTCGGTTTAAGCCATTGAACGGCAGCTATGCCGTCGTGAGCGAGGTTGAAATCAGATGAGGAGCTGGAAAACGAAAATTTCACTGTTGATTGTTTTAATTAAAGAGAAGCGCTCTCGTTGTGTAAAGATCCCGGTTAGAGTTGCGTCACGCTTCCGAGGACCTACTGTTCAATTAACAGTCTACTTGGAGCGGCTATAATCTAGCTGTCTCGGCAAGATAAGCTGTGTCATATACGTCTCAACAAGCCCGGACACAGTAATGTTTTTCAGATGTCTTGACAGATTATCTTGAAAGCTGCTTCAAGAACATTTCGAAACATCATGACAAATCTTGTAGCTCAGCTCAGCTAATGCGCCATTTTTTTAAATCTACAAGACATCTTGCAAGACACATTTTAGAAATCTCAAAAACAGAATCCCTTCATCTACAAAAATCCTTTTTTGAATGAGTACCAACCCGCCTATTCGACGGCTGGTCTCGGCAAGATTAACAACCCGTCTTGTAGTCGTTACAACTGGCCAAAATTTCTTGAGGATGTGCTAGACGCGTTGCGTTGCAAGCACCACTCAACAGCTGACTCTCTTTACCGTCTTCCATTGCAATGCCGGAAATGTGGATGTTTGCCACACTTACCGAGCACCACTATTCTGTTCCGTCATAAGGACCAGGTAGGTGACTTGTGAGTTAATGAAAATATATTCAGCATTCGGAGGCCCTCAGATAAAGAACTCCGTTACTCCCATCTGCTCCTATATAGTATGCTTTTGCGAGCAACCCTGTATGCGTTTCAAGTTGTCTTCACGCAGTCGTGATGTGCATAGTTTCCGGTGGTTTCTCTGTATATATTCCTACACCTTTCCATACAACCATTAGCACATGTGGTGCCTTCATGCTCTTGTGCGTCCGTCTAGTTTGTGCTGTTTTTTCGCCATCAGCCTTCACTTTCATTCCTATATTGTGAACAAGGCCCTCGTAGCGGGGCCGAAAAGTTCTTTCGTTTTAACCATTGGCCAGCGCTCGAAGAAGACAAGAGGAACTAGTCCAGAACATAGGTGGCAGCGCCACGCTTACTTTCTTATTGGCGCGAAAGCGCACGCACACTTACCAACACCGGCCAAGAACCTTGTCCGTCCGACTTTTCTTGCGCCAACACCTAGCAACAGTGACGTCATGTTAAAGGGAAGGTGAAGTACTTTTTGAAAAAAAAAACGAATTCTCTAAATCATTTTAGAGCATTTAGTCCGCTGAAAACCAATCACTCATTCAAAAAGAGCGGAAATAAACGCAAAAAGCGGTTTTTTTAGAAGAAAACACGCCCCATCGCCCCATCGCCTCAGGGCGCCGAGCTAGCGCCGCTCTTGCCCGCGATTGGCCGGGACTATCGTGACGTCATTCACGGGGAACTCCGACCGACACCGATGGCGTTGCTGCGTAGCGTGTTGCTTCAGCTGCCTTTTAAGAACTACGTTTTGGAGATCATGGATAATTCAAGCAGTATTGAAGAATTTCGGCTTTCACCATGCATGTTCGAGCCATCAGCAGCTTCAGATAACGGCGGAACCAACGGCGCCAAGGAGTGCGCCGGCAGCTAAGGCCAAGTCGCGACATTTTCACGTGTTGGAAATCACGACTGGATGGATGGATGGATGGATGGATGGATGGATGGATGGATGGATGGATGGATGGATGGATGGATGGATGGATGGATGGATGGATGGATGGATGGATGGATGGATGGATGGATGGATGGATGGATGGATGGATGGATGGATGGATGGATGGATGGATGGATGGATGGATGGACGTATGGACGGATGCATGGATGGATGGATGGATGGATGGATGGATGGATGGATGGATGGATGGATGGATGGATGGATGGATGGATGGGTGGGTGGATGGGTGGATGAATGGATGACAGCTTTTATTTCCACCGGAAATAGAGACCCCTTACTACTCACCGCCCCTGCCACACAGGCCTGAAGGGTGGGGCCCGGAGCCTCCATGACTAAAGGCTAACGAAGAGATTTTATCTCTTCGCGGACTCAGCCTCCAGGCGGATTGGCTTTTTTCTGCCGAGCGGGTTCTTCGCTGCGCAGCAGGCCTTCCCAGCTTTCTCTGCTATCAATATCTGCGTTGACTCCAGGGTAATCAGCCCATTCCAATATTCTCTGCTTCCGGGAATCCGTGGAACCGCCGGACTATCGGAGCCTGGACGAGCGCACGCAAACTTATTCCGAAATCGTTGAGAACTACAGACTAAACAGAAAACTGGTGCCAATGCCAAAAGAGCACCTAAGTAATAGGGAAGCGACTGCGTGGAGGCGCTTCAAGCCGGACATTTCGTTAACCCAGTATGTGCCTTTCGCGTCCTACCAGGGTAAAACGAAAACCAAACCTCGACTGATACGTGTGTTTTGCATAGGTGCATGCGAGTGCTTATCTTTTGTGTAGGTGCACGTCCAAGTTTCAATAAAGAAACAGCAAATTGCGCTGAAACGTCGTTGTGCACCGCTGCTGCATAAAAGCCTGGCCACCAACTTCTATCCGGCGACAGTCTGTGTGTATCTTCTCATGGCCATGCCTCTTTTTTCCGCTGTTTTTTTGTCTTGACCAACTTCTTGTAACGCCTGCAAACATTATCTAAATCAGATCACCAGTACACTTGCACGAATCCCGCGAGGTAAAGCATTTGTTTGTTCATGTATTTATAGTTACTTGCCTAATTACTCCCGACGGCCTTTAAGAACTACAAAAGAATGCCAAACTGGATGAGTTGGAGTGGATGCACTGCTGTACTGCAGCGCGAAGAGACGAGGCGACTGGGAGGAAGCTCCCGTGTGCGCTTTTCTTCGGTCGCATGTTCGGGCTACCATCCAAACATAAAATTTCTGCACTTACACCCGGGCGTTCTTTTTTTGCATGCTGAACACGTTTTTGAACAATAATTATGGCTGCATTTCGGAGCTCGCAGTGCTGGTTATGAAAACTAGCGTGCCGCGAGATATAGTTGCTGCTGTTGCTTATCGAGATAACCAGCAGCATTACTTGTGGATGATATACATGTATGCGTAACGCGGCTCGACAATTTTGCCGTTCTGACTCAAGGACAAATTAGCATGAATTCTGGCGCCATTGCCGATCGTCAGCCATGACCATACGCTCATGAATGCAAATATTTACTTTGCTCAAATATACTAGGCTTATATAATCGCTTTTTTGTTCATTTAGGTGCAGCTGCGTGTGCTGCAGGCTGATGAAAGATTAAAAAAATTGCTTGTGATTCCATGAGGTGCAAGCAATCAGGAAAAAGCAAAAAGGCATACAGTGCGTAACAAGCTGAAAGGAGTTCAAGACTTTCTGCCTCGAAGACTGTACTGGAAGTGAACTTGGCTCAGCATGAATGTGGACCAGCTGGAAAAGGCAAAGAGTACAAACAAGTAAGAAAGTAATGTAACGAAAAGAGAAATATTGATGCACATATTTTGTGTAGGCAGGTTCGGTATGCTGCTTACCACCAGATTGTCTGGTGAACGTGCTACAGGCTGGGGAGAACAACCGAAGGATTCTACCAAGCTGTTTGCTGAGCGCTGTTCGAAAGAAGTACCATGCCAAAATGGTTTATATACAGGCTTCAAGCATTACAGGGAACGCCCGAACGAGAGAAAGTAAACGGCACTGGCAGAAGATTACGTTGATCTGTGGTTCGCCAAAGCGCGGGCTGCAGCTAAACAAGCGCAGCCGGACGGCCGGCCGACTCTCCGTGAATAGCGTCGCTTCCGCCAATCTCTCCCTCTCGGCCGTCCCCCCACCCCACGCTTCCGGAAGCAACGAGGGCGTGCCGGCGGCGGGTCTTTAAGAAGCGACTGCTGCTTTCTTTGCGGAGAGAATCGGGAAAAAGTTCACACATATGATTACCAACGTCCCTTCTTCCCAACCACAGCGTTTCTTGCGATTTATAAACCATTTCAGCTTAACTTTAAGTTTAAAAGAAGCATAATAATAATAATAATTGGTTATTGGGGAAAGGAAATGGCGCAGTAACTTTCTCACGTATCTCGGTGGACATCAGAACCGCGTCGTAAGGAAATGGATAAAGGAGGGAGTGAAAGAAGAAAGGAGGAAACAGGTACCGCAATGGAGGGCTCCGGAATAATTTCGACCTCCAGCGGTAAAAAACATGAAACACAGACACCTCCAAGTTTGGTCTGGCCGCCCCAGAGATCGCGCCCAACACTATTGTTACCTCCAAATTTGCTCTGGGCCACCTCAAAATTTGGCCCACCCAACCCCCGTTCCCGACTCGCCGTGGTGGCTCAGTGGTTAGAGCGCTCGGCTACTGAGCCGGATTACCGGGATCGAACAGGACCGCGGCGGCCGCGTTTCGATGGATGCGAAACGCAAAAGGCGCCCGTGCGCTGCGCGATGTCATTGCACGTTACATAACCCCAGATGGTCGGACATATTGTGAAGCCCTCCACCACGGCGCCTCTTTCTTCCTTTATTCTTGCACTCCCTCCTTTATTAATTCCATCACGGCCTGGTTCGGAGTTACACCGTAATATGTGGGACTGTTACTGTGCCATTTCGTTTCCTAAAACACCAATTTTAAATTTTTCCACCCCCGAAATTTGACCTTGGCCAATTAGCACCAAATTCGATGTCCGGCAATAATTTACCGCGCGCTTGAAAATAGCGGCCTTCACATTTGGTTGAGCCCGCCCCCAAAATTTTGCCACCCGCCCCCCAAAATTTACCTCGGGCGATATCGACCATAATCTATGTCCAGCCATAATTAACCGTGCCCAACACGATGGTGACCTCCAAATTTCTCTCGGACAACCCCAAAAATTTCTTCCATCCCCCCCCGAAGTTTGACCTGGGCCAATTAAGACCAAAATCGATGTCCAACATTGTTGTGACCTCCAGACTTGGCCCGAGATATTTCCAAAACTTGGCCCGGTGTTCTAAAAAAAAACCAGTGCTTTATCGTTATCCTCTAAGCAAGTTAATACCAATTTTCGGGCCCATTTGGCTCGACTCAGCGGCTGTTTTGAAAGTATGTTCAGTATCTGCGACCAGGTATGCAGGGATGGCAGGTATGCTGTTCGCAAGGCGTCGTTTAGTATGCCACGAGCAGTGGCTTCGCAACGCGACTGCAACCTTCCTTCATATTTGACTGATATCACGTGGTCTTCTGCTGCCGGGCATCCGCTGCTGCACATGTATGATAGAAAATTTTGGACATTTAGTACTCTTCGCACAAGGCGTCGCCCGTCACCGCTCAGCAAAGACTGCATCCTGAACAATGCGGCCCACCGTATACACAGAAATTAGTACAGCTGAGCCGTCCTCATATATTGCTTGGACGCAGGGGCTACAACACCGCTCCCTCGTCGCCTTCATTAGATCTGCCCACCTTTTATCCTTCATTTAACACCCACCCACTTTTTTCTTTCTACCTTCACAACTCCCGTTATGCCCTGAGGTAATAAATAACGTTATAAAAAATCTCGATATTTGGCCCAGGATAGTCCCAGAATATTGCCTACCCACCCCCGAGAATTGACCTTGGCAGATTTGAACCAACCCATAACTGAGCGTGCCCGATATGGTGGCGAACACTAGATTTGGGCCGGGTCATTGCCGAAATTTGACCTTGGCAATGATTTCATACTATAGTATGTTTAACCAAGTTAAACCTGGCATTTTTTTTTTCTGCGCGTGGGAAGGAGCGGTGCGGGGCAGTCGGGCCTTTGACAGGTGTATAGCTCCATTCACGCACTTAGCGGACAACGCGGATCATTTCCGGACATGTAATGCTGCTCATCGGGTAACGCTTGACCTGAGCAATGGAAGCATAGTCAAGCGTGTTTTACACAATCGTGCTTCAGAACTGTTCCGGCCAAGGTTTCGCAGAAGTTGCTATATCGACATCAAAATTTAGCGCCGAGAATTCCCAGGGCAAATGTCACAGCAGTGCGGAGCGAAGGGTAGCTTAGCTGAAGCCTGGAGGGAGTTAGGTCAGATGACGAAAGGAACTCTGCTGGCATTGTGTAGGCGTAGCTGACGCCGCGTAATTGCTGAGAATTTGTGAAGGAGGTCTTCGTTCTGTAATGGACGTGGCCAGGAACGATGATGATCATCAGTATTGCTCCTGTGACCTGCTACCAATTGGTCCTACTCGATTGCGCAACACCTCAAAATTGGCATGCAAAAAGGCATCTAATTTGTTCTCGCCGAGCACTACCGGGACATTGGCTATCAAAAAAAAAAATACGGCACGCGTCGAACCATCCACCACTCCGTGGCGGCCAGGATGTTCACACCCTCACACTCGCAGTCCATCCGCGAGCAGCCGTCAAGTGAGAGATCGTGCGCTGAGAATTCTGAGGGCAGGCCACTCTTGGAGGAGAGTAGAGAGGACAACAGTAGTTTACAATTCACTCCACAGTGTTGACAGCGCCGCTGTCTCCTAGTTACAAACGTCACAGAGGTGGAGTGGTAGCCCAAGATCCTCTGACCGTCCGGCCAGGAAGCCCTGTCGGAGAGGTGGAGACGGGCACTACCAGCAGCTTCCCGATATCCGTGTTTCGGCTGGTGGAGCACCACACACACCACACGCATGATGCACCGCACGCGAACCGGACGCATCGTGCGGTTCGGTTCAATTTTCCCCCGTGTGTTCGGCGTCGCCGTTGAGGACACCTTTCAGTCCTGCCGCTACGATTTCCAGATTACGCCCTGCCACGTTCTTTGTCAGTTGGCTTTTCATCTTCATTAAGGAGGATAAGCTATGGCGAGTTGAAACATTGCGTCACCGATTTAGGCCAATTACAGATTACAGCACGGACGAAGCGTAGCGGATCGATTTAAACCTGCCGCACGACTTCCGCGACTCGCCAGTGCGAATCGACTGATACTGACCCGTCGGATACTGACCACGTCCTTTACTGGCTCTGTCACTGATTCTGCGCACCCCGTCATGTTCCAGACACCGGCGATAAGCATCTGGTTTCTGACCCCCTCTACTAAATTCCGGTGTCTGCTGGCTGTTATCAGTCTGGCGTTTTTGTCCTGTTTCCAATGCTTGCTCCGACCATGGCCTCCTTTCTGTGATTTACTTTCTCCCCTTTCTCTTTATCACTTCCTGGCCTTTTATCTGCCATATATGAGTAGTCCTTCCTTTTCAAGCGACCTTGAGAAACTTCCTTATCTTCGGTGCCCACACCAGCGCAGGTCTCATCCATATGGTCTGGGCTCGTAGGTCGGTCATTGTTGTCTACAATGGCTACGGTAGCCATTTACCCCACCTTTTCCGACAACCTTTCCCCGGGTTTTCCGGTTTCCTGCAGTACCTCCACCTCGATCTATCCTTCCGGGACATTTCTGGTGACTCTGCCGCGTGGCCTTTTCTCTGTCAACCATGTCCAGTCGTGCACTTATACACATCAGCCGCACATAAAACCATCATCTTCTGCCGCCGCTACTGATTCAAACTACGTTTCTTGTATGTTTATTAACCCGCTCATAATCGTAGCGTGTAATTCTAGTTTCCTTGACCATCATATATCACACTTGATTGTTAATAAAGCCACAATAATCAAAATGCGGGCAGGCTGAAACACCGCGTGCAAACACGTCTCAGAAAAATTATCTTCACGGCAAAAGCCTTCCTCCAGGAAAATGAGATATTACTTCTCCCCCTGTCCTCTATTCCTGTCCCCTCACCTCTTTCATTTCATTTCTCCATTCTGCCTGCTGTCCTTTATTTCCGCTGCCCCAGCTCAGGTGCTTCAGTATCGATGGCAGATGCCGGGGCTAGCAAAAATCTTTTCTTTCCTTTTTACTATTATTTTTATTAAAACCACTACCACCACCAGGAAAATGAATAACTTTCTCTCACGATATTCTCTTCTTTTCCAATTGAACGACACCTGAATACGGGCTGAAAATCTGTCGGTTCGAATACCCTGGCTGCTAGAACAATAAAGTAAATCCTTCTCCCTCTGGCATTCACTTAACCTGATTAGCCTACAGCTAATGCACCTAATAAAACATCTGAGAAAAGTAACTCATATCTTGTCGTCAGTCTATCTGGTCCCGTTCGCCACATGCAATACTAAGAGCGCCGATTCTTGCCTCTGCACCGCGAAGCTGTCAGCTGTTGTTCACCAAACAAACAAAGCATATAATAAATAACTAAGGCAGGTAAGTAAGCAGCAGCACAAAAATAAATTGAATGCAAAATCAAGGCACTTAAGCCAGGAACTGCGGTAGTGGTGGATACTCGTTACACAAAAATTTTTATTGCTTTTATGCCGGGTTAAATGTTTCCAGGACATGCCGTCTATAAAATCCATGTGTATTAGGATAAGGATGATAAGTCCGTTGAATATTTTTGATCTGAAGAAAATTTTTACATGCGATGAAAAAATGTGTCGACAGAAAGCAATGAGCTTCCAATTTAAAAGATACCGCGCATTTTTTTAAAGTATATATCACAATAAGTGGAAAACGCCTATTTTGCGATTCCGAAAAATTGCAAGTTTGGATACGCGAACAGACACAGCGTAATATTTTGTTTGACGTAAATCTTCTCCAAAACGACTTTTTGGCTCCTGTAATTTCTCAGCAAAAAAAAGAAAAGGAAATCGCATATATTGCTGAAAAATTTACGCAATCAAAGCACCAGTTACCATGTCAATAATCGAACATGAAGGAACCTGAATTTGACGGCAAAACTTTTATCTAGTATTGGTGGCTTCCTTCTACGACTGCGAGGGAAATTTTTCACATACTGTATGGGGAAGTTTTATTTGGTTGCTTGTTGAAGCCTTTTGGAATTTGAAGAATAGCGGGAAGTGTTCGTCATTTTTTCCTTATAAAAAAACAGTCGACCCTAAATAAAATTTCCCTAAAGGATCTTTAGTACCTCTTAGAACAAGCGTCACGGTAAAGTGTGAGATTATATTTTCAGCGGCATAAATATAAATGCCTAAAGTCAGACGCAACTGAACAGTGCAGTGCAAATGCTCCTCAAAGGGCGCACCCTGTAAACGGCGTTCACCTTTTCTCTTGTCATTACGGCTGATCCCAAGGGCTTGCCTCCGTAAAATTAAATTAACCGCGACACCATAATAACCGGTAGACGCCATTCTATATTTCGACTAGTATATGCAGCAGTGCCGTGAGTTGCATTCGACTATAATGCAGATGATACTTGCTTTAGTTACCAGTTGCAATTACCTACCGTTAAAAGAGTAAAGGTTATTGATTCGACTTCGAAGCAGGGGAAAAAAGAAGAAAGAGCTGCAACATACAAAAGGACGCGCCATCCAAAACCGCAGTATGAGAGCAAGCATTAGACAGCACAAAGCTGCAGCAAAGCATGCAATGCACTGCTGCAGATTTGCACGAAAATTCAAGCAATGCAGAAAAATTCCGGGAACGAAGGTGGCAAGAAGGCTGGGGGAATCGGGGCACGACGGTTTTCTACATATGGCAGCGACTGGACCGGTTCGGGTGAAAGGGGGAGATAAGATAACTGGGAAGGCTTCAAAGTTCAGAGGGAGGGGCGTTTATCATCCTCTCCCCATTCTTGTCACTGATTGGCTGCGAAGGTCACGTGACAACTCTTGGTCTATGTGCACACCAAGTCCGACGGCTCATTCTGTTGTCGTCTCTGTGACGGTGTGTTCGTGTTGTCGCAGGAGCTGCAGCTGCTGTCTTCGTCATGGTGCTGAACGTCAACGAGGCTGAGGCGCTGGCCCTCCTCAAGATCCAAGGGCTCCGGCGTCGAGGGGACCTCCGCAAGTGTCTGTTCCTCGTGAAGCTGCTCAGGTTCACCAGCAGAATCCGGCACAACTGGCAAGTGGACTGACTCTTTCCTGCTTTCTAGTCTGCAAGGAGTTTTAGAATAGGAGGACCCTATCGGTTATAGGGAGATGCGGGAATAGCGGGGAGTATGTGCAGAATAATAACACTAGGTCCTGTATTCTGCAGCACATCCTCACTGGCGCCCGGTTGTCTACCGAACCGATAGGGTCCTCCAGTTCTGCATGTTTCCTATTTACCTGTCGATTCAATCTTCTACGTGCGTATTGCAGTCATGTAAACCAAGAGCTACACTGTAGCTCTGACCTCGCAGCAAGAAACAATATGCTTGCAGTCATTACATTATCAACGAAAAAGTTTTAATTTTGAGACCTAAATGTTGAGGCCCACTGATGGGTATTTCAATTTTATGTAGATTATACTTTATTTGACGCTTCACTCTCTGATGTGGGGGTGATGGACGCTCAAATTCGAAAGTTTTTTTTGAGAATGAAAGGAGTCACTTTGTCGATATTAATTTTATGAAGCATGGGTTTGTTTGTTACGTGCAAACAAGAGCCCGTGGTTCCGGGTTTCTGTTGCATTGTTGATATTTAGTTTAGTTTGTGGGGTCAAACACGCTAAATATGCTCAGGCTATGAGTGGCGCCGCAGAGGAATGCAATGACACCATACGCTTATTCAACATGCAAGGCAAATCCAGTTCCTTACATAAGAAGTGGGTGGCAGTTTAACGTCCACATTGGTCAGGGCCAATTCTCACTGTCTCAGAGGTTTCAGGAATTTCGGATTCATTTTGTTCCCGCGCACCACCAATTTAATAATTACGCAATGCATTTCCTGCACTAATCATGTGTTCTTCGACCTCATCGACTTTCCGCCAATACCCGCTGGATAGACGGGTAACGCTGAACCCTTTAAATCAGGCCTTGGTTCACGCCACCTAGCCTTGGCTTGTGTAATTTCACTTTTGTCTGGATTTTAGTCACCAGTCAGGTAACCTTCGCTTGGTTACTTCTACCCGCTTAAAATCCATTTTACCTTCATTGCGCGTAAAACACAATGCTTTGAATGAATCAGCCCCACTGCTTTGAACTGTAGCGTGAAAGCCTTTGCAGAAAACTGTCGTGTTCAGCCGTTTCCTGCTCTTGTCCACACGCACCACGTAATATGTCTATCTCGTGGTACCTGAGTCGATATGCCTTAGTCTGCAAAACTCCCGTCCTGGCCTCGAATTAGATAGAGATAGCTTTTCCTAAAATCAGTTTCTTTTATGGGGCGCTTAACGTCTCACAGCAACTTTGGCTATGATTGACGCCGTAGGGCAGGGCGTCGCAAATTTCGATCACCTGGGTTTTTTTAACGTGTACTGACATCGCCCAGTATAGAGGGGCTTCTAGAATTTAGCCTTCATCGAAATGCGACCGCCACGGCCGGGATCGAACCCGCGTCTTTCGGGTGAGGAGCCGAGCGCCATAAGCACTGAGCCACCGCAGCGCCTACTTCCCCCATGATGATCGTACATATTTTCTTTCGCAATTCCCGGCTTCAACATTCTGTATGTGCCGATGTCGTCAGCATCCTGGGTTTCCACAGAGCCCTCTCTATTCCTTTTTCTTAACTGAAAATTACTTGTTCCCCCAACTGCTTTCCCGCTGCTTGCGCGTCAGTTTTATAGTTCACTTTCTTCCTTTTGTGTCGACATTCCTGAAAGAGCGTCCCGTTTGATACCGGGTGGTTCTAGTCGCCACCATACTACACTCTTTTGCTTTCTATTTCTGTAACGGTTTAATAAATCTGTCAATAAATTAGCAATTATCTTTTAAAACATTTTTAATCCTGCACTTCACAACTTATGTCATCCGCAGGGTTTTGAGCTTCCAATCGATTTTTGCTAATTTCCACCGAAGATTCATTCACATGCCCATTGTTACCTCTCAGCCTCAGAAAGAGTGACTTTATTTGCATCCACATGCGGTTGGATATCGCCACATTATAGTATAAGATGTTTAGTTGTTTCCACATATTTACCACACGCTGCACACGTGTCATCTTGGTTAAATTTCTCTTTGCAGCTTCGCGTTCTAAGACACTCTTACCCAGCCTTAAACAGTTCCGTGCTGCCTCGAGTTATCACGTAAAGTTTCTGTCCAAATCTGCTTTTGGCAATTTTGATGTTCTGCACTCTGCTTCTTTCCCTTTGAAATAATCAAATTTTCACCTTCTGCGCTATTGCATGTCGTTTGAAGCTTTTTTTTCTCCGTCTTTGTGTCCTGCACACTTACTGGCTGGTTTCCTACAGTCGTTTTTCGCCAATGTGTGTCAACGCTCTTTCTGTATAAGCATATAAATACCTTAGCTTCCCATATTTTATCGTCCAATTTCCTCTGGCATATTTCGTATAATATATTTCCCTGAGCTTCTCGTGCTTCGAACGCTGCCCAATCCATATCCCCCTGTGCTGCCTCGTTTGTTGGTTTACACTGAGAACCTGTAGTGCTAATTTTCCAACAGCTCTCTGGTTTATTTTCGGTCTCAACTGAACTTTTGTTCTCGGGCAAAAAACCGCGTTCCCGAAAGTAAGCTCTGGCATCGTTATTCCGCTTAAAAATTCCTTTCAGTACTTTGTATTTGTTGTTACCCCCATAATAACCTATGTTTCGTTATCCACCGGCATCTCTTCGCGCTTACGTGGTAGAAGCCTTTCCGTGTTTTTCCATCACGTATATCTGTCCGTCGTTAACCCATACCTCGCGATAATTGTACTCGGCCACTCCGTTTATATTTTGGCCACACATTGCAAACGTTTTATCCGTTATGTCGTTGAATATAATCAGACCTGAATAATCGAGCTAAAGTGAAGCCCAAAACGTAGTCCTTCGTCTTCAAAAGGATTAGCGAGAGTTCGCAAATTTTCTTGGCTATCTGCTAACAGTGCAACATCGTCCGAATGAATTAAACCGGGGAGCCGCTGGTCTGCTACCTTTCTGGCTAATCTGTAGGACATATTGTTATCTAATTACTTTCTTGTATTCTAAAGATGATAGAGGAGAACCTCGCCTTAATTCTTTGTTCCTTGACAGTTATACTTCTCACATCTTCTCATGTCATTTCAACTTTATTATCTCGGCATATTTCTTGTAGGAAATGAATTCTCTTATGGCGGATATCTTCCTCTATCAGAGCATGTTCCATAGGAGTTCCCTGTTCATGTGGTCTTATGCACAGCTTATGTCCAAGAAGGCTAAATACAAAGGTCTATTTTACGCCCTACATATTTCTATGCATTAGATAAGCGCGAACAGCCTGTCAGCTAAGCGCGCTTATGCCTTCTGAACCCATTCTGCAGTTTTCCCGAGTATCTTTTTGCTTTCTCGCCATGTGCGCACTTTTAATCTCACCGCCTGCGTTGCCAACCTGTATGTAACAGAAGCTATCGTAATTGAAAATGGAAATTTTTTTTTGTGGAAGCGAAATGGCGCAGTATCTATCTCACTTTGCGGCGGACACCTGAACCGCGCTTTAAAGGAAGGGATAAAGGAGGGACTGAGAGACGAAAGGAAGAAAGAGGTGCCGTAGTGGAGGCCTCCGCAATAATTTCGACCACCTGGGTATCTTAAGCATGCACTGACATTACCGCACGGCGGGCGCCGTCGCGGTCGGGTTTCCAATGGGAACCCCGGATCAGTAGCCGAGCGCCCTAACCCCTGAGCCACCGCGGCGGCTCCACGGCTGTCGTGTATTTTGTATTTCTGTCTTTTCTATTTCTTTTTTGTTTCTGTATTTTGTATTTCTGTTTTGCATTAAGGAGACGATTGAAGTCGCCTAAGACAATGAGCTGTCTCTCCATGCAAACGCGCTCTTGGATAGTTTGGAAAAAAGCAACTCTTTCCTGAACCGCATTCGGTGCATACACGGTAACAATGGGCCACTCAATCCTGTTAAGAGAAAAATCAAGGACAATACACCGTCAAAACACACACGAAATAAAAGCCTGCACCTCTAGCCCCAGCATCATCTTTAAAAGAGCGAGCATCCAGCCGAAGTCCCCACTGCATGACGGACGACAGCAAAAAATGTAGTCGTGAAGCATCGCACCATGCCGTCGGTTCCTTCGTTGCCGTCCACTTTCGTCTCCTGCACGGCCAATACATATATATCGCGCTCCGTAATAAGTACACGTGCCCTTGACTTTTCATAGTCGCCAAACCCCTGACATTCAATGTAGCGACTATAAAGGCGGAGGCAGGAGCCATTTTTACGCAAGAGGAAGGACCCAACAGCATGGTGCTTACCTCCCACGTCTAGCGCGCGGCTAGACGCCACTGTTGCCGCCGGTATCGTCCGGCGGAAGAACATTGGCCTGGTCGAGGAGTACCTTGTCGCCTGCCCGCTTGTCAGCCAAAAAGATTGGCCGCGGCCGAAGCATCGGACGCCGGGCTTGAGCCGTCTTTGCTGGGGGTTCCTCGAAGCCGGGCACTATCAGCTTGTCCCCTTGGGGGGTGGACTGGTCGTGGGGACGCTTCGGCGGGGAGGTGACGGGGGCGTGAGGCGAGTTGTGCGGGCGGCGCTCTTCTCGTGGTGGTCCTCGTTCGAGTCTTTTGCCTCGACGGCCTCAGGCTCTGGAGGTCATGCCCCGTTCCCTTAGCGAAGCCGAGGGAGGCTGCCGTCAGTGTTTGGCTCGCTGGTTCGTCGCCAGCCTGGCTGCGATCACTGGAATCCCCAGACGTCGCAAGCGTTGAAGCCGGCTTGACCGCTCGTCCGTACCAGTCGCTGCTTCCTCCGCCTCGGCGGCGCCCTTGAGTTCCGCGGTGATAAATAATAATAATAATTGGTTTTTGGGGAAAGGAAATGGCGCAGTATCTGTCTCATATATCGTTGGACACCTGAACCGCGAAGTATGGGAAGGGATAAGGGAGGGAGTGAAAGAAGAAAGGAAGAAATAGGCACCGTAGTGGAGGGCTCCTGAATAATTTCGACCGCCTGGGGATCTTTAACATGCACTGACATCGCACAGCACACGGGCGCCTTAGCGTTTTTCCTCCATAAAAATGCAGCCGCCGCGGTCGGGTTCGTTCGCCTTTCCGAGCCCGGTCGCCGACGCGTAGGTACGGAAGCAGCCCGCGTCCGCGTGGCCGTAGCGCCTGCACTGGGAACACCTGGGCACCTTGCAGTCGCGGCCGAACGTGACCCGTGCCGTGACAACGCAAGCACTGCCTCAGTCGCCCGGGCACATCCACGAGGGCCAGCTCACCAGCTACTCGCAACTGGTGTGGCAATTCATCTATCTTCATTCCCGGCTTCAACTTGAGTAGCACGGTTCTGGTGGTTGAGCTTTTCTCCTTCATCCCTTGGGCGGGCCAACGCTCCCGCGTCACCTCCGTCACGTTTCCGAAAGCCGCGAAAGCAGTCCGGATGTCGTCGTCAGCGACGCCGTGCAGCATCCGATGTAAGCGCAGCCTTACCTGCTGATCATAGGGGTCGGAGATGATGCACCGCCGTCATTTCACTTGTAGCTTTTTGAATACTGCAAGCTTCTTCGCCGCTTCAGCACTGCTGAAAGTCACCGCCCACACATGGTTAATCTGATACGCCACCAACGCAACGACGTCGGGGAGAGCACGAACGTTGGCGAGGGCGTCCCGAAAATCTTCCACCCTGTAGGGCCTCGCTCCCACATCACCGTCAAGAGATACCGTGTTAAGAACAACACGTCCTGCTGCCAGAGTAGGCAAAACACTCTCGTACTCGTTATCTGCGTCGGCATTAAACCTGTTTCCGCGGCCAGCAAGAGCCTCTATCGCCGCTCCTCCAGAACTCATGATCCTGCGTCCGCACCGAACGGTAGTCGGAAGTAGAATGGCATCCGGACAGAAGACGGGTGCCGAGAAATCGGTGCAGAGTAAAACCTTCCGTCTTGGTCTTGTGTGCATAAAAAGAAATAAAAAAGTGATGTCACAATTGGGATTCGAACCCACACCAGGAAGACCGGACTGCAACCTGAACGCAGCGCCTTGGATTGCTCGGCCATCCCGACAGGACTCGTGTGTTATGAAATCGGTGCAGTTTTGTACAAGATCTTCTTTTCTGTTCTCGTGTGCATAAAGTTTCAAAGTTAGTTTAAAACAATGCTTTGATTACCGAGGGGCGACAAAAAGGCGAACAAAGTTGGTGGGCGAAGTGTCACCCCCTTCTCACTACACGCAGAGCAGCGGGCAATTTTTACACAAAACTCATATTACTCATTCATCCATGACAACTGTACACAGAGAGCAAAAGACATTCACAAGCACATATAACACAGATGAGTGAGGAAAAAAAACTGAAAATTCAAGAAACTAACATGAAGAATCGATATGAATAAAATGCATTGTACATAAATGCACAACACTAAGGTGACAAAAAAAGAAACGGGATCGACAGGCTTAAGCGAAGAGAGCAGGGAAGAAAGTGGAAGGTATGGGGTAGATTTTGTTTGTAGGAAACGGCCTTTTTTAGGCCAAGGAAAAGAAGCCGGTAATTCTTTTGTTAAGCGCCCGCATGGAAGCACCATCCTCAATTGTTGCTTAATATCAGGGTATTTATTGAGCAGATCAGCTATTCGTTGGTTCAGTGTTTGCGTTGAATGGTGAGTTTACTGATGAATCACGGCGACCAACGCTGGCAGCATTCAAATAGCACCGGGAGAGGAGAGCCGGAGACAGCAGCTTCAGACCGAGACACGCACTCTAGCCTCCAGGGATGACGACGAAGTCCGGTAGTAATGCGTTGCCCTCGTCTTCTTCTTACAACATTTTTTTTCCAGTTGGAGCTTTTGAATTCCGTCAGTCTGGATGAAGAAAACAAACAATTTTTGTGTTTAAGTTGACTTCCAACTCCGCAAGAGGTTCTCTTTTCACTTTTTTTCTCAAACTTTCTAGAGAAGGGAAAATTCTCCGAATCGCTCATCATTGTAACGCAGCGTACTCGGCAGAGCAGACGGGCGCGCAGTGATTGTTCTACCCATGCACGGCGATCAGTAGGCGATTGGCGGAAGGGCATCTCTCGGAAAAATACTGTCAGTGCGATGAGGCAGACGCGATGTCATGCAGACGCGCTTCATTCCTTGATTCCGTCACTTCATGCTTGGAGTTCCAGCGTTGAAGAGCTTCAGAAAGCCGCCCTCACCAGCAGAGGCAACCTGACGCGCCCTAACTCGCCGTGGGAAGAGGCAGTTTAGAACAGGGGGACCCTATCGGTTCAGGGGTGCTGGAGAATAGCTGGGATCCAGTGCTCATGCGCAGGACAAGAGCCCCATGGGTGTTATTGTTCTGAGCATGCGCACTGTCGCTCCGCTATTCCCCTTGCACCTAATCAAAAGGGTCCCCCTATTCCAAAGCTCCCTTAAGTTGCCGCTGCGAAGAATTCGATTGGGCGCTGTGCTATCTCCTGCGGTCAGGGCGTCCTTGTCATCCAGGTCGCATATCCCTCCGGTTAAATTTCTTTTCTGTCCCGCTCCCGCCAAGGAGGCAACGCTGAATCACATTATGAAGACTTGCCGCGGACTTCGAGCTGCAAGCGAACATCTGCACAGCCAAGGCTACCATCCAAGACACCCGCCAGCCAGACTCGCGCTTGTGGACACGAGATGGCCTCAGCATCGAAACCTTTTGATATTCAACAAAGAATCCAGCCTTTACCTTTTCCTTCAACTTACGTCAAGGGGCAACTTTGCACAATAAGAAGAAAAAGGAAGAGCGGCGATCAATTGGATTGATGTGGTGGAAATGCGATTCGCTTCCATTTCTGATTCCTTTTCTTTCACTCACCAAACCGTTCCAGTTCTAATTCTGTTCTATTTGTGATTATGCTTCTGCTTCTATTCTTATTAAATTTCTATACCTAATCGCTGTTTTCATTCGTCTTTGCTGAGTCACTCTTAGTCATTTTCATTCGTGGCGAGTCATTCTTAGTCCGGCTTCTCCCTACTCTCCTCTACAAGTGGCGTGGAGGGGGACTCCCTTCTCTCCACCTGCCACTGTTTTCAGGTGCAGGCTTCACACAGACGGCGGTGCCGGGACGTTTACTCCTTCATGGCCCTCCTTACGCTTTAGAGTAAAAAGCCGTACTCTGTGTTTCCAGGAAGAGCCACTCCGAAAGTGGACTGCAATTTTTAGAGCGAAAGTTCTACTGGATGCAAAACTCGGATCTCCGATTCCGTGTCTCCAGATGACCTAAAATAACTTTGTGCTGTCTACTACAGCAACAGCGTCGCTGGAAGCTGCATCAGGTGTGCTATCTCTGCCAGTTCACCATGACCAGCCTGGTCCACCATGTAGGCATGGCTTTTAACCTTTGACCTCGCTCCCTCCCAGAAAAAATGATCTTGTCATATTTCGACCTACCGAGATCAGAGACTATCATAACGCTATTTCCTTTCCTCAAAAAAATAAAACAACTTTTCGTTTGGAGCAAAACTTATGTCTAACCATATTTGACCGCACCCAACACAATGGTTATCTCTGCACCGGATTTCCTGCCGGACAACCCGATCTCAAATATTGCTTGGACGCAGGGGCCACATCACCGCTCCCTCCACGTCTTCGTTAGATCCGCCCACCTTTTCTCCTTGATTGACACCCACCCACCCACTCTTTTCCTTCTCTTTCTACCTTCCCAACTCCCTTTATGCCATGAGCACGGTGTAAGAATAACATACTGAGGTGTTGACACTCTCCCTTCCGTGCGCCAGAGCGCCGCCCGCTCGCGGCCACAATATGTTCATGGTGGTGGAGGGAGGGGGTTGCCATGGAAACTTATCGCTAGCTTAGAGGGCGCTGCGAAAGGCGGGCCCACGCTGGGCGTCTCGGTGTCGCGTGGCGCGGCACTGCGCACGTGCTTTTGGCACATTTCGGATTGTGCGGCTGCGCTGCTGTGCTGTTTATAACAAAATCTTTTAATTTGCACCAAGACCTTGTGTTTGGCTATCTTCGGCAGTGTAGCCCACAGCAGGTGAGTACTGCGCTGAGTGCTGCGCAATGGGAAGAAAGCGCTTAGAAGCAATGAAAAGGGGAAAAGCAGCTGGGGAGACTCAGGTATCACCAGATCTGTTGAAGGATGGAGGGGACATCGTGCTAGAAAAACTAGCCACCCTGTATACGCAATGCCTTCTGACCTCGACTGTACCAGAAGCTTGGAAGAATGCAAACATTATCTTAATTGATAAGAAGGGAGACGCCAAGGACTTGCAAAATTACAGGTCGATTAGCTTACTATCCGTTGCCTACAAAGTATTTACTAAGGTAATCGCTAATAGAGTCAGGGCAACGTTGGACTTTAATCAACCAAATGATCAGGCAGGCTTTCGTAAAGGATATTCCACAATAGATCATATTCACACTATCAATCAGGTGATAGAGAAATGCGCAGAATATAACCAACCTCTATAAATAGCTTTCATTGATTACAAGAAAGCGTTCGACTCAGTGGAAACCTCAGCAGTCATACAGGCATTGCGTAATCAGGGGGTAGAAGAACCTTATGTCAAAATACTGGAAGATATATATAGCAACTGCACTGCTACTATAGTCCTCCATAAAGTCAGCAATAAAATTCTAATAAGGAAGGGCGTCAGGCAAGGAGACACGATCTCGCCAATGCTTTTCACTGCATGTTTACATGAGGTATTTCGATGCCTGAATTGGGAACAGTTGGGAATAAGAATAAATGGAGAATACCTAAATAATCTGCGATTTGCTGATGACATTGCCTTGCTGAGTCACTCAGGAGGTGAACTGCAAATCATGATCAATGAGTTAGACAGGCAGAGCAGATCGATGGGTCTAAAAATTAACATGCAGAAAACCAAGGTAATGTTCAACAGCCTAGCAAGGGAACAACAGTTTACAATTGGCAGCGAGAGCCTAGAAATTGTGACGGAGTACGTCTACTTAGGGCAGGTAGTGACAGCTGATCCGGATCATGAGAGGGAGATAACTAGAAGAATAAGAATGGGGTGGAGCGCATATGGCAAATTCTCGCAGAACACGAGTGGCAGTTTACCAATTTCCCTCAAGAGGAAAGTGTACAACAGCATAATCTTACCGGTACTCACCTTCGGGGCAGAAACGTGGAGGCTAACGAAAAGAGTTCAGCTTAAGTTAAGGACAACGCAGCGAGCCATGGAAAGAAAAATGATAGGTGTAACATTAAGAGAACGGAGGCGGGCAAAGTGGGTGAGGGAACAAACACGGGTTAATGACATCCTAGTCGAAATCAAGAGAAAGAAATGTGCTTGGGCAGAGCATGTAATGCGAAGGCAAGATAACCGCTGGTCCTTAAGAGTAACGGAGTGGATTCCAAGAGAAAGTAAGCGCAGAAGGGGGCGGCAGAAGGTTAGGTGGGCGGATGAGATTAAGAAGTTTGCAGGCAAAGGGTGGATGCAGCTGGCAAAGGATAGGGTTAATTGTAGAGACATGGGAGAGGCCTTTGCCCTGCAGTGGGTGTAGTAAGGCTGATGATGATGATGATGATGATGACACGTGCGCAGCGTGTGCCATTATTCAAAGCTCCGTCCAACAATGTTCGTTTGGGCAAGTGGCGCCATGCGATTCCTAGGGCAGACCGGACGTTAATGCCAACTGACCATATTTGCGCCAAGCATTTTGCAGCGGACGCGATATCCCGGTATATTACGCGGAGCTGGATGGGGGATTGCTACTTTACGCGGAAAAGAGGCCCGTGCTTTCCAGAGGTGCAGTTCCAACATTATTTCCGAACTGTCCCAAGTATCTCATGCAGCCAGAGCGACTCAGAAAGCCACCCCGGAAGAGGAAACCTCCTGCGCAAACGTTCAAGCTACGTCGGCCGAACGTCGCCTACAACGGTGCGATGCAGCCTCTCCGAACTTCGTTGCCTGCTGTGATGCCTACAGACCCGGAAACAGCCTTGGAGCCAGCGGTTAAGCGACAGCATCTTGACTCTGACTCTGCCAGTCTGAAGAAATGTCTGGCACTAGGTGGTGCTTCAACAAATACACCGCACCGCCATTAAGCCTCGAGAGGAAAGGCGCTTATTGAAAATTATGACCGTT
This sequence comes from Amblyomma americanum, assembly GCF_052857255.1. Classification (NCBI taxonomy): domain Eukaryota; kingdom Metazoa; phylum Arthropoda; class Arachnida; order Ixodida; family Ixodidae; genus Amblyomma; species Amblyomma americanum. The sequence continues at coordinate 91,715,999 of NC_135498.1, read as the reverse complement.
CTATGATAATTTGCATCGGAATAAAAATGCTGTTTTCTCAAGCTTTGTTGTTAGGTTATGGTTCATGATCCGACGCGCCCTTTCATCCCGTCTGATACATTTCCGGCGCGGGAAAGTTTTTACCTAAAACTTGAGTCGTAAATTGCCGCGCTATACTAGTGTTCTGCATATTGAAAATTAGCCCACTCAGAGAAACAATGTTCGAACGGTCTTCATACAAAGTGAAGAAGCAACGATAAGCGGGAAGCAAACACTTTCCGTTGCAATAGTTTTCTTCCCTTGTGAGCGGAAAAGGGCACAAGTACCCCTACTTATGTTTATTATGCTTAGATCTATGTGATTAGATCGAATGAAACATGAATTGAGCGAGGAAGCGAAACGTGGATGAGCTTCGAGTGTTGCTCGACCGAGTCCACATCATTAACTGCTTTACAGAAGATAATTTCATGCAAACAAAATTTCAAGAATGCCACACTACATATTTTAAATTCAGCAACGAATTTCTTTTGCGTTTTGAATTCAATTCACGCCACCCAAGCGAAAATTGAACTTGGGCAGCGGAATCTCAAGGCGCCAGAACCGCTCATCTGGTCCCGCTGATATCGGCGCCATCTGTCAGCTTGCAGCCGAACTGCAAGGCGCGATCCGCCGCGGCCGAACATAATCGGGAAGCTCCAGTGGGCGCAGTGTCAGCACCTAAGTATTCTTGCACCGTGGCCTTGAGGCAATAAATAACGTTATAGAAAAATCTCCAAATTTGGCCCAGGATAGCCCCGAAAATTTACCTACCCACTCTCGAAAATTGAGCTTGGGACACTTGGACCAAACCATATATGAGCGTGTCCGACACGGTGGCGGGCTCTAGATTTGGACCGGGCCATTGCCAGAATTGGACCTTGGGAATGATTTCAAACTATAATAGGTGTAACCAAGTTTAAACGCTGGCATTTTTTTTCTGCGCGTGGGAAGGAGCGGTGCGGGGCGGTCTGGCCTTTGTTGCATTTGGGTTGCAAGCCCCAAGGGTAGCGTTGGCCTGGCGGCCTGGGGCAAAGCAGGAAACATCCGAAGGTCCCGGCAAAGGATGAGTCGACTGGCAACAGAACAACTTGTTTATTCTGGCATCGCAAAAGAGCAGCCGGTCAGGGCGACCACGTTACTCGCAGGAAGAAATCGAAGTCTCTCGTTGGCGTCCGGGGCAGCCCCCTTTATACCCACGGAGTCGAGGGCAAGAGGGAACGGCTTGGGAAGAGTCATCCGATACGGCGACGCTTGAACATGTTCAGGCGTGACGGGCGCGTCCGCCAGGCCGGCGCCGGTCAGACCTCCTCGCCTCCCAGTTGGAGAGCTCCTCTCCCCGGCTGCCGCGCTTTGACAAGCGTGGGCAAAACATGCACACACACAAACACGCACGCACGACGACACGTGGCACTGAAACCTGCCTGGACGCGCTTGGCGGGAGGCGTTGCGGCAGCGATGAACGAAGCCGCGGCATCCGGTGCATCCGCGCCGGCTATACCGCGCGCTGTAGGCGAGACGTAACAGACCGCCCCGCCGGGAGAAGGAGATCCCGATGGTCAGGGGACTGCATCCGCTGTCCAGAGGGATGTCGCTCGATGATGCTCATAATCGAAACCGGTGGTCCCTCGACGTTGCTTGAGCGCAGCGCACAGAGAAGGCCTCGTTCTCAGGTTCAGGTTCACATAGGACACTGTAAAGTCACTTCGGGAGAGTTGCCATTTTTGTGCTCGTTCCCAGCAAGCGTTAGAACTACGCCGAAACGCAACCGCTCAGTCAGCAAGCACGAGACAACCCTCACTAAGCTCTGCCAGGCTCTTTCCCCTTTTATACTACTGCCTAGTTCCTTACAGTAGTCAAGCAGCACTCAGAACGCGTCCACAAATTGGAAAATTGCACTAGAAAGCACATAATCACTTTGAAACACTAAACAAAAGCAATATGTTAAAAATCCTGCCTCAGGAAGAAAACATCAGTAACCAACAACTTTGAGGCGGATTCCTACGTTAGGGGCTTCGACTTAAGCCATCGGCGTTACCGTTGAGACTCCCCTTTTTGTAACGCACCTCAAAGGAATATTGTTGCAAAGCGAGGCTCCAGCGCAGGAGGCGGCCATTTTTGGGAGATATGGTCTGCAGCCATTGGAGAGGGCAGTGATCCGTCTCAATGATAAACCTCGAGCCGGCTAGGTAGCATGACAATTTCTGAACGGCCCACACGAGACACGCACACTCTTTCTCGGTGGCGCTGTACGCCTGCTCACGACAGGTCAGCTTACGACTAGCATACAGGACGGGGTGTTCCACTTCTCCATTGTCCCTTTGGCACAGTACAACGCCCATGCCTCGCTCACTAGCATCGCACTGAACAACGAACCCTTTTGTGTAGTCTGGCGATCGTAGCACAGGCTGGCTTGTTAGGGCGCTCTTTAGGGCGCTGAAAGCTCTTTCCTTGGTCTCGCTCCAGACGACTGTTTGGGGCTCTGTTTTTCTTAGAGCATCCGTCAGGGGAGCCGCGATATCGGAGTACCTGGGGATGTACCTCTGATAGTAGCCGGCGACACCCAAGAACGACCGAATATCGGTCTTCGTGCGCGGTTGCGGGAAGTCTCGCACAGCGGCCACCTTTATTTCAGAGGGGCGGCGACGACCCTGTCCAATCACGTGACCGAGGTAGACAACCTCGGCCTGTGCTAATTGGCACTTGGGAGCCTTGACTGTCAAGCCCGCTTCGCGCAGGCGGGTTAGCACTGCCCGCAAGTGTGCCATATGCTCAGACCAGGAGGCGGAGAATATCGCTACGTCGTCTAAATACGGTAAAGCGAATTCTTCCTGTCCCCGCAACACTTTGTCCATGAGGCTTGAAAAGCAGTATGGCGCGTTCTTCAAACCAAAACTCAAAACTTTAGGACGGAATGTTCCCATTGGTGAAATGAACGCCGCATACCTACTAGCCTCTTCTGTAAGTGGAACCTGCCAATAACCCCTGACAAGATCTAGGGTGGAAATAAACTGAGCGCTACTAACTTTCTCAAGGCGCTCCTCGATGTTAGGGATCGGATAAATTTGATCCTTAGTGATGGAATTAAGCCTGCGGTAGTCGACGCAAGGACGAGGTTCCTTGCCCGGTACCTCAACTAAAATCAAAGGGGAGGTATAATCACTCTCACCCGCCTCAATAACACCGAGCTGTAGCATTTTCTTTACCTCAGCCTCCATAATATCGCGCTGGCGGGGTGACACCCGGTACGCCTTGGATCGTACTGGCTCTGGCGAGGTAAGTTCTATATCATGAGTAAGGACAGAAGTCCTACCAGGCCTCTCAGAGAACTGACCTTGAAACTCTTGTAAGAGTTGGTGTAGTTCGGTTCTCTGCTCAGCTGACAGCGGTGCTTTAATGATTAAGTCACTAATGACCTGATCAGTGTCTTCCCTGTTCGTCACTGAGCCTAGTCCCGGAAGCTCGACCGGAAGCTCTTCTAACTTTCCCGTGTCGTGCATTTCATCTCCAGTACCTGGTGCATTCAACGCTACAGGCTCAATTTTATCCAGTTCTGACGTGCTCGGAATATCAGCTTGCTGCGCCTCCGACCCTTTTTCATTGTTCGACAACGTCGGCCCCGCAACTACCGCCTTTGCAGCGAGCTCCCGAACTCTCGGTCTGGTTAAGGCCTGAACGCTAGCCTCACCAAACAAAAGCCCCTTCTCGCGCAGGAGGTGATCGGACCTGTTCGAAAATAGGTACGGGTACTGGGGGGGCAGCCTAGATGACACTACGGCCTCCGTCTCAATTGCTCCGAAAGGTCCTTCAATAACCACTTTTGCTACGGGCAGACACACGCTGTGAGCTTCCACTGCTTGCTTGATCCATGCGCACTCGCCCGTGAACATATCGGGTTCTACGTAAGAGGTGTGAACTACATCCATTGTAGCTGCGGAATCACGAAGCACTCGGCACTCTTTCCCGTTCACGAGGAAGTCTCGCATGTAAGGCTCGAGAAGCTTCATGTTCTCGTCAGTGCTACATAATGACAAACACACGACTTCTCTTTTTGTTTCTGGACACTGCGCCGAAAAGTGACCCGGCTTCTGGCACGTATAACACACGCGCGCTTGCCTCGCCTCGAACCGCTTTCTGCGTTCGGCTTCGGCTGCCGCCGTCTCCTTACGTTCGGTCGGACTGCTTTCACTCGCATCCGCACTACGCGTGTCCCCCCTTGCTCTCGTGGGTGTGAACTTCGGCCTCTCAGACTTGGAGCCAAATTCACCCTTTTGACCGTCCTTAGCTCCGCGAGCCCGACGCGTCACAAACTCCTCGGCTAGCTCGGCGGCTTTAGCCACTGTACTAACGTCTGGCCTATCCAAGACCCAGTACCGCACGTTCTCAGGTAACCGACTATAAAACTGTTCCAGCCCGAAACACTGCAGAATTTTCTCGTGGTCACAAAACGCTTTCTCTTCTTTGAGCCACTCCTGCATGTTTGACATAAGCCTGTAGGCAAACTCTGTATATGACTCATTTCTGCCTTTTTCATTTTCCCGAAACTTCCGACGGAACGCCTCCGCTGACAGCCTGTACTTTTTTAGCAGACTCGATTTCACTTGGTCGAAATCCTCTGCCTCCTCTCTCTTCAAGCGAGCGACTACGTCGGCCGCCTCGGCGGGTAACAAAGTGAGCAAGCGCTGTGGCCACGTTTCCCGAGAGAACCCCTGCTTCTCGCACGTTCGCTCAAAGTTAACCAGGAACAAACCAATGTCCTCTCCAAGCTTAAACGGCCGCATCAGGTCAGTCATTTTGAACGATACCCGTTCTCCTGCACCGTGTGCCTGACTTCCATTACGAGCGCGTTCCATCTCTACCTCGAGACGCTTCATTTCCAAAGCGTGTTGACGGTCGCGCTCTTCTTTCTCTTTTTGCTCTTTACGTTCGCGCTCGTCTTTCTCTTTTTGCTCCCTCTCCTCAATGGTCTCAAGGCATTCCGACAGCTCGTCATCCTCAGCCTCCAACTCAAGAATAGCCCTTAGCAGTTCTGGTTTTCTGAGTTTGTCTGAGACATTCAGACCCAACTCTCTTGCAAGCTCCAGCAATTTCGGTTTGCGCAACGACTTCAAATCCATGGCTGCTCCGAATGCTGCTTTCTCTACTGCCTACTATTGTCTTGCCGCAAACTAACCCGGCAGCAACGACAACCACAATTACCAGCTCTGTTTCTGACACTAACAAAAGCCTGGCAAAACTCAGAAGAAGAAAGTCCCGCACTCACCAAACCTCGCAGCCAAGAATTCAGCGCAGTCGTTCCGCTGCAGGCAACCAGTCATCACACAGGGCTCGTTGCACTGCTCCCGGATGGTCGTTGTGCTGCTCAGCATACAGTTGACCGCATATCTTCGCTGCTGGCCTCCGTTGTCGGGATCTCACCGCTGGCAACCAGTTGTTGCATTTGGGTTGCAAGCCCCAAGGGTAGCGTTGGCCTGGCGGCCTGGGGCAAAGCAGGAAACATCCGAAGGTCCCGGCAAAGGATGAGTCGACTGGCAACAGAACAACTTGTTTATTCTGGCATCGCAAAAGAGCAGCCGGTCAGGGCGACCACGTTACTCGCAGGAAGAAATCGAAGTCTCTCGTTGGCGTCCGGGGCAGCCCCCTTTATACCCACGGAGTCGAGGGCAAGAGGGAACGGCTTGGGAAGAGTCATCCGATACGGCGACGCTTGAACATGTTCAGGCGTGACGGGCGCGTCCGCCAGGCCGGCGCCGGTCAGACCTCCTCGCCTCCCAGTTGGAGAGCTCCTCTCCCCGGCTGCCGCGCTTTGACAAGCGTGGGCAAAACATGCACACACACAAACACGCACGCACGACGACACGTGGCACTGAAACCTGCCTGGACGCGCTTGGCGGGAGGCGTTGCGGCAGCGATGAACGAAGCCGCGGCATCCGGTGCATCCGCGCCGGCTATACCGCGCGCTGTAGGCGAGACGTAACACCTTTGACACGTGTATAGCTCCATTCAAGCACTCAGCGCCCAACCAGAATAATTTCTGGACATGTAATACTGCTCATCGGGTGACTCGACCTCAGCACTGGAAGCGTCATCAAGCCTCGGTTACACAACCGTGCTTCAGCCAAATTTCGACCAAGGTGGCGCCGAAGTTGCCATCTCGACACCAAAATTTAGCGCCGAGAAATGGTTGGGAAGATTCGAGGGCAAATGTCGCAGCACTGCGGGTGAGAAGGGAAGCTTAGCTGAAGCTTGCATCATCGGCCAGCGTAACACTTTCCGCTGGCCTCGCTGCCCTAGTCTTTTGTGACGGCGAGGTATTGCGGTTGAGCTCTCTTGACCTCCGGCAAAAAGATCTCTGAGAAATCTCTGACTCACTGCGATTTTCTTGTGGGCTCCCGCCTGTGTTACCTTGCGTCCGATGAAAGTCAAGCGGCCTGCATCGGCGGCTGGAAGCCGATGCCTGAGGTCCTCGCAGGAGGCTCGTTCATTCGGAAACCCTGGCGGCGTAGGCGGAGCGGTCCAGCATCCACGAACACCTGGTGATGGCGTTGACGAACTGCGTCCCGGCCGCGGAGACCAGCCAGATGCCCTCCAAGTGCATCCGTCACGGACAAGCGGCTCGCCGCGTTCAGAGCTCATTCTTGGAGAAGGCGATCCCCTAAATACCTCAAAGAGCGTCTGCGCCAGTCCCCAGCTGCAAGATGCGGCGGTGCCGCGGTCGAAGCTGATGCCCGGGTTGCCGCGGCAGCTGTCGCTGCCGGTGTGGTGGTGCAGCTGACCATGCAGACAAAATTTGTATGCTCCAGGAAGCTGGCGACCTTCGCAGACAGATTGAACCCATACGACGGCTTCCAGTCCAGATTTATCCATTTTGGGCATCCTAAACCTCGCTTCTGAACCAAAGCTTTTCTTCTTCTTCTCTTCTTCTTCCGAACGAATGCTTTGTTGTTGTTGTTGTTGTTGTTGACCTCACACTATGGCATATACCCACAAGGGGGATTGGCCATAACCAGGCGGTGACTATTTAAATGATCAGTTGCATGTGGCAAGCATGGGATGACCTACCAAAATTTGGATCGCACAGTTTCCGTAGCCGAGGTGGATGCAGGAGGTTAGGGGGGTCATACAAACTAAAATTAGGCAAAGAAGTGGTAGGGATTACTATAAGTGGTTGTAAAAACCGAAATACAGAAGCTGATAATGGGATGGGAAGGACGAAAGCTCATGATGGTAGACGTTTTGATTCTAGGAGATAATTTTGAACGGCAGAGCAAACATTCCCATTGGTATGGCCAAGCATAGAAGCGCCATGAGACAGAACAACCGCAGAAGACAGGCGCAAACTGAGATTCTGTATTGGAACTTCTAATAGACGCCTCCTAATCGATGAGTAGCACCGGCAAAAAAGAAGAAAGTGCTCTATTGTTTCCGGCTCCGCACAATACGGACACAACGGGTAGATCGCCAGACCAGGCCTGTAGAGGTAAAAATTTAGTTGCGGCACCCGGCAACGAAGCCTCGTGAAGGAAACTTCAAGATTGCGCGATCGCCAGACTGAGCTTCTCCAAGGGAACAGTAGGTGCTGGAAGTCGTCCAAGGAAGCGCTGATGCGCCCAATTCGTTCACTACAGTGTACCGTCGAAAGCGTGCCGCCGTGATGTAAGCAGTTGTTGGAAGCGGGTCAACAATCGATCCACTCAGGGCTGCCTTCGCTAAAGCATCAGCTGATTCATTTAATAGAAGACCCCTGTGCCCTGGAACCCAAAGAAATCGAATTGATTTGATGTGTGGAGGTATCAGGAATTTTAGTATCTGAGAGAGCTGCGATTCAGTGGACGTCGAGACGGAAGTGCATAAAGATAACGAGTCCGTAATTATTATTACTGCTCATAAAGAAATTGGTACCTTGCGCAGAGCGAGAACCACAGCTAGAAACTCAGCCAGATAGATAGGAGTGAAATCTTGGAGACGGAGAGAAAAAGACCAGTCAAGGGACTGGGAGTAAATACCTACACCTGCCTTTTCTGCACACACCGACCCATCAGTCGCAATTGCAACATGTGAGCTGATGGTCGACAAATAACCCTGCAACATACCATTTAACCATGAGAAAGGCAGTAATCTTGCATTACATGGACAAATGTTATCGTAGATGATAGACACAGTTGCGGGTATGGACCGCACCGGAACAATTTCAGGTATTCGCACGTTGAGTGGGCCTAGCAAAGATTCAACGAAACAGATTTGGGGAGTTTGAAGGCGAGACCATCCGACACCCAAGAACTCCGCTCGCTGCCCTAGGAAGATGCATGCTGCTCCGAGTCGCAAAACTTTAAAAACGTTTGTACTGTCAAAAGGCGAAACCTTGCAGTAAGAGACGGCACCCGCGCTTCCAGATACAAAACATTGTTTGCCACGTATTTAGGGAGACCCAAACACAGGCGCAGAGCTTCTCGCTCTAAGAGGAGAAGTGGGCGCAGCTTGTATGCAGCTGCTCCAGAAAACAAAACGCAACCGAAATCCAAGATTGGCCGGATATACATTTTGTAAATCAGCAGAAGAGCATGTCTGCGCATACCGCAGCGAGGGCTACTCATCCTTCGCAGAAGGCCTACCGCCCGAATCCCTTTCGCAGCAACCGGATCTATATGTGACCGCCAAGAGAGAGAGGAGTCATAAGTTACCCCGAGATACTTTAGGGAACAAACCTGAGAAATGACATGATGAAGATAAGACCATGAAATGTGTATCTGTTGAGTAACCGGGAAAGGTAACAACGCGCACTTGTTTACATTAAGACTTAAGTGTAATTCAGATAACCATCGGTCAAGGGAATTTAAATATGACTGTAAAACCATATACACAGAATGTAACTCAATCGCAGCAGCAAAGAAAGCTATATCATCTGCATACATGTACGTAGTCACGTCAGGGGAAGTCGGAATCGAACTGAGTAAGAGGTTGAATAGAACAGGGGAGAGAACTGCACCTTGAGGCACACCTCTAGATTGATGAAATTTCCTTGTAGAAACTCCGCGTTGACAACAATAAAATTCTCTGCCAGCCAGGAAAGCTGACACTAATTCCACAAAATAACTTGGCAAGCCCAGAGCCCGTAGTCTGTACATCAGAGGCCCATGTTCGACACTGTCATATGCTTTCGAGATGTCTAGAGTTACCAGCGCAGCATACTGTAGACGCCGGCGCGCTAGTCGGACACGGCTTTCGAGGTCAGTATGCGCACACCATATAGAGCACCCAGGCTTGAAACCAATCTGACAGGGGTTAAGTAGTCCGCTTTCAGTAATAATGGGCATGATTCGTCCATACAGCACGCGTTCAACCAATTTCACCAGATTCGATGTCAATGAAATTGGTCGAATGTTGTCTAAGACCAACCCTTCCCCTTGCTTTTTAAGCACCGGGATAATTTTGGAAACACGCCATACATCCGGGATCCATGGGTTTCTAATACAGTAATTTACCAGCTCCAATATAGCATTGGGGGATTCGTCGATCAGTATTTTAATCATCGCAGAGGTGACACGGTCAGGACCAGGAGCTGCAGAAGGTAACCGATTTATCACCTGGGAGAGCTCAGAAACCGAGACATTAAGGAAATCATCATAGTGATTCCCAAGCAGTTGTGGGCGAGAGAGCGCAGCCGAAAAACGGCGTTCCAAGCCTTTGCCAATTTCTTCTAATGACCTGGCAAGCTCTACTGGAGTCAGCACATTAGAGGGAATGTTGTAAGGCGGTGGCAGCCTGTTCCTTGACTTCAGAAAGCGAAACAAGGCTTGTCTGTTATTAGATTTTGATAGATGGTCATAATTCTCTTCATCATATTTTTCTTTTGCCCTAGCGACTGTGCGCTTGAAGGTAGCTGCAAGAAACTTATAATCGATCCAATTCCGGGGACATTGTTTATGGATAAGTTTCTTCCTGGCTGCCTTGCGCCGCCTATAATCCTTTGAACATTCTGTATTCCACCAAGGGCTCAGACAAGTGCCTATGCTATCGCACACTGTAAACTCTGATTGCCTCCGTACCCGATCTAAAATAGAGCATAAGACTAACACCCTGCTCTCCTGAGACAAATTCGGCAAAGAGTGTAGTTCTGAACTGAGTGAACTTTTGAACTTGTTGTAATCGACTAGGGTGCAACTGAATCCGCCGATAGAAGTCATCGGACACACAATGTCAAAAGTGAGTGGGAAATGGTCACTGTTTGTTGCAGAGTCAACCGGAGTCCAGAAGGAAACTGCTACCCCTGGGGTTAAAAACGTTAAATCCAATGCTGATCGGGAGTGCCCACGGAGAAAGGTCGGAATACCCGAGTTATGACAGTTTAGGTTATTCTCACAAGCCCAATCCCATAAACGCAAACCGCACTGGTCTGTTCGATAACCTCAAGTCAAGTGATGCGAATTGAAATCCCCAACAAGCAACACATGTGATCTGCTGACAGAGAGTAAGGAATCTAATGGCCGTGTGTCATGAACCCCTGATGGAAAATATACATTTGAGACAGTAATGGGATGGAAACCAGGAACTGAAAGATCCACTGCCTGAATTTCGCAATGAGCGTCCACACGCTGAAACACCAATCATGCATTGTGACAGAATCTGGATGAAACCAGCAGAAGCAAGCCGCCCCCCCCCCCTCTTTGATGGGCGGTCCATTCTAAACATTCGATAATGTTCCATTTTAAATGAAAACTCTTTCGACAACCAGGTTTCTTGAAGCGCAATGACATGAGGAGAAATTCGATTTGAAAGAGTTACTAAATCAGTGAAGGCTGACTGAATGGAACGGCAGTTCCACTGCAGCACTTTCAGAGACCCTATTCTGCCGAGAGATCTGCAGCAGCAACTGCCTTTTCCAAAATGCTGTGGTGACCAGTGTTTCCTGAATTACTCTTTTTTGTTTTGGATTGAGGGGAGCTAGACGGACCAGCAACGGCCAAAGGAGACCGGCTACGTTTCTGAGCTCGAGCATCGAGCTCCATCAGCTCAACACACCCATCAATTGCTCCGGTCGTGACTTCAGGTACATGAGTTGGAGGCGTGCGCTCTTTTTGCGGCTGCATTGAAACAAGGGAAGGCGTCTCCGCACTGAGTTCAGTAGGTACTGCAGGATCCACGGATGACATCAACGCAGCATTGGAGGTTATTATTGAAGAGGTCATTTGCGCCACCATGACTTGCGATATGCACTCTGTTACTGAATTCACTAGCCGATCCATGACCTTGGCCATTGCCTTTTCAACCGCTGTAGCAATCGCATCTGACAGGCTTGAATCCACGACCGCAGTCGTCTGCCGTGCTGACACACTTGAGTACCCGTACGTCCTTTCTTCAACAATAGCCATAGCCTCGCGCCTTGAGCACCGGCGCGTTTCTAACACTTCCAGCACCTTAACCTCCTCAGCCCTTGCAGGACAATTAGAATATGTGGCGGAGTGACTACCGCTGCACAAGCAACACATCTCATCTTTTGAACACCTTCCTTCACGGTCATGATTACCACCACACACACTGCACCTTGAGCTCGACTTGCAGGCATTCGCGCAGTGTCCAAACCTCCAGCAGTTGCGGCATTGAAGTGGCCTTGGAGAATACGGATCGACTTTGAAAACCAGGGGCCACACCTTCAACTCAGATGGACAGGAGAGACCCGCAAAAGTGGCAATTACCGTTTCAGTTGGAAGTTTTGTTTCCTCGACGACCCGAGTGCACCGATGTACAGAAATCACCCCTGCGGAGGAGAGTTTCTCTAGCGTTTCCTTAGGGCTAAGGCGTGGGTCAACCCTTCGCACCAGACCTTTAGAGCACGCCAAGTACGGCGATATAAATGCGCTTACCGACTGACTTCCAAAAGGTGTGCACGTTAACAAATCCATGATGCAGGCCTGGTCGGCCGACCTGCACACCACGCCTGCTCTGCCGTACTGCCGGACATCACAGATTTTTAAGAAGTGAGGCGCTATCGCCTGTAGCGCAGTCTGAACCGCATCCGGGTTATTGAGTCGAATGGCGCCACCATCCGATGGAACCAAGGCCACGGGAATAGTGCCGACGCCACCCCGAAAGAAGGCGTCCAGGGGGAGTTGGTTAGGGGGGAGGCTGGCCGACCAGGGGGAGTTCCCCTGGCCAGGAGAGGACGTCGACATGCGCCCCTAGCGACCTGCAAGCGTCCTGCAAAAGCGAAAGACAATCAAGCAATCAGAAGCTAGTGATACGAACAGTCACCGCCCAGTGAGACCACGCCCGCCCGAGGGATCCGGTGTCGAGCTGGCACCGAAATGAGAAGAGTACACGGACACGATTATTCTATGCATTTTTAATATGCCCAAGACATCAGTAAACATGGATCGTCACGAGCAAATAGCTTTCGCCCGGTAAATAATTTATAGCTGGATATCTTCTCTTATATTAGTGCTTCGAATTAAGCGATTGAAGGGCAGCTATGCCATCGTGAGCGAGGTTGAAATAAGATGAGGCGCGGGAAAAAAAATATCACTGATGATTGTTTCTTTTAACTAGATAGAAGCGTTCTTATTGTGTGAAGATCCTGGATAGGGTTGTGTCACGCTTCCGAGGACTTACTAAGCACTTAACAGTCTACTGGACGGCTATAATCTAGCTGTCTCGGCAAGATAAGCGGCGTTATATATGTCTCAACCAGCCCCGACACAGTAATGTTTTTCAGACGTCCTGATAAATTAACTAGCAGTCTGCTTCAAGAAGATTTCGAAACATCATGACAAATCTTGTAGCTCAGCTCAGCTAATGCGCCATTTTTTAAAGCTACAAGACATCTTGCAAGACACATTTTAGAAATCTCAAAAACAGAATCCCTTCCTCTACAAAAAGCTTTTTTTGACTGAACACCAACCCACCATCTCGACGGCTGGAAGTCGTCTCGGCAAGATTAACAACCCGTCTTGTAGTCGTTACAACTGGCCAAAATTTCTTGAGGATGTGCTAGACGCACTGCGTAGCAAGCACCACTCAACAGCTGACTCTCTTGACCGTCTTCCATTGCAATGCCGGAATTGCGGATGTTCGCCACACTTACCGAGCACCACTATTTTGTTCCGTCATAAGGACCAGGTCACTTGTGAGTTAATGAAAATATATTCAGCAGGAAAAACTAGTGCCTCAATCAGCCTTCGCAGGCAACTCAGATAAATAACTCCGTTACTTCCATCTGCTCCTGGATAGTATGCTTTTGCGAGCAACCCTATATGCGTTTCAAGTTGTCTTCACGCAGTCATGATGTGCACAGTTACCGGTGGTTTCTCTGTATATATTCCTACACCTTTCCATACAACCATTAGCACGTGTGGAGCCTTCCTGCTCTTGTGCGTCCGTCTAGTTTGTGCTGTTTTTTCGCCGTCAGCCTTCACTTTCATTCCTATATTGTGAACAAGGCCCTCGTAGCGGGGCCGAAAAGTTCTTTCGTTTTTACCATTGCCCAGCGCTCGAAGAAGACAAGAGGAACCAGTCCAGAACATAAGTGGCAGCGCCTCGCTTACTTTCTTATTGGCGCGAAAGCGCACGCACACTTACCAACACCGGCCAAGAACCTTGTCCGTCCGACCTTTCTTGCGCCAACACCTAGCGACAGTGACGTCATGTTAAAGGGAAGGTGGAGTACTTTTTGAAAAAAACGAGTTCTCTACGTCACTTTAGCGCGTTTAGTCCGCTGAAAACCAATATCTAATTGAAAAAGAGCGGAAATAAACGCAAAAAGCCGTTTTTTAGAAGAAAACACGCCCCATCGAACCATCGCCTCAGGGCGCCGAGCTAATGCCGCTCAAGCCCGCGATTGGCCGGGACTGTCGTGACGTCATACACGGGGATCACCGGCCGACGCCGATGGCGTTGCTGCGTAGCGCGTTGCCTCAGCTGCCTTTTAAGGACTGCGTTTTGGAAATCACGGATAATTCAAGCAGTATTGAAGAGTTTCGGCTTTCACCATCCATGTTCGAGCCATCAGCAGCTTCAGAAAACGGCGGAACCAACGACGCCGCGGAGTGCGCCGGCAGCGAAAACCAAGTCGCGACATTTTCACGTGTTGGAAATCACGACTGGATGGATGGATGGGGTGATGGATGGATGGATGGATGGATGGATGGATGGATGGATGGATGGATGGATGGATGGATGGATGGATGGATGGATGGATGGATGGACGGATGGATGAATGGATGGATGGATGGATGGATGGATGGATGGATGGATGGATGGATGGATGGATGGATGGATGGATGGATGGATGGATGGATGGATGGATGGATGGATGGATGGATGGATGGGTGGGTGGGTGGGTGGGTGGGTGGATGGATGGATGGATGGATGGATGACAGCTTTTATTTCCACTGGAAATAGAGACCCCTTACTACTCACCGCCCCCGCCACACAGGCCTGAAAAGCGGAGGCCGTAGCCTCCATGACTAGAGGCTAACGAAGAGATTTTATCTCATCGCGGACTCAGCCCCCAGGTGGATTGGCTTGTTTCTGCCGAACGGGTTCTTCGCTGTGCAGGAGGCCTTCCCAGCTTTCTCTGCTATCAATATCTGCGTTGACTCCAGGGTAATCACCCCATTCCAATATTCTCTGCTTCCGGGTAACCGTGCAACCGCCGGACTGTCGGAACCTGGACGAGCGCACTGCATACCTATTCCGAAATCGTTGAAAACTACAGACTAAACAGAAAACTGGTCCCACTGCCAAAATAAGAAGCTAAGTAATAGAGAAGCGACTGCGTTGCGGCGCTTCAAGCCGGAAATTTCGTAAACCCAGTATGTGCCTCTCGCGTCCTACCAGGGTAACACGAAAACCAAACCTCGACTGATACGTGTGTTTTGCGTAGGTGCATGCGAGTGCTTATCTTTTGTGTAGGTGCACGACCACGTGGCAATAAAAAAAACACTAAATTGCGCCGAAACGTCGTTGTGTACAGCTGCTGCATAAAAGCCTGGTCACCAACTTATGATTATTATTTATTAGTTGGTTTTGGGGGAAAGGAAATGGCGCAGTATCTGTCTCATATATCGTTGGACACCTGAACCGCGCCGTAAGGGAAGGGATAAGGAAGGAGTGAAAGAAGAAAGGAAGAATGAGGTGCCGTAGTGGAGCACTCCGGTATAATTTCGACCACCTGGGGATCTTTAATGTGCACTGGCATCGCACAGCACACGGGCGCCTTAACGTTTTTCCTCCATAAAAACGCAGCCGCCGCGGTCGGGTTCGAACCCGGGAACTCCGGATCAGTAGCCGAGCTCCCTAACCACTGAGCCACCTGCGGGGTACCAACTTCTTTCCGACGACAGTCTGTGTGTGTCTTCTCATGGCCCTGCCTCTTTCTTTCGCTGTTTTTTTTCTCTTGACCAACTTCTTGTAACGCCTGTAAACATAATCTAAATCAGATCATCGGTAGACTTGCACGAGTAGCGCGAGGTAAAACATTTGTTTGTTCATTCATTTATAGTTACTTGCCTTATTACTCCCGAAGGCCTTTTAGAACTACAAAAGAATGCCAAACTGGATGAGTTGGAGTGGATGCACTGCTGTACTGCAGCGCGAAGAGAGGAGGCGACCGGGAGGAAGCTCCCGTGTGCGCTTTTCTTCGGTCGCATGTTCGGGCTACTGTTCAAACATGAAATTTCTGCACTTACACCCGGGCGTTGTTTTTTTACATGCTGAACACGTTTTTGAACAATAATTATGGCTCCATTTCGGAGCTCGCAGTGCTGCTCATGAAAACTAGCATGCTGCGAGATATAGTCGCTGCTGTTGCTTATCGAGATAACCAGCAGCATTACTCGAGGATGATATGCATGTATGCGTAAAGCGGCTCGACAACTTTGCCGTTCAGACTCAAGGAGAAATTAGCATGAATTCTGGCGCCATTGCCGATCGTCAGCCATGACCATGCGCTCAAGAATGCAAATATTTGCTTTGCTCAAGTATACTAGGCTTACATAATCGCTTTTTTGTTCAGTTAGGTGCAGATGCGTGTGCTACACGCTGATGAAAGATTAAGAGAATTGCTTGTGATGTCATGAGGTGCAAGCATCCAGGAAAAAAGCAAAGAGGCATACAGTGCGTAACAAGCTGAAAGGAGTTCAAGACTTTCTGCCTCGAAGACTGTACTGGAAGTGAACTTGGCTCAGCATGGATGCGAACCAGCTGAAAAAGGCAAAGAGTACAAACAAGTAAGAAAGTAATGTAACGAAAAGAGAAATATTGATACACATATTTTGTGTAGCAGTTTCGGTATGTTGCTTACCACCAGATTGTCTGGCGAACGTGCTACAGGCTGGGGAGAACAACCGAAGGATTCTACCAAGCTGTGTGCTGAGCGCTGTTCGAAAGAAGTACCATGCCAAAATGGTTTATATACAGGCTTCAAGCATTACAGGGAACGCCCGGAGGAGAGAAAGTAAATGGCACTGGCAGAAGATTACGTTGATCTGTGGTTCCCCAAAGCGCGGGCTGCAGCGAAGCAAGCGCAACCGGTCGGCCGACCGACTCTCCGTGGATAGCGTCGCTTCCGCCAGTCTCTCCCTCTCGGCCGTCCCCCCACCCCACGCTTCCGGAAGCAACGAGGGCGTGCCGGCGGCGGGTCTTTATGAAGCGACTGCTGTTCTCTTCGCGGAGAGAATCGGGAAAAAGTTCACACATATGATTACCAAGGTCCCTTCTTCCCAACCACAGCGTTTCTTGCGATTTATAAACCATTTCAGCTTAACTTTAAGTTTAAAAGAAGCATAATAATAATAATAATTGGTTATTGGGGAAAGGAAATGGCGCAGTAACTTTCTCACATATCTCGGTGGACATCAGAACCGCGCCGTAAGGGAACGGATAAAGGAGGGAGTGAAAGAAGAAAGGAGGATACAGGTACCGTAATGGAGGGCTCCGGAATAATTTCGACCTCCAGCGGTAAAAAACATGAAACACAGACACCTCCAAGTTTGGTCTGGCCGCCCCCGAGATCGCGCCCAACACTATTGTGCCCTCCAAATTTGCTCTCGGCCACCTCAAAATTTGGCCCACCCAACCCCCGTTCCCGACTCGCCGCGGTGGCTCAGTGGTTAGAGCGCTCGGCTACTGAGCCGGATTACCGGGATCGAACAGGACCGCGGCTGCCGCGTATCGATGGATGCGAAACGCAAAAGGCGCCCGTGCGCTGCGCGATGTCATTGCACGTTAAATAACCCCAGATTGTCGGACTTATTGTGAAGCCCTCCAACACAGCGCCGCTTTCTTCCTTTATTCTTGCACTCCCTCTTTTATTAATTCCATCACGGCCTGGTTCGGAGTTACACCGTGATATGTGCGACTGTTACGGCGCCATTTCGTTTCCTCAAACACCAGTTTTCAATTTTTCCACCCGCGAAATTTGACCTTGTCCCATTAGCACCAAAATCGATGTCCGGCCATAATTAACCGCGCCCTTGACAATAGCGGCCTTCACATTTGGCTGGGCCCGCCCCCAAAATTTGGCCACCCGCCTCCCAATATTTACCTCCGGCGATTTCGACCACAATCTATGTCCAGCCATAATTAACCGTGCCCAACACGATGGTGACCTCCAAATTTCTCTCGGACAACCCCAAAAATTTATTTCCACCAACCCCGAAGTCTGACCTGGGTCAATTAGGACCAAAATCGATGTCCAACATTGTTGTGACCTCCAGACTTGGCCCGAGATATTTTCAAAACTTGGCCCGGCGATTTCAAAAAAAAGCCAGTGCTTTAGCGTTATTCTTTAAGCAAGTTAAAACCAATTTTCGGGCCCATTTGGCTCGACTCAGCGGCTGTTTTGAAAGTATGTTCAGTATCTGCGACCAGGGATGCAGGGATGGCAGGGATGCTGTTCGCAAGGCGTCGTTTAGTATGTCACAAGCAGTGGCTTCGCAACGCGACTGCAACGTTCCGCCATATTTGACTGATATCACGCGGTCTTCTGCTGCCGTGCATCCGCGCTGCTGCACATGTATCATGGAAAATTTTGGACTTGAAGTACTCTTCGCACAAGGCGTCGCCCGTCACCGCTCAGCAAAGACTGCATCCTGAACAATGCGGCGCACCGTATACACAGAAATTAGTACAGCTGAGCCGTCCTCATATATTGCTTGGACGCAGGGGCTACAACACCGCTCCCTCGTCGCCTTCATTAGATCTGCCCACCTTTTCTCCCTCATTTAACACCCACCCACTCTTTTCTTTCTACCTTCACAACTCCTGTTATGCCCTGAGGTAATAAATAACGTTATAAAAAGTCTCGATATTTGGCCCAGGATAGTCCCAGAATATTGCCTACCCACCCCCGACAATTGACATTGGCAGATTTGAAAAAAACCATAACTGAGCGTTCCCGACACGGTGGCGACGACTAGATTTGGCCCGGGTCATTGCCGAAATTTGACCTTGGCAATGATTTCATACTATAATAGGTTTAACCAAGTTGAAACCTGGCATTTTTTTTTGCGCTTGGGAAGGAGCGGTGCGGGGCAGTCGGGCCTTTGACACGTGTATAGCTCCATTCACGCATTTAGCGGACAACGCGAATCATTTCCGGACATGTAATGCTGCTCATCGGGTAACGCTTGACCTGAGCACTGGAAGCGTCGTCAAGCGTGTGTTACACAATCGTGCTTTAGATCTGTTCCGGCCAAGGTTTCGCAGAAGTTGCCATATCGAGATCAAAATTTAGCGCCGAGAATTCCCAGGGCAAATGCCACAGCAGTGGGGAGCGAAGGGAAGCTTAGCTGAAGCCTGGAGGGAGTTAGGTCAGATGACGAAAGGAACTATGCTGACATTGCGTAGGCGTAGCTGACGCCGCGTAATTGCTGAGAATTTGTGAAGGGGGTCTTCGTTCTGTAATGGACGTGACCAGGAACGATGATGATCATCAGTATTGCTCCTGTGACCTGCTACCAATAAGTCCTACTCGATTGCGCAACACCTCGAAATTGGCATGCAAAAAGGCATCTAATTTCTTCTCGCCGAGCACTACCGGGACATTTGCTATCAAAAACAAAAAAAATACGGCACGCGTCGAACCATCCACCACTCCGTCGCGGCCAGGATGTTCACACCCTCAACTTCGCAGTCCATCCGCGAGCAGCCGTCAAGTGAGAGATCGTGCGCTGAGAATTCTGAGGGCAGGCCACTCTTGGAGGAGAGTAGAGAGGACAACAGTAGTTTACAATTCTCTCCACAGTGTTGGCAGCGCCGCTGCCTCCTAGTTTCAAACGTCACAAAGGTGGAGTGGCAGCCCCGGGTCCTCTGCCCGTCCGCCCAGGCAGCCCCGTTGGAGAGGTGGAGAAGGGCTCTACCAGCACCGTCCCGGTTGCAGTCTTTCGGCTGGTGGAGCACCACACACACCACACGCATGATGCACCGCACGCGAACCGGACGCATCGTGCGGTTAGGTTCAACTTTCACCCGCGTGTTCGGCGTTGCCGTTGAGGACACCTTTCAGTCCTGCCGCTACGATTTCCAGATTACGCCCTGCCACGTTCTTTGTCAGTTGGCTTTTCATCTTCATTAAGGAGGATAAGCTATGGCGAGTTGAAACATTGCATTACCGATTTCGGTCAATTACAGATTACAGCACGGATGTAGCGTAGCGGATCGATTTAAACTTGCCGCACGACTTCCGCGGCTCGCCAGTGCGAATCGACCGATACTGACCCGTCGAATACTGACCACATCCTTTACTGGCTCTGTTGTTGATTCTGCGCACCACGTCATGTTCCAGTCACCGGCGATAAGCATCTGGTTTCTGACTCCCTATACTAAATTTTGGTTTCTGCTGGCTGTTATCAGTCAGGCGTTTTGGTCCTGTTTCCAAAGCTTGCTCTGACCATGGACTGCTTTCTGTGATTTACATTCTCCCCTTTTCTTTATCCCTTCCTGGTATCTTATGTGCCATATATGAATAGCTGATCCTTTTCAAGCGATCTTGAGCTACTTCCTTACCTTCGGTGCCCACACCAGCGCAGGTCTCATCCATGTGGTCTGCGCTCGTAGGTCGGTCATTGTTGTCTACAATGGCTGTGGTAGCCATTTACTCGTCCTTTTCCGCCAACCTTTCCCCGGGTTTTTCCGGTTCCCTGCAGTACATCTACCTCGATCTCTCCTTCCGGGGCATTTCTGGTGACTCTGCCGCGTGGCGTTTTCTCTGTCAACCATATCCAGTCGTGCACTTATGCACATCAGCTGCACATAAAACCATCCTCTCCTGCCGCCGCTACTGATTCAAATTACGGCTCTTTTATGTTTATTAACCCGCTCATAATCCCAGCATCTAATTCTAGGTTCCTTGACCATAATATATCACACTTGATAGTTAATATAGCCACAATAATCAAAATGCAGGCAGGCTGAAACACCGCGTGCAAACACGTCTCAGAAAAATTCTCTTCACGGCAAAAGCTGGCCTCCATGAAAATGAATAACTTTCAGTCACGATATTCTCTTCCTTTCCAATTGAAAGACACCTGAATAAGGGCTGAAAATCTGTCGGTTCGAATACCCTGGCTGCTAGAACAATAAACTAAATCCTTCTCCCTATGGCATTCACTTAACCTGATTAGCCTACAACTAATGCACCTAATAAAACATCTGTGAAAAGTAACTCATATCTTGTCGTCGGTCTACCTGGTCCTGCTCGCGACATGCATTACTAAAAGCGCCGAATCTTGCCTCTGCACCGCGAAGCTGTCAGCTGTTGTTTACCAAACAAACAAAGCATATAATAAAAAACGAAAAGGCAGGAAAGTAAGCAGCAGCACAAAAATAAATTGAATGCAAAATACAGGCACTTAAGCCAGGAACTGCGGTAGTGGTGGCTACTTGTTACACAAAAACTTTTATTGCTTTTATGCCGGGTTGAAAGTTTCCAGGACATGCTGTCAATAAAATCCATGTGTATTAGGACAAGGATGATAAGTCCGTTGAATATTTTTGATCTGAAGAAATTTTTTACATGCGATGAAAAACAGGGTCGACAGAAAGCAATGAGCTTCAAATTTATTAGATACGGCGTTTTTTTTTCAAAGTATATATCACAATACGTGGAAAACGCCTGTTTTGCGATTCCGAAAAATTGCAAGGTTGGATACGCGAACAGACACAGCGTAATATTATGTTGGAAGTAAATCTTCTCCAAAATGACTTTTTGGCTTCTGTAATTTCGCAGCAAAAAAAAAAAAGAAATCGCATATATTGCTGAAAAATTTACGCTATCAAAGCACCAGTTACCATGTCTATAATCGAACATGGAGGAACATGAATTTGACGGCAAAACGTTTATCTAGTATTGGTCGCTTCCTACTACGACTGCGAGAGAAGATTTTCGCATACTGTATGGGTAAGTTTTCTTTGGTTGCTTGTTGAAGCCTTTTGGAATTTGAAAAGTAGCGGGGAGTTTTCGTCATTTTTTCCGGATAAAAAAACAGACGACCTTAAACAAAATTTCCCTGAAGGATATTTAGTACCTCTTAGAACAAGCGTCACGATAAAGTGTGTGATTATATTTTCAGCGGCATAAACATAAATGCCTAAAGTCAGATGCAACTCAACAGTGCAGTGCAAATGCTCCTCAAAGGGCGCACCCTGTAAACGGCGTTCACTTTTTCTCATGTCATTACGGCTGAGCCCAAGGGCTTGCCTCCGTAAAATTAAATCAACCGCGACACCATAACAACCGGTAGACGCCATTCTATATTTCGACTAGTATATGCAGCTGTGCCGTGAGTTGCATTCGACTATAATGCAGAGGATACTTGGTTTAGTTACCAGTTGCAATTACCGTTAAAAAAGTAAAGGTTATTGATTCGACTTCGAAGCAGGGGAAAAAAGAAGAAAGAGCTGCAACATACAAAAGGACGCGCCATCCAAAACTGCAGTATAGAGCAAGCATTAGACAGCACAAAGCTGCAGCAAAGCATGCAATGCACTGCTGCAGATTTGCACGAAAATTCAAGCAATGCAGAAAAATTCCGGGAACGAAGGTGACAAGAAGGCTGGGGGAATCGGGGCACGTGGGTTTTCTACAAATGGCAGCGACTGGACCGGTTTGGGTGAAAGGGGGAGATAAGATAACTGGGAAGGCTTCAAAGTTCAAAGGGAGGGGCGTTTATCATGCTCTCCCCATTCTTGTCACTGATTGGCTGCGAAGGTCACGTGACAACTCTTGGTCTATGTGCACACCAAGTCCGACGGCTCATTCTGTTGTCGTCTCTGTGACGGTGTGTTCGTGTTGTCGCAGGAGCTGCAGCTGCTGTCTTCGTCATGGTGCTGAACGTCAACGAGGCTGAGGCGCTGGCCCTCCTCAAGATCCAAGGGCTCCGGCGTCGAGGGGACCTCCGCAAGTGTCTGTTCCTCGTGAAGCTGCTCAGGTTCACCAGCAGAATCCGGCACAACTGGCAAGTGGACTGACTCTTTCCTGCTTTCTAGTCTGCAAGGAGTTTTAGAATAGGAGGACCCTATCGGTTATAGGGAGATGCGGGAATAGCGGGGAGTATGTGCAGAATAATAACACTAGGTCCTGTATTCTGCAGCACATCCTCACTGGCGCCCGGTTGTCTACCGAACCGATAGGGTCCTCCAGTTCTGCATGTTTCCTATTTACCTGTCGATTCAATCTTCTACGTGCGTATTGCAGTCATGTAAACCAAGAGCTACACTGTAGCTCTGACCTCGCTGCAGGAAACAATATACTTGCAGTCATTACAATATCAACGAAAAAGTTTTAATTTTGAGACCTAAATGTTGAGGCCCACTGATGGGTATTTCAATTTTATGTAGATTATACTTTATTTGACGCTTCACTCTCTGATGTGGGGGTGATGGACGCTCAAATTCGAAAGTTTTTTTTTGAGAATGAAAGGAGTCACTTTCTCGATATTAATTTTATGAAGCATGGGTTTGTTTGTTACGTGCAAACAAGAGCCCGTGGTTCCGGGTTTCTGTTGCATTGTTGATATTTAGTTTAGTTTGTGGGGTCAAACACGCTAAATATGCTCAGGCTATGAGTGGCGCCGCAGAGGAATGCAATGACACCATACGCTTATTCAACATGCAAGGCAAATCCAGTTCCTTACATAAGAAGTGGGTGGCAGTTTAACGTCCACATTGGTCAGGGCCAATTCTCACTGTCTCAGAGGTTTCAGGAATTTCGGATTCATTTTGTTCCCGCGCACCACCAATTTAATAATTACGCAATGCATTTCCTGCACTAATCATGTGTTCTTCGACCTCATCGACTTTCCGCCAATACCCGCTGGATAGACGGGTAACGCTGAACCCTTTAAATCAGGCCTTGGTTCACGCCACCTAGCCTTGGCTTGTGTAATTTCACTTTTGTCTGGATTTTAGTCACCAGTCAGATAACCTTCGCTTGGTTACTTCTACCCGCTTAAAATCCATTTTACCTTCGTTGCGCGTAAAACACAATGCTTTGAATGAATCAGCCCCACTGCTTTGAACTGTAGCGTGAAACCCTTTACAGAAAACTGTCGTGTTCAGCCGTTTCCTACTCTTGTCCACACGCACCACGCAATATGTCTATCTCGTGGTACCTGAGTCGATATGCCTTAGTCCGCAAAACTCCCGTCCTGGTCTCGAATTAGATAGAGATAGCTTTTCCTAAAATCAGTTTCTTTTATGGGGCGCTTAACGTCTCACAGCAACTTGGGCAATGATTGACGCCGTAGGGCAGGGCGTCGCAAATTTCGATCACCTGGGTTTTTTTAACGTGTACTGACATCGCCCAGTATAGAGGGGCTTCTAGACTTTAGCCTTCATCGAAATGCGACCGCCACGGCCGGGATCGAACCCGCGTCTTTCGGGTGAGGAGCCGAGTGCCATAAGCACTTAGCCACCGCAGCGCCTACTTCCCCCATGATGATTGTACATATTTTCTTTCGCAATTCCCGGCTTCAACATTCTGTATGTTCCGATGTCGTCAGAGTCCTGGTTTTCCACAGAGCCCTCTCTATTCCTGTTTCTTAACTGAAAATTACTTGTTCCCCCAACTGCTTTCCCGCTGCTTGCGCGTCAGTTTTATAGTTCACTTTCTTCCTTTCGTGTCGACATTCCTGAAAGAGCGTCCCGTTTGACACCGGGTGGTTCTAGTCGCCACCATACTCCACTCTTTTCCTTTCTATTTCTGTAACGGTTTAATAAATCTGTCAATAAATTAGCAATTATCTTTTAAAACATTTTTAATCCAACACTTCACAACTTATGTCATCCGCAGGATTTGTAGCCACCAACCTTCCAATCGATTTTTGCTAATTTCCACCGAAGATTCATTCACATGCCCTTTGTTGCCTCTAAGCCGCAGAAAGAGAGACTTTATTTGCATCCACATGCGGTTGGATATCGCCACATTATAGTATAATATGTTTAGTTGTTTCCACATATTTACCACAAGCTGCACACGTGTCATCTTGGTTAAATTTCTATTTACAGCTTCGCGTTCTAAGACACACTTACCCAGCCTTAAACAGTTCCGTGCTGCCTCGAGTTATCACGTAAAGTTTCTGTCCACATCTGCTTTTGGGAATTTTGATGTTCTACACTCTGCTTCTTTCCCTTCGAAATAATCAAATTTTCACCTTCTGCGCTATTGCATGTCGTTTGAAGCTTTTTTTTCTCCGTCTTTGTGTCCTGCACGCTGGAGAAACTCCGTGCTGTAGAAACTCCGCGCTGGAGAAACTCCGCGTTGTAACTGGCTGGTTTCCTACAGTCGTTTTTTGCCACTGTGTGTCAACGCTCTTTCTGTATAAGCATATAAATACCTTAGCTTCCCATATTTTATCGTCCAATTTCCTCTGGCATATTTCGTATAATATATTTCCCTGAGCTTCTCGTGCTTCGAACGCTGCCCAATCCATATCCCCCTGTGCTGCCTCGTTTGTTGGTTTACACTGAGAACCTGTAGTGCTAATTTTCCAACAGCTCTCTGGTTTATTTTCGGTCTCAACTGAACTTTTGTTCTCGGGCAAAAAACCGCGTTCCCGAAAGTAAGCTCTGGCATCGTTATTCCGCTTAAAATTTCTTTCAGTACTTTGTATTTGTTGTACCCCCATATTAACCTATGTTTCGTTATTCCCCGGCATCTCTTCGCGCTTACGTGGTAGAAGCCTTTCCGTGTTTTTCCATCACGTATATCTGTCCGTCGTTAACCCATACCCCGCGATAATTGTACTCGGCCACTCCGTTTTATTTATGGCCACATATTGCAAACGTTTGATCAGTTCTGTCGTTGAATATAATCAGACCTGAATAATCGAGCTAAAGTGAAGCCCAAAACGTAGTCCTTCGTCTTCAAAAGGATTAGCGAGAGTTCGCAAATTTTCTTGGCTATCTGCTAACAGTGCAACATCGTCCGAATGAATTAAACCGGGGAGCCGCTGGTCTGCTACCTTTCTGGCTAATCTGTAGGACATATTGTTATCTAATTACTTTCTTGTATTCTAAAGCATGATAGAGGACAACCTCTCCTTAATTCTTTGTTCTTTGACAGTTATGCTTCTCATCTCTTCTCATGTCATTTCAACTTTATTATCTCGGCATATTTCTTGAAGGAAATGAATTCTCTCATGGCGGATATCTTCCTCTATCAGAGCATGTTCCATAGGAGCTCCCTGTTCATGTGGTCTTATGCACAGCTTATGTCCAAGAAGGCTAAATACAAAGGTCTATTTTACGCCCTACATATTTCTATGCATTAGATAAGCGCGAACAGCCTGTCAGCTAAGCGCGCTTATGCCTTCTGAACCCATTCGGCAGTTTTCCCGAGTATCTTTTTGCTTTCTCGCCATGTGCGCACTTTTAATCTCACCGCCTCCGTAGCCAACCTGTATGTAACAGAAGCTATCGTAATTGAAAATGAAAATTTTTTTTGTGTGGAAGCGAAATGGCGCAGTATCTATCTCACTTCGCGGCGGAAACCTGAACCGCGCTTTAAAGGAAGGGATAAAGGAGGGACTGAGAGACGAAAGGAAGAAAGAGGTGCCGTAGTGGAGGCCTCCGGAATAATTTCGACCACCTGGGTATCCTAAGCGTGCACTGACATTACCGCACGGCGGGCGTCGTCGCGGTCGGGTTCCCACCCGGGAACTCCGGATCAGTAGCCAAGCGCCCTAACCCCTGAGCCACCGCGGCGGCTCCACGGCTGTCGTGTATTTTGTATGTCTGTCTTTTTTATTTCTTTTTTTATTTCTGTATTTTGTATTTCTGTTTTTGCATTAAGGAGACGACTGAAGTCGCCTAAGACAATGAGCTGTCTCTCCATGCAAAAGCGCTCTTGGATAATTTGGAAAAAAGCAACTCTTTCCTCAACCACATTCGGTGCATACACGGTAACAATGGGCCACTCAATCCTGTTAAGAGAAAAATCAAGGACAATACACCGTCCAAACACACACGAAATAAAAGCCTGCACCTCTAGCCCCAGCATCATCTTTAAAAGAGCAAGCATCCAGCCGATGTCCCCACTGCATGACGGACGACAGCAAAAATGTAGTCGTGAAGCGTCGCACCATGCCGTCGGTTCCTTCGTTGCCGTCTACTTTCGTCTCCTGCACGGCCAATACATATATATCGCGCTCCGTAATAAGTCGGTACACCTGCCCTTGATTTTTCATAGTCGCCAAACCCCTTACATTCAATGTAGCGACTATAAAGGCGGAGGCAGGAGCCATTTTTACGCAAGAGGAAGGACCCAACAGCATGGTGCTTACTTCCCACGTCTAGCGCGCGGCTAGACGCCACTGTTGCCGCCGGTATCGTCCGGCGGAAGAACATCGGCCTGGTTGAGGAGTACCTTGTCGCCGGCCTGCTTGCCAGCCAAAAAGATTGGCCGCGGCCGAAGCATCGGACGCCGGGCTTGAGCCGTCTTTGCTGGGGGTTCCTCGAAGCCGGGCACTATCAGCTTGTCCCCTTGGGGGGTGGTCTGGTCGTGGGGACGCTTCGGCGGGGAGGTGACGGGGGCGTGAGGAGAGTTGTGCGGGCGCCGCTCTTCTCGTGGTGGTCCTCGTTCGGGTCTTTTGCCTCGACGGCCTCAGGCTCTGGAGGTCATGCCCCGTTCCCTTAGCGAAGCCGAGGGAGGCTGCCGTCAGTGTTTGGCTCGCTGGTTCGTCGCCAGCCTGGCTGCTATCACTGGAATCCACAGACGTCGCAAGCGTTGAAGCCGGCTTGCCCGCTCGTCCGTACCAGTCGCTGCTTCCTCCGCCTCGGCGGCGCCCTTGAGTTCCACGGTGTCGTTCGCCTTTCCGAGCCCGGTCACCGACGCGTAGGTACGGACGCAGTCCGCGTCCGCGTGGCCGTAGCGCCTGCACTGGGAACACCTGGGCACCTTGCAGTCGCGGCCGAACGTGACCCGTGCCGTTGAAACGCAGGCACTGCATCGGTCGCCCGGGCACATCCACGAGGGCCAGCTCACCGGCTACTCGCAACTGGTGTGGCAAATCATCCACCTTCATTCCCGGCTTCAACTTGAGTAGCACGGTTCTTGTGGTTGAGCCTTTCTCCTTCATCCCTTGGGCGGGCCAACGCTCCCGTGTCACCTCCGTCACGTTTCCGAACGCCTCGAAAGCAGTCCGGAAGTCGTCGTCAGCGACGCCGTGCAGCATCCGATGTAAGTGCAGCCTTACCTGCTGATCCTAGGGGTCGAAGATGATGCACCGGCGTCATTTCACTTGTAGCGTTTTGAATACTGCAAGCTTCTTCGCCGCTTCAGCACTGCTGAAAGTCCCCGCCCACACATGATTAATCTGATACGCCCCCAACGCCACGACGTCATGGAGAGAACGAACGTTGGCGAGGGCGTCCCGAAAATCTTCGATACTGTAGGGCCTCGCTCCCACGTCACCGTCAAGGGATACCGTGTTAAGAACAGCACGTCCTGCTGCCAGAGTAGGCAAAACAATCTCGTACTCGTTATCTGCGTCGGCATTAAATCTGTTTCCGCGGCCAGCAAGAGCCGCTAACACCGCTCCTCCAGAACTCACGATCCTGCGTCCGCACCGAACGGTAGCCGGAAGTAGAATGGCATCCGGACAGAAGACGGGTGCAGGGAAATCGGTGCAGAGTAAAACCTTCCGTCTTAGTCTTGTGTGCATAAAAAGAAAGAAAGTGATGACAGGCGTGGGATTCGAATTACCCACGCCCGGAAGACCGGACTGCGACCTGAACGCAGCGCCTTGGATTGCTCGGCCATCCTGACAGGACTCGGGTGCTTTGAAATCGGTGCAGTTTTGTACAAAATTTTCTTTTCTGTTCTTGTGTGCATAGTTTCAAAGTTAATTTGAAACGATGCTTTGATTACCGAGGGGCGACGAAAGGCGGACAAGGTTGGTGGGCGAAGTGTCACCCCCTTTTCACTGCTACACGCAGAGCAGCGGGCAATTTTTACACAGAACTCATATTACTCATTCATCCAAGACAACTGTACACAAAAAGCAAAAGATATTCACAAGCACATATAACACAGATGAGTGAGAAAAAAACAACAACTGAAAATTCAAGATACTAACATGAAGAATCGATATGAAAATGCATTGTACATCAATGCACCATAGTTAACACACTAAGGTGACAAAAAAAAAACGGAATCGACAGGCTTAAGCGAAGAGAGAAGGGAAGAAAGTGGAAGGTATGGGGTAGACTTTGTAGCAAACGGCCTTTTTTAGGCCAAAGAAAAGAAGCCGGTAAGTCTTTTGTTAAACGCCCGCATGGAAGCACCATTCTCAATTGTTGCTTAATATCAGGGTATTTATTGAGCAGATCAGCTATTCGATGGTTCAGTGTTTGCGTTGAATAGTGAGTTTACTGATGAATCACGGCGACCAACGCTGGCAGCATTCTGATAGCACCGGGACAGGAGAGCCGGAGGCAGCACCTTCACACCGAGACACGCGCTCCTAGCCTCCAGCGATGTCGACGAAGTCCGGTAGTAATGCGCTGTCCTCGTCTTCTTCTTACAGTATTTTTTTTTTCAGGTTGGAGCTTTTGAACTTCGTCAGTCTGGAAGAAAAAAGCAAACATTTTTTGTGTTTAAGTTGACTTCCAACTCAGCAAGGGTTCTCTTTTCACTTTTTGTCACAAATTTTCTAGAGAAGGGAAAATTCTCCGAATGGCTCATCATTGTAACGCAGCGTACTCGGCAGAGCAGACGGGCGCGCAGTGATTGTTGTACCCATGCACGGCGATCAGTAGGCGATTGGCGGAAGGGCATCTCTCGGACAAATACTGTCAGCGCGATGAGGCACACGTGATGACATGCAGACACGCTTCAATCCTTGATTGCGTCGCTTCATGCATGGAACCTCAAAGCTTCAGAAAGCCGTCCTCGCGAGCAAAGGCAACCTGACGCGCCCTAACTCGCCGTGGGAAAAGGCCGTTTAGAACAGGGGGACCCTATCAGTTCAGGGGTGTTGGAAAATAGCTGGGATCCAGTGCTCATGCGCAGGACAAGAGCCCCATCGGTGTTATTGTTCTGAGCATGCGCACTGTCGCTCCGCTATTCCACTTGCAAAATCAAAAGGGTCCCCCTATTCCAAAGCTCCCTTAAGTTGCCGCAGCGAAGAATTCGAGCGGGCGCTGTGCTGGCTCCTGCGGTCAGGGCGTCCTTGTCATCCAGGTCGCATATCCCTCCGCTGAAATGTCTCTTCTGCCCCGCTCCCGCCAAGGAGGCAACGCTGAATCACATTATGGAGACTTGGCCCGGACTTCGAGCTTCGAGCGACCATCTGCGCAGCCAAGGCTACCATCCAAGACATCCGCCAGCCAGACTCGCGCATGTGGACACTAGCTGGCCTCAGCATCGAACCCTTTTGATATTCAACAAAGGATCCAGCCTTTACCTTTTCCTTTAACTTACTTCAAGGTGCAAATTTGCACAATAAGAAGAAAAAGGAATAGCGGCGAGCAATTGGATTGATGTCGTGGAAATGCGATTCGCTTCCATTTCTGATTCCTTTTCGTTCACTCACCAATCTGTTCCAGTTCTAATTATATTCTATTTGTGATTATGCTTCTGCTTCTATTCTTATTACATTTCTATTCCTAATAGCAGTTTTCATTCGTCTTTTCTGAGTCACTCTTAGTCATTTTCATTCATGGTGGGTCATTCTTCGTCCGGCCTCTCCCTACTCTCCCCTACAAGTGGCGTGAAGGGGGATTCCCTTCTCTCCACCTGCCACTGTTTTCAGGTGCAGGCTTCACACAGACGGCGGTGCCGGGAAGTTTACTCCTTTATGGCCCTCCTTACGCTGTACAGTGAAAAGCCGTACTCAGTGTTGCCAGGAAGAGCCACTACGAAAGTGAACTGCAATTTTTAGAGCGAAAGTTCTACTGGATGCAAAACTCGGATCTCCGATTCCGTGTATCCTGATGACTGAAATAACCTAGTGATCCCTGCTACAGCAACAGCTTTGCTGTAAACTACATAAGGTGTTCTATCTCTGCAAAGTTCACCATGGCCAGCCTGGTCCACAATGGTGACATGGCCTTTGACCTCGGGCCGCCCCCCCCCCCCCCCCCCACCCCCTAAAAATAATCTTGTCAGATTTCGACCTACCAAGATCAGAGACTATTACACCGCCATTTCATTTCCTCAAAAAATTAATCAATTTTTCGTTTGGAGCAAAACTGATGTCAAACCATATTTGACCGCAAACAACACAATGGTTATCTCAGCACCGGATTTCCTGCCGGACAACCGGATCTCAAATATTGCTTGGACGCAGGGGCCACATCACCGCTACCTCCACGTCTTCGTTAGATCCGCCCACCTTTTCTTCTTGATTCACACCCACCCACGCACTCATTTCCTTCTCTTTCTACCTTCCCAACTCCGTTTATGCCCTGAGCACGGTGTAAGAATAACATACTGCGGTGTTGACACTCTCCCCCGCCGTGCGCCAGAGCGCCGCCCGCTCGCGGCCAAAATATTGTTACGTGGCGGCCAGCCGAAGAAAGAGACACGATGTTCGATGGAAATGAGATGATTTAATGGCTGCCGGCCTAGCGCGAGCGCTCCTGCCCGCGCCACTGCGCAGTTCGTCGTCTTCTTCGTCACACTACTCGGGGCCACCGAGCGATGGTCCCGATCGCGAACGAGAAGATCGGCACTGAAGATGAAATGCTGCAGATGACGATGGGCTTGTAAAATGGTTGGATACAGAAGAAGGAGGTGAAGGGCTTGCCGCCACGGTGCCGCCGCTTCGTCAATATATGTTCAGGGTGGTAGAGGGGGGGGGGGGTTGCCATGGAAACCGGTCGCTAGCTTAGAGGGCGCTCCGAAAGGCGGGCCCAGGCTGGGCGCCTCGGTCTCGCGTGGCGCGGCACTGCGCACGTGTTTTTGGCACATTTCGGGTGGTGCGGCTGCGCTGCTGTGCTGTTTATAATAAAATCTTCTAATTTGTACCAAGACTTTGTGTTTGGCTATCTTCGGCAGGGTAGCCCACAGCAGGTTAGTACTGCGCTGAGTGCTGTGCAATGGGAAGAAAGTGCTTCGTGCCGAACTGCAATTTGGGCTACCGGACATGTGCGCAGCATGTGCCATTATTCAAAGCTCCGTCCGACAATGTTCGTTTGGACAAGTGGCGCCATGCTATTCCTAGGGCAGACCGGACGTTAATGCCAACTGACCGTGTCTGCGCCAAGCACTTTGCAGAGGACGCGATATCCCGGGCATGTTACGCGGAGCTGAATGGAAGAGTGCTACTTTACGCGGAAAAGAGGCCCGTGCTTTCCACAGGTGCAGTTCCTACATTATTTCCGAACTGTCTCAAGTATTTCACGTGGCCAGAGCGACTCAGAAAGCCACCCCGGAAGAGGAAACCTCCTGCGCAAACGTTCAAGCTACGTCGGCCGAAAGTCGCCTAGAACGGTGCGATGCAGCCTCTCCGAACTTCGTTGCCTGCTGTGATGCCTACAGACCCGGAAACAGCCTTGGAGCCAGCGGTTACGCGACAGCATCTTGACTCTGACTCTGCCAGTCTGAAGAAATGTCTGGCACTAGGTGGTGCTTCAACAAATACACCGCACCGCCATTAAGCCTCCAGTGGAAAGGAGCTTATTGAAAATTATGCCCGTTCTATGATAATTTGCAACGGAATAAAAATACTGTTTTCTCAAGCTTTCGTGTTAGGTTATGGTTCATGATCCGACGCGCCCTTCCATCCCGTCTGATACATTTCCGGCGCGGGAAAGTTTTTACCGAAAACTTGAGTCGTAAATAGCTGCGCTATACCAGTGTTCTGCATATTGAAAATTAGCCTACTCAGAGAAACAATTTTCGAATGGTATTCATACAGAGTGAAGAAGCAACGAGAAGCGTGAAGCAAAAACTTTCCGTTGCAATACTTTTCTTCCCTTGTGAGCGAAAAAGGGCATGAGTACACCTACTTATGTTTATTATGCTTAGATATATGATTAGATCGAATGAAACATGAATTGAGCGAGGAAGCGAAACGTGGACGAGCTTCGAGTGTTGCTCGACCGAGTCCACATCATTAACTGCTTTACACAAGATAATTTTATGAAAACAAAATTTCAAGAATGCCACACTACAGATTTTAATTTCAAGCAACGAATTTCTTTTGCGTTTTGAATTCAATTCAAGCCACCAAAGCGAAAATCGAACTTAGGCAGCGGAATCTCAAGGCGCCACAACCGCTCAAATGGATGGATGGATGGATGGATGGATGGATGGATGGATGGATGGATGGATGGATGGATGGATGGATGGATGGATGGATGGATGGATGGATGGATGGATGGATGGATGGACGGACGGACGGACGGACGGACGGATGGACGGACGGACGGATGCATGGGTGGATGGATGGATGGATCGATGGATGGATGGATGGATGGATGGATGGATGGATGGACGGATGGACGGATGCATGGATGGATGGATGGATGGACGTATGGACGGATGCATGGATGGATGGATGGACGTATGGACGGATGGAAGGATGGATGGATGGATGGATGGATGGATGGATGGACGGACGGACGGACGGACGGACGGACGGACGGACGGACGGACGGACGGATGGATGGATGGATGGATGGATGGATGGATGGATGGATGGATGGATGGATGGATGGATGGATGGATGGATGGATGGATGGATGGATGGATGGATGGATGGATGGATGGATGGATGGATGGATACGGCTGAACCCTTTACATCGGGCGGTGGCTCAAGCCACCTAGCCATGTATTGTGAAATTTTACTCCTGTCTTGCTTTTAGCCACCAGTCAGATAACCTTCGCTTGGTTACTTCTAACCTCTTAAAATCCACTTTCCGTTCACTATCCCTAAACCCCAATGCCTTGGGTAAGTCAGCCCCGCTGCCTTCCACTGTAGGGTGAAGCCCTTTACAGGAGAGTATCAAGTGTTCAGCCGTTTCCTCCTCCTCTCCGCACGCAATGCACAAAGTGTCTACCTCCTGGTACCTGACTCTATACGTCTTAGTCCGCAAAACTCCAGTCCTGGCCTCAAACAACAAAGAACTTCCCCTACAATTATCATAGATATTTTCTTTGACAATTTCCTGTTTAAAGGTCCGGTATGTTTCCAGTGCCGATTTCGTCAGCATCCCTGTTTTCCACAAAGCTCTCTCTGTTTCTTTAACCTTTTTCTTAACCGATAATTGCTGATTTGCCTCCTTACTGCTGTCCAGATATTTCTTGTCAATTTTCTAGTTCGCTTTCTCCATTTCGTGTCAACATTCTTTATATACAGGTATCTGAAAACTTTCCTAGCCCACCGCTTTTCCTCCATCTTTCTCAATCGTTCCTCAAATGCTATCTTACTGCTAGCCTCTCTGCTATCGAAAGACGCCCATCCCATATCACCCTGTACCCCCTGATTTGGTGTATTGCCATGTGCTCCCAAAGCTAACCTCCGTACTCCCCGTTGCCTAATTTCCAGCCTTGCTTGAACATCTGGCCTCATACACAGGACCGGATTGCCGAAGGTCAGGCTAGGGACCATCACCCCTTTCCAGAACCCTCTTACCACCTCATACCTATTATAATTCCACAGTGCCCTATTTTTCATGACAGCTGCATTCCTACTAGCTTTATTCATTACATATTTTTCTTGCTCTGTCAGATACTCAACACTGTTATTTATATACACCCCAAGATACTTGTACTCATTCACTACGTTTAGCACGAACTCCTGTATTCTATGCTCGCCTCCCTCTTCATTAAATATCATGACTGCAGATTTTTCCTTACTGTACTTGAAGCCTAATCTATCTCCCTCTGTGCAGCATATGTCTAACAACTTCTGCAGGTCTTCCTTGTTGTCAGCCATTATCACTATATCGTCCGCGTATATTAGTCCCGGTAATGTCTGTTTAATCATTTCCCCTTGCTTGAAAAAAGATAGGTTGAAGCCTAGTCCGCTCCCCTCTAGCTTGGTCTCCAACCCTTGCAGGTACAACATGAACAACAAAGGGGACAGAGGACATACTTGTCTAAGCCCCGCTGTGTCTCTACAGGCCCTGATTCATTTTTTTCCCATTTTATGAGCACTCTGTTACCTCTCTCTATATATATATCTTTTAAAAGATTAATTATTTTATTTTCCACATCCAATGTGCCCAGTATGTCCCACAAATGCTCCTGAGTAACGTTTTCATAGGCTACCCTAATATCCAGAATGGCTAGCCATAAGGGCCTATGTTCCTTTTCCGCAATTTCTATACACTGTGTCAATGAAAATAGATTGTCCTCCAACCTCCTTTGTTTCCGGAACCCATTCTGCAGTTCCCCTAACACCCCATCGTTCTCCACCCAAGCCTGCAGTCTATCCTTTATAATTTGCATCACCACCCTGTAAACCACAGATGTCACTGTTATGGGGCGATAGTTACTTACGTGCTTTGTCCCCCTTTCCCTTATATATGATGTTCATTCTACTTAATCGCCATTCATCGGGGACCTTCTCATCCACTATCATTTTGTTCACTACCTGTATTATTGTTTGCTTGGATTTTGGTCCTAACTTCTTTATCAACATAATCGGGATACCATCTGGTCCTGTTGATGTGCCACTAGGAACCTTCTTCTCTGCCCTTTCCCACTCTCCTTGCTCAAGTGAAGCTATTGCTGTAACCGGTCTATCCTCCTTCGATAAATTATGTACCACGTGCTCTGCTGAAAATTTTTCCGTCATCCTTGTTCCTATGTGTTTTATTGCTTCATCCCCTTCTAGTCGAATACCCTCATCTGTAACAATAATCCTTTGTTCTAGCCTAGTTTTATTACTCATTGCATTTAGATGTTTCCAGAATTTTTGGGCTGCTTTTCTATCCTTTTTATTTACTTTTGAGATCCATTGGGCCCCCTTTCTTCTAATTTTCTCATAAAAAAAGGATGCGTCCCTTCTACACTTTATGAAGGTATCCCATTTTCTGTCTACTTCGGGTTTTGGTTCCCCGCTCTTCTTGGAATATCTGTGTTCCCTGGACGCTTCCTTGCGCTTTTCTATTGCCCTCTTGACCTCCTCATCCCTCGAACTCTTGGGTTTGCATCTTTTCCCTTTTAGCTTTACTCGCACCTTTGCTAGCTCTAGCTCCAGTAATCGAGTTAATTTGGTATAAATCCATTCTGTTTCACTATCCTCAAAAATTACTTTCTCGATTTGTTTGGCTGCTGCTTCCAATTGCTTTTCTGAGTAAAAATTTCCCCCTGATTGTTCATCTTGCTTCAGTCCTACATTGCTTTTTCTTCTGAAGCTCAACTTGATACGCTTGTGGTCACTACCTAGACTTATGGAACCATCTTCATCTATGCTCATTACCCCTAATCTATTATACATCCTCTGTGATATTAGTGCATAATCTGTCGTCGAGTGCAGACTCCCCGCCTCATAAGTTATGAGCCCTTCACACTTCTCGGTGCTGTTGCATACAACTAAATCATGCCTGTCACACATGTCCTGCAGCATGCTTCCTGTCGAATCCGTGTACAAATCCAGGTCTTCTATGTGTGCATTCATGTCGCCTAATATAATTATCTCGCCGTGTCCTCCTAGCACATCAATGTCGCTTACAATACATTCTAACATTTTCCTGTTTTCCTCTTTGGCATTAACCCCTGCCCACAGGTATACAAAGCCAAGGAGTGTTTGCTTGCCTGCCACTGTTCCTTTTAGCCATAAATGTTCCCCGCATCCCAGTCTACCATTTGAAAATTAATACCTTTATAAACGAATGCCCCAATTCCACCTCCCTTTCTGCTGCCCTCTGTTCTATTGCAATATTCCCATGCGTAGTCTGGGTTACAGGGTGGTTGCTCCATGTCTCTAAGATGTGTTTCCACTAAACCATATACCATTAATTCCTCCTGTCTTAACTGTTCTTCTATTTCCTCCCATTTTGAGTCTATTTCTGCCACCTTGCATGTTAATGAAACCTATATCTGAATTAACTTGGCCCTGGCGCTTGCGTTTCTTTCTTCCCCTATGGGCCCGCTGACATCGGCGCCATCTGTCAGCTTGCAGCCGAATTGTAAGGCGCGCTCCGCCGCGGCCGAACATAATCGGGACGCTCCAGCGGGCGCAGTGTCAACACCTCAGTATTCTTGCACCGTGGCCTTGAGGCAATAAACAACATTCTAAAAAAATCTCCAAATTTGGCCCAGGATAGCCCCGAAAATTTACCTACCCGCCCCCGAAAATTGAGCTTGGCACACTTGGACGAAACCATATATGAGCGTGTCTGACGCGGTGGCGGACTCGAGATTTGGACCGGGTTCATTGCCAGAATTTGACCTTGGGAATAATTTCAAAGTATAATAGGTCTAACCAAGTTTAAACCCAGGCTTTTTTTTTCTGCGCGTGGGAAGGAGCGGTGCGGGGCGGTCGGGCCTTTGACACGTGTATAGCTCCATTCAAGCACTCAGCGCCCAACCCGAATCATTTCCGGACATGTAATACTGCTCATCGGGTCACTCTGGACCTCAGCACTGGAAGCGTCGTCAAGGCTCGGTTACACAATCGTGCTTCAGCACAATTACAACCAAGGCGGCGCCGAAGTTGCCATCTCGACACCAAGATTTAGCGCCGAGAAATGGTTGGGAAGATTCGAGGGCAAATGTCGCAGCACTGCGCGGAGCGAAGGGAAGCTTAGCTGAAGCTTGCGTCATTGGCCTGCGTTACACTTTCCGCTGGCCTCGCTGCCCGAGTCTTTTGTGACAGCGAGGTATCGCGGTTGAGCTCTCTTGACCTCCGGCAAAAAGATCTCTGAGAAATCTCTGACTCACTGCGATTTTATTGTGGGCTCCCGCCTGTGTTGCCTTGCGCCCGATCAAAGTCAAGCGGCCTGCATCGGCGGCTGGAAGCCGATGCCTGAGGTCCTCGCAAGAGTCTCGTCCATCAGGAAATCCTGGCGGCGTAGGCGGCGGGGGCCAGCATCCACGGACACCCACTGATGGCGTTGACAAACTGCGTCCCGGCCGCGGAGACCAGCCAGATGCCCTCCAACTGCATCCGTCACGGACAAGCGGCTCGCCGCGTTCAGAGCTCATTCTTGGAGAAGGCGATCCCCTGGATACCTCAAAGAGCGTCTGCGGCAGTCCCCAGCTGCAGGATGCGGCAGTGCCGCGGTCGAAGCTGAAGCCCGGATTGCCGCGGCAGCTGTCGCTGCCGGTGTGGTGGTGCAGCTCATCCTGCAGACAAAAGTTGTATGCTCCAGGAAGCTGGCGACCTTCGCAGACAGATTGAACCCATACGACGGCTTCCAGTCCATAGTTATCCATCTTGGGCATCCTAAAGCTCGCTTCAGAACGAAAGCTTTTCTTCTTCTTCTTCTCTTCTTCTTCCAAACGAATGCTTTCTCCTGTTCTAGTCGTTCTTTTTCTCTTCACCTTACCTAAGTCTTCTTCGTTTTCTAGCACCGAATTGCGAGGAGTGCACGGACACGATTATTCTGTGCATTTTTAATATGCCCAAGACATCAGTAAACATGGATTGTCACGAGCAAATAGCTTTCGCCTGGTAAATAATTTACAGCTGGACATCTTCTCTTATATTCGTGCTTCGGTTTAAGCCATTTAACGGCAGCTATGCCGTCGTGAGCGAGGTTGAAATCAGATGAGGAGCTGGAAAACAAAAAATTCACTGTTGATTGTTTTAATTAAAGAGAAGCGATCTTATAGTGTAAAGATCTCGGTTAGAGTTGCGTCACGCTTCCGAGGACCTACTGTTCACTTAACAGTCTACTGGGCGGCTATAATCTAGCTGTCTCGGCAAGATAAGCTGCGTCATATACGTCTCAACAAGCCCGGACACAGTAATGTATTTCAGATGTCTTGACAGATTATCTTGAAAGCTGCTTCAAGAACATTTCGAAACATCATGACAAATCTTGTAGCTCAGCTCAGCTAATGCGCCATTTTTTTAAATCTACGAGACATCTTGCAAGACACATTTTAGAAATCTCAAAAACAGAATCCCTTCCTCTACAAAAAGCTTTTTTTGACTGAACACCAACCCAACTTCTCGACGGCTGGAAGGCGTCTCGGCAAGATTAACACCCCGTCTTGTAGTCGTTACAACTGGCTAAAATTTCTTGAGGATGTGCTAGACGCGCTGCGTAGCAAGCACCACTCAACAGCTGACTCTCTTTACCGTCTTCCATTGCAATGCCGGAAATGTGGATATTTGCCACACTTACCGAGCACCACTATTCTGTTCCGTCATAAGGACCAGGTGACTTGTGAGTTAATGAAAATATATTCAGCAGGAAAAACTAGTGCCTCAATCAGCATTTGGAGGCCCTCAGATAAAGAACTCCGTTACTCCCATGTGCTCCTGGATAGTATGCTTTTACGAGAAACCCTGTATGCGTTTCAAGTTGTCTTCACGCAGTCGTGATGTGCACAGTTTGCGGTGGTTTCTCTGTATATATCTCCTAGACCTTTCCATACAACAATTAGCACGTGTGGTGCCTTCATGCTCTTGTGCGTCCGTCTAGTTTGTGCTGTGTTTTTCGCCATCAGCCTTCACTTTCATTCCTATATTGTGAACAAGGCCCTCGTAGCGGGGCCGAAAAGTTCTTTCGTTTTAAATATTGGCCAGCGCTCGAAAAACACAAGAAGAACCAGTCCAGAACATAGGTGGCAGCGCCCGTGACGCTAACTTTCTTATTGGCGCGAAAGCGCACGCACACTTACCAACACCGGCCAAGAACCTTGTCCGTCCGACTTTTCTTGCGCCAACACCTAGCAACAGTGACGTCATGTTAAAGGAAAGGTGAAGTACTTTTTGAAAAAAAAAACGAATTCACTACATCATTTTAGGGCATTTAGTCCGCTGAAAACCAATCACTCATTCAAAAAGAGCGAAAATAAACGCAAAAAGCTGTTTTTTTTTTAGAAGAAAACAAGCCCCATCGCCCCATCGCCTCAGGGCGCCGAGCTAACGCCGCTCTTGCCCGCGATTGGCCGGGACTGACGTGACGTCATACACGGGGAACTCCGGCCGACACCGATGGCGTTGCTGCGTAGCGTGTTGCTTCAGCTGCCTTTTAAGGACTACGTTTTGGAAATCATGGATAATTCAAGCAGTATTGAAGAATTTCGGCTTTCACCATGCATGTTCGAGCCATCAGCAGCTTCAGAAAACGGCGGAACCAACGGCGCCGAGGAGTGCGCCGGCAGCGAAGACCAAGTCGCGACATTTTCACGTGTTGGAAATCACGACTGGATGGATGGATGGGGTGATGGATGGATGGATGGATGGATGGATGGATGGATGGATGGATGGATGGATGGATGGATGGATGGATGGATGGATGGATGGATGGATGGATGGATGGACGGACAGATGCATCGATGGGTGTATGGATGGATGGATGGATGGATGGATGGATGGATGGATGGATGGATGGATGGATGGATGGATGGATGGATGGATGGATGGATGGATGGATGGATGGATGGATGGATGGATGGACGGATGGATGGATGGATGGATGGATGGATGGATGGATGGATGGATGGATGGATGGATGGATGGATGGATGGATGGATGGATGGACGGACGGACAGATGCATCGATGGGTGTATGGATGGATGGATGGATGGATGGATGGATGGATGGATGGATGGATGGATGGATGGATGGATGAATGGATGGATGAATGGATGGATGGATGGATGGATGGATGGATGGATGGATGGATGGATGGATGGATGGATGGATGGATGGATGGATGGACGGACGGACGGACGGATGCATCGATGGGTGGATGGAAGGATGAATGGATGGATGGACGTATGGACGGATGCATGGATGGATGGATGGATGGATGGATGGATGGATGGATGGATGGATGGATGGATGGATGGATGGATGGATGGATGGATGGATGGATGGATGGGTGGGTGGATGGGTGGATGAATGGATGACAGCTTTTATTTCCACTGGAAATAGAGACCCCTTACTACTCACCGTCCCCGCCACACAGGCCTGAAGGGCGGGGGCCGGAGCTTCCATGACTAAAGGCTAACGAAGAGATTTGATCTCTTCGCGGACTCAGCCGCCAGGTGGATTGGCTTGTTTCTGCCGAACGGGTTCTTCTCTGCGCAGGAGGCCTTCCCAGCTTTCTCTGCTATCAATATCTGCGTTGACTCCAGGGTAATCAGCCCATTCCATTATTCTCTGCTTCCGGGTAACCGTGGAACCGCCGGACTATCGGAGCCTGGACGAGCGCACGCATACCTATTCCGAAATCGTTGAAAACTACAGACTTAACAGAAAACTGGTCCCACTGCCAAAATAAGAAGCTAAGTAATAGAGAAGCCACTGCGTGGCGGCGCTTCAAGCCGGAAATTTCGTAAACCCAGTATGTGCCTCTCGCGTCCTACCAGGGTAACACGAAAACCAAACCTCGACTGATACGTGTGTTTTGCGTAGGTGCATGCGAGTGCTTATCTTTTGTGTAGGTGCACGTCCACGTGGCAATAAAAAAAACACTAAATTGCGCCGAAACGTCGTTGTGTACAGCTGCTGCATAAAACCCTGGTCACCAACTTATTATTATTATTTATTAATTGGTTTTGGGGGAAAGGAAATGGCGCAGTATCTGTCTCATATATCGTTGGACACCTGAACCGCGCCGTAAGGGAAGAGATAAGGAGGGAGTGAAAGAAGAAAGGAAGAATGAGGTGCCGTAGTGGAGCACTCCGGAATAATTTCGACCACCTGAGGATCTTTAACGTGCACTGACATCGCACAGCACACGGGCGCCTTAGCGTTTTTCCTCCCTAAAAACGCAGCCGCCGCGGTCGGGTTCGAACCCGGGAACTCCGGATCAGTAGCCGAGCGCTCTAACCACTGAGCCACCGGCGGGGTACCAACTTCTTTCCGGCGACAGTCTGTGTGTGTCTTCTCATGGCCCTGCCTCTTTCTTTCGCTGTTTTTTTTTCTGTTGACCAACTTCTTGTACTGCCTGTAAACATTATCTAAATCAGATCACCAGTACACTTGCACGAGTCGCGCGAGGTAAAGCATTTGTTTGTTCATTCATCTATAGTTACTTGCCTTATTACTCCCGAAGGCCTTTTAGAACTACAAAAGAATGCCAAACTGGATGAGTTGGAGTGGATGCACTGCTGTACTGCAGCGCGAAGAGACGAGGCGACCGGGAGGAAGCTCCCGTGTGCGCTTTACTTCGGTCGCTTGTTCGGGCTACTGTTCAAACATAAAATTTCTGCACTTACACCCGGGCGTTCTTTTTTTGCATGCTGAACACATTTTTGAACAATAATTATGGCTGCATTTCGGAGCTCGCAGTGCTGCTTATGAAAACTAGCGTGCTGCGAGATATAGTTGCTGCTGTTGCTTATCGAGATAACCAGCAGCATTACTTGTGGATGATATACATGTATGCGTAACGCGGCTCGACAATTTTGCCGTTCTGACTCAAGGACAAATTAGCATGATTTCTGGCGCCATTGTCGATCGTCAGCCATGACCATACGCTCATGAATGCAAATATTTGCTTTGCTCAAATATACTAGGCTTATATAATCTCTTTTTTGTTCATTTAGGTGCAGCTGCGTGTGCTGCAGGCTGATGAAAGATTAAGAAAATTGCTTGTGATGCCATGAGGTGCAAGCAATCAGAAAAAAGCAAAAAGGCATACAGTGCGTAACAAGCTGAAAGGAGTTCAAGACCTTCTGCGTCGAAGACTGTACAGGAAGTGAACTTGGCTCAGCATGGATGCGAACCAGCTGGAAAAGACAAAGAGTACAAACAAGTAAGAAAGTAATATAACGAAAAGAGAAATAATGATGCACATATTTTGTGTTGGCAGTTTCGGTATGTTGCTTACCGCCAGATTGTCTGGCGAACGTGCTACAGGCTGGGGAGAACAACCGAAGGATTCTACCAAGCTGTGTGCTGAGCGCTGTTCGAAAGAAGTACCATGCCAAAATGGTTTATATACAGGCTTCAAGCATTACAGGGAACGCCCGAAGGAGAGAAAGTAAATGGCACTGGCAGAAGATTACGTTGATCTGTGGTTCCCCAAAGCGCGGGCTGCAGCGAAGCAAGCGCAGCCGGACGGCCGGCCGACTCTCCGTGGATAGCGTCGCTTCCGCCAGTCTCTCCCTCTCGTCCGTCCCCCCACCCCACGCTTCCGGAAGCAACGAGGGCGTGCCGGCGGCGGGTCTTTAAGAAGCGACTGCTGCTCTCTTTGCGGAAAGAATTGGGAAAAAGTTCACACATATGA
The DNA here is from genome assembly GCF_052857255.1 of Amblyomma americanum. Taxonomy (NCBI): domain Eukaryota; kingdom Metazoa; phylum Arthropoda; class Arachnida; order Ixodida; family Ixodidae; genus Amblyomma; species Amblyomma americanum. Next base: position 91,673,177 of record NC_135498.1, on the reverse strand, counting down.
TTACCAACGTCCCTTCTTCCCAACCACAGCGTTTCTTGCGATTTATAAACCGTTTCAGCTTAATTTTAAGTTTAAAAGAAGCATAATAATAATAATTGGTTATTGGGGAAAGGAAATGGCGCAGTAACTTTCTCACGTATCTCGGTGGACATCAGAACCGCGCCGTAAGGGAATGGATAAAGGAGGGAGTGAAAGAAGAAAGGAGGATACAGGTACCGTAATGGAGGGCTCCGGAATAATTTCGACCTCCAGCGGTAAAAAACATGAAACACAGACACCTCCAAGTTTGGTCTGGCCGCCCCCGAGATCGCGCCCAACACTATTGTGCCCTCCAAATTTGCTCTGGGCCACCTCAAAATTTGGCCCACCCAACCCCCGTTCCCGACTCGCCGCGGTGGCTCAGTGGTTAGAGCGCTCGGCTACTGAGCCGGATTACCGGGATCGAACAGGACCGTGGCGGCCGCGTTTCGATGGATGCGAAACGCAAAAGGCGCCCGTGCGCTGCGCGGTGTCAGTGCACGTTAAATAACCCCAGATGGTCGGACTTATTGTGAAGCCCTCCACCACGGCGCCTCTTTCTTCCTTTATTCTTGCACTCCCTCTTTTATTAATTCCATCACGGCCTGGTTCGGAGTTACACCGTGATATGTGGGACTGTTACTGCGCCATTTCGTTTCCTCAAACACCAATTTTAAATTTTTCCACCCCCGAAATTTGACCTTGTCCGATTAGCACCAAAATCAATGTCCGGCCATAATTAAGCGCGCCTTTGACAATAGTGGCCTTCACATTTGGCTGGGCCCGCCCCTAAAATTTGGCCACCCGCCCCCCAAAATTTACCTCGGGCGATTTCGACCACAATCTATGTCCAGCCATAATTAACCGTGCCCAACACGATGGTGACCTCCAAATTTCTCTCGGACAACCACAAAAATTTCTTCCATCCACCCCCGAAGTTTGCCCTTTAAGCAAGTTAAAACCACTTTTTGGGCCCATTTGGCTCGACTCAGCGGCTGTTTTGAAAGTATGTTCAGTATCTGCGACCAGGGATGCAGGGATGGCAGGGATGCTGTTCGCAAGGCGTCGTTTAGTATGCCACGAGCAGTGGCTTCGCAACGCGACTGCAACGTTCCGCCATATTTGACTGATATCACGCCGTCTTCTGCTGCCGTGCATCCGCGCTGCTGCACATGTATCATGGAAAATTTTGGACTTGAAGTACTCTTCGCACAAGGCGTCGCCCGTCACCGCTCAGCAAAGACTGCATCCTGAACAATGCGGCGCACCGTATACACAGAAATCAGTACAGCTGAGCCGTCCTCATATATTGCTTGGACGCAGGGGCTACAACACCGCTCCCTCGTCGCCTTCATTAGATCTGCCCACCTTTTCTCCTTCATTTAACACCCACCCACTCTTTTCTTTCTACCTTCACAACTCCTGTTATGCCCTGAGGTAATAAATAACGTTATAAAAAATCTCGATATTTGGCCCAGGATAGTCCCAGAATATTGCCTACCCACCCCCGACAATTGACATTGGCAGATTTGAAAAAAACCATAACTGAGCGTTCCCGACACGGTGGCGAAGACTAGATTTGTCCCGGGTCATTGCCGAAATTTGACCTTGGCAATGATTTCATACTATAATAGGTTTAACCAAGTTTAAACCTGGCATTTTTTTTTTTGCGCTTGGGAAGGAGCGGTGCGGGGCAGTCGGGCCTTTGACACGTGTATTAATCCATTCACGCACTTAGCGGACAACGCGAATCATTTCCGGACATGCAAAGCTGCTCATCGGGTAACGCTTGACCTGAGCAATGGAAGCGTAGTCAAGCGTGTGTTACACAATCGTGCTTCAGAACTGTTCCGGCCAAGGTTTCGCAGAAGTTGCTATATCGACATCAAAATTTAGCGCCGAGAATTCCCAGGGCAAATGCCACAGCAGTGGGGAGCGAAGGGAAGCTTAGCTGAAGCCTGGAGGGAGTTAGGTCAGATGACGAAAGAAACTCTGCTGGCATTGCGTGGGCGTAGCTGACGCCGCGTAATTGCTGAGAATTTGTGAAGGAGGTCTTCGTGCTGCAATGGACGTGACCAGGAACGAGGATGATCATTAGTATTGCTCCTGTGACCTGCTACCAATAAGTCCTACTCGATTGCGCAACACCTCGAAATTGGCATGCAAAAAGGCATCTAATTTGTTCTCGCCGAGCACTACCGGGACATTTGCTATCAAAAACAAAAAAAATACGGCACGCGTCGAACCATCCACCACTCAGTCGCGGCCAGGATGTTCACACCCTCAACTTCGCAGTCCATCCGCGAGCAGCCGTCAAGTGAGAGATCGTGCGCTGAGAATTCTGAGAGCAGGCCACTCTTAGAGGAGAGTAGAGAGGACAACAGTAGTTTACAATTCTCTCCACAGTGTTGGCAGCGCCGCTGCCTCCTAGTTTCAAACGTCACAAAGGTGGAGTGGCAGCCCCGGGTCCTCTGCCCGTCCGCCCAGGCAGCCCCGTTGGAGAGGTGGAGAAGGGCACTACTAGCACCGTCCCGGTTGCAGTCTTTCGGCTGGTGGAGCACCACACACACCACACGCATGATGCACCGCACGCGAACCGGACGCATCGTGCGGTTAGGTTCAACTTTCACCCGCGTGTTCGGCGTTGCCGTTGAGGACACCTTTCAGTCCTGCTGCTACGATTTCCAGATTACGCCCTGCCACGTTCTTTGTCAGTTGGCTTTTCATCTTCATTAAGGAGGATAAGCTATGGCGAGTTGAAACATTGCATTACCGATTTCGGTCAATTACAGATTACAGCACGGATGTAGCGTAGCGGATCGATTTAAACTTGCCGCACGACTTCCGCGGCTCGCCAGTGCGAATCGACCGATACTGACCCGTCGGATACTGACCACATCCTTTACTGGCTCTGTTGTTGATTCTGCGCACCAAGTCATGTTCCAGTCACCGGCAATAAGCATCTGGTTTCTGACTCCCTATACTAAATTTCGGTGTCTGCTGGCTGTTATCAGTCAGGCGTTTTGGTCCTGTTTCCAAAGCTTGCTCTGACCATGGCCTGCTTTCTGTGATTTACTTTCTCCCCTTTTCTTTATCCCTTCCTGGTATTTTATGTGCCATATATGAATAGCTGATCCTTTTCAAGCGATCTTGAGCTACTTCTTTACCTTCGGTGCCCACACCAGCGCAGGTCTCATCCATGTGGTCTGCGCTCGTAGGTCGGTCATTGTTGTCTACAATGGCTGTGGTAGCCATTTACTCATCCTTTTCCGCCAACCTTTCCCCGGGTTTTTCCGGTTTCCTGCAGTACATCTACCTCGATCTCTCCTTCCGGGGAATTTCTGGTGACTCTGCCGCGTGGCGTTTTCTCTGTCAACCATGTCCAGTCGTGCACTTATGCACATCAGCTGCACATAAAACCATCCTCTCCTGCCGCCGCTACTGATCAAATTACGGCTCTTTTATGTTTATTAACCCGCTCATAATCCCAGCATCTAATTCTAGGTTCCTTGACCATAATATATCACACTTGATAGTTAATATAGCCACAATAATCAAAATGCGGGCAGGCTGAAACACCGCGTGCAAACACGTCTCAGAAAAATTCTCTTCACGGCAAAAGCCGGCCTCCAGGAAAATGAATAACTTTCAGTCACGATATTCTCTTCCTTTCCAATTGAACGACACCTGAATAAGGGCTGAAAATCTGTCGGTTCGAATACCCTGGCTGCTAGAACAATAAACTAAATCCTTCTCCCTATGGCATTCACTTAACCTGATTAGCCTACAACTAATGCACCTAATAAAACATCTGAGAAAAGTAACTCATATCTTGTCGTCAGTCTACCTGGTCCTGCTCGCCACATGCATTACTAAAAGCGCCGAATCTTGCCTCTGCACCGCGAAGCTGTCAGCTGTTGTTTACCAAACAAACAAAGCATATAATAAAAAACGAAAAGGCAGGAAAGTAACAGCAGCACAAAAATAAATTGAATGTAAAATCAAGGCACTTAAGCCAGGAACTGCGGTAGTGGTGGCTACTTGTTACACAAAAACTATTATTGCTTTTATGCCGGGTTGAAAGTTTCCAGGACATGCTGTCAATAAAACCCATGTGTATTAGGACAAGGATGATAAGTCCGTTGAATATTTTTGATCTGAAGAAATTTTTTACATGCGATGAAAAAATGGGTCGACAGAAAGCAATGAGCTTCAAATTTAATAGATACGGCGAATTTTTTTCAAAGTATATATCACAGTACGTGGAAAACGCCTGTTTTGCGATTCCGAAAAATTGCAAGTTTGGATACGCGAACAGACACAGCGTAATATTATGTTGGACGTAAATCTTCTCCAAATTGACTTTTTGGCTTCTGTAATTTCGCAGCAAAAAAAAAAGGAAATCGCATATATTGCTGAAAAATTTACGCAATCAAAGCACCAGTTACCATGTCTATAATCGAACATGGAGGAACATGAATTTGACGGCAAAACTTTTATCTAGTATTGGTCGCTTCCTACTACGACTTCGAGAGATGATTTTCGCATACTGTATGGGTAAGTTTTCTTTGGTTGCTTGTTGAAGCCTTTTGGAATTTGAAAAGTAGCGGGGAGTTTTCGTCATTTTTTCCGGATAAAAAAACAGACGACCTTAAATAAAATTTCCCTGAAGGATATTTATTACCTCTTAGAACAAGCGTCACGATCAAGTGTGAGATTATATTTTCAGCGGCATAAACATAAATGCCTAAAGTCAGATGCAACTCAACAGTGCAGTGCAAATGCTCCTCAATGGGCGCACCCTGTAAACGGCGTTCACCTTTTCTCATGTCATTACGGCTGATACCAAGGGCTTGCCTCCGTAAAATTAAATTAACCGCGACACCATAATAACCGGTAGACGCCATTCTATATTTCGACTAGTATATGCAGCTGTGCCGTGAGTTGCATTCGACTATAATGCAGAGGATACTTGGTTTAGTTACCAGTTGCAATTACCGTTAAAAAAGTAAAGGTTATTGATTCGACTTCGAAGCAGGGGAAAAAAGAAGAAAGAGCTGCAACATACAAAAGGACGCGCCATCCAAAACCGCAGTATGAGAGCAAGCATTAGACAGCACAAAGCTGCAGCAAAGCATGCAATGCACTGCTGCAGATTTGCACGAAAATTCAAGCAATGCAGAAAAATTCCGGGAACGAAGGTGACAAGAAGGCTGGGGGAATCGGGGCACGACGGTTTTCTACAAATGACAGCGACTGGACCGGTTTGGGTGAAAGGGGGAGATAAGATAACTGGGAAGGCTTCAAAGTTCAAAGAGAGGGGCGTTTATCATGCTCTCCCCATTCTTGTCACTGATTGGCTTCGAAGGTCACGTGACAACTCTTGGTCTATGTGCACACCAAGTCCGACGGCTCATTCTGTTGTCGTCTCTGTGACGGTGTGTTCGTGTTGTCGCAGGAGCTGCAGCTGCTGTCTTCGTCATGGTGCTGAACGTCAACGAGGCTGAGGCGCTGGCCCTCCTCAAGATCCAAGGGCTCCGGCGTCGAGGGGACCTCCGCAAGTGTCTGTTCCTCGTGAAGCTGCTCAGGTTCACCAGCAGAATCCGGCACAACTGGCAAGTGGACTGACTCTTTCCTGCTTTCTAGTCTGCAAGGAGTTTTAGAATAGGAGGACCCTATCGGTTATAGGGAGATGCGGGAATAGCGGGGAGTATGTGCAGAATAAGAACACTAGGTCCTGTATTGTGCAGCCCCTCCCCACTGGCGCCCGGTTATCTACCGAACCGATAGGGTCCTCCAGTTCTGCATGTTTCCTATTTACCTGTCGATTCAATCTTCTACGTGCGTATTGCAGTCATGTAAACCAAGAGCTACACTGTAGCTCTGACCTCGCAGCAAGAAACAATATGCTTGCCGTCATTAAAATATCAACGAAAAAGTTTTAATTTTGAGACCTAAATGTTGAGGCCCACTGATGGGTATTTCAATTTTATGTAGATTATACTTTATTTGACGCTTCACTCTCTGATGTGGGGGTGATGGACGCTCAAATTCGAAAGTTTTTTTTGAGAATGAAAGGAGTCACTTTGTCGATATTAATTTTATGAAGCATGGGTTTGTTTGTTACGTGCAAACAAGAGCCCGTGGTTCCGGGTTTCTGTTGCATTGTTGATATTTAGTTAAGTTTGTGGGGTCAAACACGCTAAATATGCTCAGGCTATGAGTGGCGCCGCAGAGGAATGCAATGACATCATACGCTTATTCAACATGCAAGGCAAATCCAGTTCCTTACATAAGAAGTGGGTGGCAGTTTAACGTCCACATTGGTCAGGGCCAATTCTCACTGTCTCAGAGGTTTCAGGAATTTCGGATTCATTTTGTTCCCGCGCACCACCGATTTAATAATTACGCAATGCATTTCCTGCACTAATCATGTGTTCTTCGACCTCATCGACTTTCCGCCAATACCCGCTGGATAGACGGGTAACGCTGAACCCTTTAAATCAGGCCTTGGTTCACGCCACCTAGCCTTGGCTTGTGTAATTTCACTTTTGTCTGGATTTTAGTCACCAGTCAGATAACCTTCGCTTGGTTACTTCTACCCGCTTAAAATCCATTTTACCTTCATTGCGCGTAAAACACAATGCTTTGAATGAATCAGCCCCACTGCTTTGAACTGTAGCGTGAAACCCTTTACAGAAAACTGTCGTGTTCAGCCGTTTCCTACTCTTGTCCACACGCACCACGCAATATGTCTATCTCGTGGTACCTGAGTCGATATGCCTTAGTCCGCAAAACTCCCGTCCTGGCCTCGAATTAGATAGAGATAGCTTTTCCTAAAATCAGTTTCTTTTATGGGGCGCTTAACGTCTCACAGCAACTTGGGCTATGATTGACGCCGTAGGGCAGGGCGTCGCAAATTTCGATCACCTGGGTTTTTTTAACGTGTACTGACATCGCCCAGTATAGAGGGGCTTCTAGAATTTAGCCTTCATCGAAATGCGACCGCCACGGCCGGGATCGAACCCGCGTCTTTCGGGTGAGGAGCCGAGCGCCATAAGCACTGAGCCACCGCAGCGCCTACTTCCCCCATGATGATCGTACATATTTTCTTTCGCAATTCCCGGCTTCAACATTCTGTATGTGCCGATGTCGTCAGAGTCCTGGTTTTCCACAGAGCCCTCTCTATTCCTTTTTCTTAACTGAAAATTACTTGTTCCCCCAACTGCTTTCCCGCTGCTTGCGCGTCAGTTTTATAGTTCACTTTCTTCCTTTCGTGTCGACATTCCTGAAAGAGCGTCCCGTTTGACACCGGGTGGTTCTAGTCGCCACCATACTCCACTCTTTTGCTTTCTATTTCTGTAACGGTTTAATAAATCTGTCAATAAATTAGCAATTATCTTTTAAAACATTTTTAATCCAACACTTCACAACTTATGTCATCCGCAGGATTTGTAGCCACCAACCTTCCAATCGATTTTTGCTAATTTCCACCGAAGATTCATTCACATGCCCTTTGTTACCTCTAAGCCTCAGAAAGAGAGACTTTATTTGCATCCACATGCGGTTGGATATCGCCACATTATAGTATAATATGTTTAGTTGTTTCCACATATTTACCACACGCTGCACACGTGTCATCTTGGTTAAATTTCTATTTACAACTTCGCGTTCTAAGACACTCTTACCCAGCCTTAAACAGTTCCGTGCTGCCTCGAGTTATCACGTAAAGTTTCTGTCCACATCTGCTTTTGGGAATTTTGATGTTCTACACTCTGCTTCTTTCCCTTCGAAATAATCAAATTTTCACCTTCTGCGCTATTGCATGTTGTTTGAGGCTTTTTTTTCTCCGTCTTTGTGTCCTGCACGCTGGAGAAACTCCGTGCTGTAGAAACTCCGCGCTGGAGAAACTCCGCGTTGTAACTGGCTGGTTTCCTACAGTCGCTTTTTGCCACTGTGTGTCAACGCTCTTTCTGTATAAGCATATAAATACCTTAGCTTCCCGTATTTTATCGTCCAATTTCCTCTGGCATATTTCGTATAATATATTTCCCTGAGCTTCTCGTGCTTCGAACGCTGCCCAATCGATATCCCCCTGTGCTGCCTCGTTTGTTGGTTTACACTGAGAACCTGTAGTGCTAATTTTCCAACAGCTCTCTGGTTTATTTTCGGTCTCAACTGAACTTTTGTTCTCAGGCAAAAAACCGCGTTCCCGAAAGTAAGCTCTGGCATCGTTATTCCGCTCCAAATTCCTTTCAGTACTTTGTATTTGTTGTACCCCCATATTAACCTATGTTTCGTTATCCCCCGGCATCTCTTCGCGCTTACGTGGTAGAAGCCTTTCCGTGTTTTTCCATCACGTATATCTGTCCGTCGTTAACCCATACCCCGCGATAATTGTACTCGGCCACTCCGTTTAATTTATGGCCACATATTGCAAACGTTTGATCAGTTCTGTCGTTGAATATAATCAGACCTGAATAATCGAGCTAAAGTGAAGTCCAAAACGTAGTCCTTCGTCTTCAAAAGGATTAGCAAGTGTTCGCAAATTTTCTTGGCTATCTGCTAACAGTGCAACATCGTCCGAATGAATTAAACCGGGGACCCGCTGGTCTGCTACCTTTCTGGCTAATCTGTAGGACATATTGTTATCTAATTACTTTCTTGTATTCTAAAGATGATAGAGGACAACCTCGCCTTAATTCTTTGTTCCTTGCCAGTTATGCTTCTCATCTCTTCTCATGTCATTTCAACTTTATTATCTCGGCATATTTCTAGTAGGAAATGAATTCTCTCATGGCGGATATCTTCCTCTATCAGAGCATGTTCCATAGGAGTTCCCTGTTCATGTGGTCTTATGCACAGCTTATGTCCAAGAAGGCTAAATACAAAGGTCTATTTTACGCCCTACATATATCTATGCATTAGATAAGCGCGAACAGCCTGTCAGCTAACCGCGCTTATGCCTTCTGAACCCATTCTGCAGTTTTCCCGAGTATCTTATTGCTTTCTCGCCATGTGCGCACTTTTAATCTCACCGCCTGCGTTGCAACCTGTATGTAACAGAAGCTATCGTAATTGAAAATGAATTTTTTTTGTGTGTGGAAGCGAAATGGCGCAGTATCTATCTCACTTCGCGGCGGAAACCTGAACCGCGCTTTAAAGGAAGGGATAAAGGAGGGACTGAGAGACGAAAGGAAGAAAGAGGTGCCGTAGTGGAGGCCTCCGGAATAATTTCGACCACCTGGGTATCCTAAGCGTGCACTGACATTACCGCACGGCGGGCGCCGTCGCGGTAGGGTTCCCACCCGGGAACTCCGGATCAGTAGCCAAGCGCCCTAACCCCTGAGCCACCGCGGCGGCTCCACGGCTGTCGTGTATTTTGTATGTCTGTCTTTTTTATTTCTTTTTTTATTTCTGTATTTTGTATTTCTGTTTTTGCATTAAGGAGACGACTGAAGTCGCCTAAGACAATGAGCTGTCTCTCCATGCAAAAGCGCTCTTGGATAGTTTGGAAAAAAGCAACTCTTTCCTCAACCACATTCGGTGCATACACGGTAACAATGGGCAACTCAATCCTGTTAAGAGAAAAATCAAGGACAATACACCGTCCAAACACACACGAAATAAAAGCCTGCACCTCTAGCCCCAGCATCATCTTTAAAAGAGCAAGCATCCAGCCGATGTCCCCACTGCATGACGGACGACAGCAAAAATGTAGTCGTGAAGCGTCGCACCATGCCGTCGGTTCCTTCGTTGCCGTCTACTTTCGTCTCCTGCACGGCCAATACATATATATCGCGCTCCGTAATAAGTCGGTACACCTGCCCTTGATTTTTCATAGTCGCCAAACCCCTTACATTCAATGTAGCGACTATAAAGGCGGAGGCAGGAGCCATTTTTACGCAAGAGGAAGGACCCAACAGCATGGTGCTTACTTCCCACGTCTAGCGCGCGGCTAGACGCCACTGTTGCCGCCGGTATCGTCCGGCGGAAGAACATCGGCCTGGTTGAGGAGTACCTTGTCGCCGGCCTGCTTGCCAGCCAAAAAGATTGGCCGCGGCCGAAGCATCGGACGCCGGGCTTGAGCCGTCTTTGCTGGGGGTTCCTCGAAGCCGGGCACTATCAGCTTGTCCCCTTGGGGGGTGGTCTGGTCGTGGGGACGCTTCGGCGGGGAGGTGACGGGGGCGTGAGGAGAGTTGTGCGGGCGCCGCTCTTCTCGTGGTGGTCCTCGTTCGGGTCTTTTGCCTCGACGGCCTCAGGCTCTGGAGGTCATGCCCCGTTCCCTTAGCGAAGCCGAGGGAGGCTGCCGTCAGTGTTTGGCTCGCTGGTTCGTCGCCAGCCTGGCTGCTATCACTGGAATCCACAGACGTCGCAAGCGTTGAAGCCGGCTTGCCCGCTCGTCCGTACCAGTCGCTGCTTCCTCCGCCTCGGCGGCGCCCTTGAGTTCCACGGTGTCGTTCGCCTTTCCGAGCCCGGTCACCGACGCGTAGGTACGGACGCAGTCCGCGTCCGCGTGGCCGTAGCGCCTGCACTGGGAACACCTGGGCACCTTGCAGTCGCGGCCGAACGTGACCCGTGCCGTTGAAACGCAGGCACTGCATCGGTCGCCCGGGCACATCCACGAGGGCCAGCTCACCGGCTACTCGCAACTGGTGTGGCAAATCATCCACCTTCATTCCCGGCTTCAACTTGAGTAGCACGGTTCTTGTGGTTGAGCCTTTCTCCTTCATCCCTTGGGCGGGCCAACGCTCCCGTGTCACCTCCGTCACGTTTCCGAACGCCTCGAAAGCAGTCCGGAAGTCGTCGTCAGCGACGCCGTGCAGCATCCGATGTAAGTGCAGCCTTACCTGCTGATCCTAGGGGTCGAAGATGATGCACCGGCGTCATTTCACTTGTAGCGTTTTGAATACTGCAAGCTTCTTCGCCGCTTCAGCACTGCTGAAAGTCCCCGCCCACACATGATTAATCTGATACGCCCCCAACGCCACGACGTCATGGAGAGAACGAACGTTGGCGAGGGCGTCCCGAAAATCTTCGATACTGTAGGGCCTCGCTCCCACGTCACCGTCAAGGGATACCGTGTTAAGAACAGCACGTCCTGCTGCCAGAGTAGGCAAAACAATCTCGTACTCGTTATCTGCGTCGGCATTAAATCTGTTTCCGCGGCCAGCAAGAGCCGCTAACACCGCTCCTCCAGAACTCACGATCCTGCGTCCGCACCGAACGGTAGCCGGAAGTAGAATGGCATCCGGACAGAAGACGGGTGCAGGGAAATCGGTGCAGAGTAAAACCTTCCGTCTTAGTCTTGTGTGCATAAAAAGAAAGAAAGTGATGACAGGCGTGGGATTCGAATTACCCACGCCCGGAAGACCGGACTGCGACCTGAACGCAGCGCCTTGGATTGCTCGGCCATCCTGACAGGACTCGGGTGCTTTGAAATCGGTGCAGTTTTGTACAAAATTTTCTTTTCTGTTCTTGTGTGCATAGTTTCAAAGTTAATTTGAAACGATGCTTTGATTACCGAGAGGCGACGAAAAGGCGGACAAGGTTGGTGGGCGAAGTGTCACCCCCTTTTCACTGCTACACGCAGAGCAGCGGGCAATTTTTACACAGAACTCATATTACTCATTCATCCATGACAACTGTACACAAAAAGCAAAAGATATTAACAAGCACATATAACACAGATGAGTGAGAAAAAAACAACTGAAAATTCAAGAAACTAACATGAAGAATCGATATGAAAATGCATTGTGCATCAATGCACCATAGTTAAGACACTAAGGTGACAAAAAAAAACGGAATCGACATGCTTAAGCGAAGAGAGAAGGGAAGAAAGTGGAAGGTATGGGGTAGACTTTGTAGCAAACGGCCTTTTTTAGGCCAAAGAAAAGAAGCCGGTAAGTCTTTTGTTAAACGCCCGCATGGAAGCACCATTCTCAATTGTTGCTTAATATCAGGGTATTTATTGAGCAGATCAGCTATTCGATGGTTCAGTGTTTGCGTTGAATAGTGAGTTTACTGATGAATAACGGCGACCAACGCTGGCAGCATTCAGATAGCACCGGGACAGGAGAGCCGGAGGCAGCACCTTCACACCGAGACACGCGCTCCTAGCCTCCAGCGATGACGACGAAGTCCGGTAGTAATGCGTTGTCCTCGTCTTCTTCTTACAGTATTTTTTGTTCAGGTTGGAGCTTTTGAACCTCGTCAGTCTGGAAGAAAAAAGCAAACATTTTTTGTGTTTAAGTTGACTTCCAACTCAGCAAGGGTTCTCTTTTCACTTTTTGTCTTAAATTTTCTAGAGAAGGGAAAATTCTCCGAATGGCTCATCATTGTAACGCAGCGTACTCGGCAGAGCAGACGGGCGCGCAGTGATTGTTGTACCCATGCACGGCGATCAGTAGGCGATTGGCGGAAGGGCATCTCTCGGACAAATACTGTCAGCGCGATGAGGCACACGTGATGACATGCAGACACGCTTCAATCCTTGATTGCGTCGCTTCATGCATGGAGCCTGAAAGCTTCAGAAAGCCGTCCTCGCGAGCAAAGGCAACCTGACGCGCCCTAACTCGCCGTGGGAAAAGGCCGTTTAGAACAGGGGGACCCTATCGGTTCAGGGGTGTTGGAAAATAGCTGGGATCCAGTGCTCATGCGCAGTACAAGAGCCCCATCGGGGTTATTGTTCTGAGCATGCGACCTGTCGCTCCGCTATTCCACTTGCACCTAATCAAAAGGGTCCCCCTATTCCAAAGCTCCCTTAAGTTGCCGCAGCGAAGAATTCGAGCGGGCGATGTGCTGGCTCCTGCGGTCAGGGCGTCCTTGTCATCCAGGTCGCATATCCCTCCGCTGAAATGTCCCTTCTGCCCCGCTCCCGCCAAGGAGGCAACGCTGAATCACATTATGGAGACTTGGCCCGGACTTCGAGCTTCGAGCGACCATCTGCTCAGCCAAGGCTACCATCCAAGACATCCGCCAGCCAGACTCGCGCATGTGGACACTAGCTGGCCTCAGCATCGAACCCTTTTGATATTCAACAAAGGATCCAGCCTTTACATTTTCCTTTAACTTACTTCAAGGTGCAAATTTGCACAATAAGAAGAAAAAGGAATAGCGGCGAGCAATTGGATTGATGTCGTGGAAATGCGATTCGCTTCCATTTCTGATTCCTTTTCGTTCACTCACCAATCTGTTCCGGTTCTAATTATATTCTATTTGTGATTATGCTTCTGCTTCTATTCTTATTACATTTCTATTCCTAATCGCAGTTTTCATTCGTCTTTTCTGAGTCACTCTTAGTCATTTTCATTCATGGTGGGTCATTCTTCGTCCGGCCTCTCCCTACTCTCCTCTACAAGTGGCGTGAAGGGGGATTCCCTTCTCTCCACCTGCCACTGTTTTCAGGTGCAGGCTTCACACAGACGGCGGTGCCGGGAAGTTTACTCCTTTATGGCCCTCCTTACGCTGTACAGTGAAAAGCCGTACTCAGTGTTGCCAGGAAGACCCACTACGAAAGTGGACTGCAATTTTTAGAGCGAAAGTTCTACTGGATGCAAAACTCGGATCTCCGATTCCGTGTATCCTGATGACTGAAATAACCTTATGATCCCTGCTACAGCAACAGCTTTGCTGTAAACTACATAAGGTGCTCTATCTCTGCAAAGTTCACCATGGCCAGCCTGGTCCACAATGGTGACATGGCCTTTGACCTCGGGCCGCCCCCCCCCCCCCCCTAAAAATATTCTTGTCAGATTTCGACCTACCAAGATCAGAGACTATTACACCGCCATTTCATTTCCTCAAAAAATTAATCAATTTTTCGTTTGGAGCAAAACTGATGTCTAATCATATTTGACCGCAAACAACACAATGGTTATCTCAGCACCGGATTTCCTGCCGGACAACCGGATCTCAAATATTGCTTGGACGCAGGGGCCACATCACCGCTACCTCCACGTCTTCGTTAGATCTGCCCACCTTTTCTTCTTGATTTACACCCACCCACCCACTCTTTTCCTTCTCTTTCTACCTTCCCAACTCCGTTTATGCCCTGAGCACGGTGTAAGAATAACATACTGAGGTGTTGACACTCTCCCCCGCCGTGCGCCAGAGCGCCGCCCGCTCGCGGCCAAAATATTGTTACGTGGCGGCCAGCCGAAGAAAGAGACACGATGTTCGATGGAAATGAGATGATTTAATGGCTGCCGGCCTAGCGCGAGCGCTCCTGCCCGCGCCACTGCGCAGTTCGTCGTCTTCTTCGTCACACTACTCGGGGCCACCGAGCGATGGTCCCGATCGCGAACGAGAAGATCGGCACTGAAGATGAAATGCTGCAGATGACGATGGGCTTGTAAAATGGTTGGATGTAAAATGGTTCGTCACAATATGTTCAGGGTGGTAGAGGGGGGGGGGGGGGGGGGGGGTGCCATGGAAACCGGTCGCAAACTTAGAGGGCGCTCCGAAAGGCGGGCCCAGGCTGGGCGCCTCGGTCTCGCGTGGCGCGGCACTGCGCACGTGTTTTTGGCACATTTCGGATGGTGCAGCTGCGCTGCTGTGCTGTTTATAATAAAATCTTCTAATTTGTACCAAGACTTTGTGTTTGGCTACCTTCGGCAGGGTAGCCCACAGCAGGTTAGTACTGCACTGAGTGCTGTGCAATGGGAAGAAAGTGCTTCGTGCCGAACTGCAATTTGGGCTACCGGACATGTGCGCAGCATGTGCCATTATTCAAAGCTCCGTCCGACAATGTTCGTTTGGACAAGTGGCGCCATGCTATTCCTAGGGCAGACCGGACGTTAATGCCAACTGACCGTGTCTGCGCCAAGCACTTTGCAGAGGACGCGATATCCCGGGCATGTTACGCGGAGCTGAATGGAAGAGTGCTACTTTACGCGGAAAAGAGGCCCGTGCTTTCCACAGGTGCAGTTCCTACATTATTTCCGAACTGTCTCAAGTATCTCACGTGGCCAGAGCGACTCAGAAAGCCACCCCGGAAGAGGAAACCTCCTGCGCAAACATTCAAGCTACGTCGGCCGAAAGTCGCCTAGAACGGTGCGATGCAGCCTCTCCGAACTTCGTTGCCTGCTGTGATGCCTACAGACCCGGAAACAGCCTTGGAGCCAGCGGTTACGCGACAGCATCTTGACTCTGACTCTGCCAGTCTGAAGAAATGTCTGGCACTAGGTGGTGCTTCAACAAATACACCGCACCGCCATTAAGCCTCCAGTGGAAAGGAGCTTATTGAAAATTATGCCCGTTCTATGATAATTTGCATCGGAATAAAAATACTGTTTTCTCAAGCTTTCGTGTTAGGTTATGGTTCATGATCCGACGCGCCCTTCCATCCCGTCTGATACATTTCCGGCGCGGGAAAGTTTTTACCTAAAACTTGAGTCGTAAATAGCTGCGCTATACCAGTGTTCTGCATATTGAAAATTAGCCTACTCAGAGAAACAATTTTCGAATGGTATTCATACAGAGTGAAGAAGCAACGAGAAGCGTGAAGCAAAAACTTTCCGTTGCAATACTTTTCTTCCCTTGTGAGCGAAAAAGGGCATGAGTACACCTACTTATGTTTATTATGCTTAGATATATGATTAGATCGAATGAAACATGAATTGAGCGAGGAAGCGAAACGTGGACGAGCTTCGAGTGTTGCTCGACCGAGTCCACATCATTAACTGCTTTACACAAGATAATTTTATGAAAACAAAATTTCAAGAATGCCACACTACAGATTTTAATTTCAAGCAACGAATTTCTTTTGCGTTTTGAATTCAATTCAAGCCACCAAAGCGAAAATCGAACTTGGGCAGCGGAATCTCAAGGCGCCACAACCGCTCAAATGGATGGATGGATGGATGGATGGATGGATGGATGGATGGATGGATGGACGGACGGACGGACGGACGGACGGACGGACGGACGGACGAACGGACGGACGGACGGACGGATGGACGGACGGACGGATGCATGGGTGGATGGATGGATGGATCGATGGATGGATGGATGGATGGATGGACGGATGCATGGATCGATGGATGGACGTATGGACGGTTGCATGGATGGATGGATGGACGTATGGACGGATGCATGGATGGATGGATGGACGTATGGACGGATGGATGGATGGACGGACGGACGGACGGACGGACGGATGGATGGATGGATGGATGGATGGATGGATGGATGGATGGATGGATGGATGGATGGATGGATGGATGGATGGATGGATGGATGGATGGATGGATGGATGGATGGATGGATGGATGGATGGATGGATGGATACGGCTGAACCCTTTACATCGGGCGGTGGCTCAAGCCACCTAGCCATGTATTGTGAAATTTTACTCCTGTCTTGCTTTTAGCCACCAGTCAGATAACCTTCGCTTGGTTACTTCTAACCTCTTAAAATCCACTTTCCGTTCACTATCCCTAAACCCCAATGCCTTGGGTAAGTCAGCCCCGCTGCCTTCCACTGTAGGGTGAAGCCCTTTACAGGAGAGTATCAAGTGTTCAGCCGTTTCCTCCTCCTCTCCGCACGCAATGCACAAAGTGTCTACCTCTTGGTACCTGACTCTATGCGTCTTAGTCCGCAAAACTCCAGTCCTGGCCTCAAACAACAAAGAACTTCCCCTACAATTATCATAGATATTTTCTTTGACAATTTCCTGTTTAAAGGTCCGGTATGTTTCCAGTGCCGATTTCGTCAGCATCCCTGTTTTCCACAAAGCTCTCTCTGTTTCTTTAACCTTTTTCTTAACCGATAATTGCTGATTTGCCTCCTTACTGCTGTCCAGATATTTCTTGTCAATTTTCTAGTTCGCTTTCTCCATTTCGTGTCAACATTCTTTATATACAGGTATCTGAAAACTTTCCTAGCCCACCGCTTTTCCTCCATCTTTCTCAATCGTTCCTCAAATGCTATCTTACTGCTAGCCTCTCTGCTATCGAAAGACGCCCATCCCATATCACCCTGTACCCCCTGATTTGGTGTATTGCCATGTGCTCCCAAAGCTAACCTCCCTACTCCCCGTTGCCTAATTTCCAGCCTTGCTTGAACATATGGCCTCATACACAGGACCGGATTGCCGAAGGTCAGGCTAGGGACCATCACCCCTTTCCAGAACCCTCTTACCACCTCATACCTATTATAATTCCACAGTGCCCTATTTTTCATGACAGCTGCATTCCTACTAGCTTTATTCATTACATATTTTTCTTGCTCTGTCAGATACTCAACACTGTTATTTATATACACACCAAGATACTTGTACTCATTAACTACTTTTAGCACGAACTCCTGTATTCTATGCTCGCCGCCCTCTTCATTAAATATCATGACTGCAGGTCTTCCTTGTTGTCAGCCATTATCACTATATCGTCCGCGTATATTAGTCCCGGTAATGTCTGTTTAATCATTTCCCCTTGCTTGAAAAAAGATAGGTTGAAGCCTAGTCCGCTCCCCTCTAGCTTGGTCTCCAACCCTTGCAGGTACAACATGAACAACAAAGGGGACAGAGGACATCCTTGTCTAAGCCCCGCTGTATCTCTACAGGCCCTGATTCATTTTTTTTCCATTTTATGAGCACTCTGTTACCTCTACATATATATATATATGTATATATATATATATATATATATATATATATATATATATATATATATATATATATATATATATATATATATATATATATATATATATATATATATATATATATATATATATATATATATATATATATATATATATATATATATATATATATATATTTATATATATATATATCTTTTAAAAGATTAATTATTCCATTTTCCACATCCAATGTGCCCAGTATGTCCCACAAATGCTCCTGAGTAACGTTTTCATAGGCTTCCCTAATATCCAGAAAGGCTAGCCATAAGGGCCTATGTTCCTTTTCCGCAATTTCTATACACTGTGTCAATGAAAATAGATTGTCCTCCAACCTCCTTTGTTTCCGGAACCCATTCTGCAGTTCCGCTAACACCCCATCGTTCTCCACCCAAGCCTGCAGTCTATCCTTTTATAATTTGCATCACCACCCTGTAAACCACAGATGTCACTGTTATGGGGCGATAGTTACTTACGTGCTTTGTCCCCCTTTCCCTTATATATGATGTTCATTCTATATAATCGCCATTCATCGGGGACTTTCCTCATCCACTATCATTTTGTTCACTACCTGTATTAATGTTTGCTTGGATTTTGGTCCTAACTTCTTTATCAACATAATCGGGATACCCATCTGGTCCTGTTGATGTGCCACTAGGAACCTTCTTCTCTGCCCTTTCCCACTATCCTTGCTCAAGTGAAGCTATTGCTGTAACCGGTCTATCCTCCTTCGATAAATTATGTACCACGTGCTCTGCTGAAGATTTTTCCGTCATCCTTGTTCCTATGTGTTTTATTGCTTCATCCCTTCTAGTCGAATAAGCTCATCTGTAAGAATAAACGTTTGTTCTAGCCTAGTTTTATTACTCATTGCATTTAGATGTTTCCAGAATTTTTGGGCTGCTTTTCTATCCTTTTAATTTACTTTTGAGATCCATTGGGCCCCCTTTCTTCTAATTTTCCTCATAAAAAAAGGATGCGTCCCTTCTACAACTTCATGAAGGTATCCCATTTTCTGTCTACTTCGGGTTTTGGTTCCCCGCTCTTCTTGGAATATCTGTGTTCCCTGGACGCTTCCTTGCGCTTTTCTATTGCCCTCTTGACCTCCTCATCCCTCGAACTCTTGGGTTTGCATCTTTTCTTTTTTAGCTTTACTCGCACCTTTGCTAGCTCTAGCTCCAGTAATCGAGTTAATTTGGTATAAATCCATTCTGTTTCACTATCCTCAAAAATTACTTTCTCGATTTGTTTGGCTGCTGCTTCCAATTGCTTTTCTGAGTAAAAATTTCCCTCTGATTGTTCATCTTGCTTCAGTCCTACATTGCTTTTTCTTCTTCTGAAGCTCAACTTGATACGCTTGTGGTCACTACCTAGACTTCTGGAACCATCTTCATCTATGCTCATTACCCCTAATCTATTATACATCCTCGGTGATATTAGTGCATAATTTGTCGTCGAGTGCAGACTCCCCGCCTCATATGTTATGAGCCCTTCACACTTCTCGGTGCTGTTGCATACAACTAAATCATGCCTGTCACACATGTCCTGCAGCATGCTTCCTGTCGAATCCGTGTACCCATCCTGGTTTTCTATGTGTGCATTCATGTCGCCTAATATAATTATCTCGCCCTGTCCTCCTAGCACATCAATGTCGCTTACAATACATTCTAACATTTTCCTGTTTTCCTCTTTGGCATTAACCCCTGTCCACAGGTATACAAAGCCAAGGAGTGTTTGCTTGCCTGCCACTGTTCCTTTTAGCCATAAATGTTCCCTGCATCCCAGTCTAACCCTTTGAAAATTAATACTTTTATGAACGAATGCCCCAATTCCACCTCCCTTTCTTCTGCCCTCTGTTCTATTGCAATATTCCCATGCGTAGTCTGGGTGACAGGGTGGTTGCTCCATGTCTCTGATGTGTTTCCACTAAACCATATACCATTAATTCCTCCTGTCTTAACTGTTCTTCTATTTCCTCCCATTTTAGTCTACTTCTGCCACCTTGCATGTTAATGAAACCTATATCTGAATTAACTTGGCCCTGGCGCTTGCGTTTCTTTCTTCCCCTATGGGCCCGCTGACATCGGCTCCATCTGTCAGCTTGCAGCCGAACTGTAAGGCGCGCTACGCCGCGGCCGAACATAATCGGGACGCTCCAGCGGGCGCAGTGTCAACACCTCAGTATTCTTGCACCGTGGCCTTGAGGCAATAAATAACATTATAAAAAAATCTCCAAATTTGGCCCAGGATAGCCCCGAAAATTTACCTACCCGCCCCCGAAAATTGAGCTTGGCACACTTGGACGAAACCATATATGAGCGTGTCTGACGCGGTGGCGGACTCGAGATTTGGACCGGGCCATTGCCGAAATTTGACCTTGGGAATAATTTCAATGTATAATAGGTCTAACCAAGTTTAAACCCAGGCTTTTTTTTTTCTGCGCGTGGGAAGGAGCGGTGCGGGGCGGTCGGGCCTTTGACACGTGTATAGCTCCATTCAAGCACTCAGCGCCCAACCCGAATCATTTCCGGACATGTAATACTGCTCATCGGGTCACTCTGGACCTCAGCACTGGAAGCGTCGTCAAGCCTCGGTTACACAATCGTGCTTCAGCACAATTACAACCAAGGCGGCGCCGGAGTTGCCATCTCGACACCAAGATTTAGCGCCGAGAAATGGTTAGGAAGATTCGAGGGCAAATGTCGCAGCACTGCGCGGAGCGAAGGGAAGCTTAGCTGAAGCTTGCGTCATTGGCCTGCGTTACACTTTCCGCTAGCCTCGCTGTCCGAGTCTTTTGTGACGGCGAGGTATCGCGGTTGAGCTCTCTTGACCTCCGGCAAAAAGATCTCTGAGAAATCTCTGACTCACTGCGATTATATTGTGGGCTCCCGCCTGTGTTGCCTTGCGCCCGATCAAAGTCAAGCGGCCTGCATCGGCGGCTGGAAGCCGATGCCTGAAGTCCTCGCAAGAGTCTCGTCCATCAGGAAATCCTGGCGGCGTAGGCGGCGGGGGCCAGCATCCACGGACACCCACTGATGGCGTTGACGAACTGCGTCCCGGCCGCGGAGACCAGCCAGATGCCCTCCAACTGCATCCGTCACGGACAAGCGGCTCGCCGCGTTCAGAGCTCATTCTTGGAGAAGGCGATCCCCTGGATACCTCAAAGAGCGTCTGCGGCAGTCCCCAGCTGCAGGATGCGGCAGTGCCGCGGTCGAAGCTGAAGCCCGGATTGCCGCGGCAGCTTTCGCTGCCGGTGTGGTGGTGCAGCTCACCCTGCAGACAAAAGTTGTATGCTCCAGGAAGCTGGCGACCTTCGCAGACAAATTGAACCCATACGACGGCTTCCAGTCCATAGTTATCCATCTTGGGCATCCTAAAGCTCGCTTCAGAACGAAAGCTTTTCTTCTTCTTCTTCTCTTCTTCGAATGCTTTCTCCTGTTCTATTCGTTCTCTTTCTCTTCACCTTACCTAAGTCTTCTTCGTTTTCTAGCACCGAATTGCGAGGAGTGCACGGACACGATTATTCTGTGCAATTTTAATATTCCCAAGACATCAGTAAACATGAATTGTCACGAGCAAATAGCTTTCGCCTGGTAAATAATTTACAGCTGGACATCTTCTCTTATATTCGTGCTTCGGTTTAAGCCATTTAACGGCAGCTATGCCGTCGTGAGCGAGGTTGAAATCAGATGAGGAGCTGGAAAACAAAAAATTCACTGTTGATTGTTTTAATTAAAGAGAAGCGATCTTATAGTGTAAAGATCTCGGTTAGAGTTGCGTCACGCTTCCGAGGACCTACTGTTCACTTAACAGTCTACTGGGCGGCTATAATCTAGCTGTCTCGGCAAGATAAGCTGCGTCATATACGTCTCAACAAGCCCGGACACAGTAATGTTTTTCAGATGTCTTGACAGATTATCTTGAAAGCTGCTTCAAGAACATTTCGAAACATCATGACAAATCATGTAGCCCAGCTCAGCAATGCGCCATTTTTTTAAATCTATGAGACATCTTGCAAGACACATTTTAGAAATCTCAAAAACAGAATCCCTTCCTCTACAAAAAGCTTTTTTTCACTGAACACCAACCCAACTTCTCGACGGCTGGAAGGCGTCTCGGCAAGATTAACAACCCGTCTTGTAGTCGTTACAACTGGCTAAAATTTCTTGAGGATGTGCTAGACGCGCTGCGTAGCAAGCACCACTCAACAGCTAACTCTCTTTACCGTCTTCCATTGCAATGCCGGAAATGTGGATATTTGCCACACTTACCGAGCACCACTATTCTGTTCCGTCATAAGGACCAGGTGACTTGTGAGTTAATGAAAATATATTCAGCAGGAAAAACTAGTGCATCAATCAGCATTCGGAGGCCCTCAGATAAAGAGCTCCGTTACTCCCATGTGCTCCTGGATAGTATGCTTTTACGAGCAACCCTGTATGCGTTTCAAGTTGTCTTCACGCAGTCGTGATGTGCACAGTTTCCGGTGGTTTCTCTGTATATATTCCTACACCTTTCCATACAACCATTAGCACGTGTGGTGCCTTCATGCTCTTGTGCATCCGTCTAGTTTGTGCTGTGTTTTTCGCCATCAGCCTTCACTTTCATTCCTATATTGTGAACAAGGCCCTCGTAGCGGGGCCGAAAAGTTCTTTCGTTTTAAATATTGGCCAGCGCTCGAAAAAGACAAGAAGAACCAGTCCAGAACATAGGTGGCAGCGCCCGTGACGCTAACTTTCTTATTGGCGCGAAAGCGCACACTTACCAACACTGACCAAGAACCTTGTCCGTCCGACTTTTCTTGCGCCAACACCTAGCAACAGTGACGTCATGTTAAAGGGAAGGTGAAGTACTTTTTGAAATAAAAAAACGAATTCTCTACATCATTTTAGAGCATTTAGTCCGCTGAAAACCAATCACTCATTCAAAAAGAGCAGAAATAAACGCAAAAAGCTGTTTTTTTAGAAGAAAACACGCCCAATCGCCCCATCGCCTCAGGGCGCCGAGCTAACGCCGCTCTTGCCCGCGATTGGCCGGGACTGTCGTGACGTCATACACGGGGAACTCCGGCCGACACCGATGAAGTTGCTGCGTAGCGTGTTGCTTCAGCTGCCTTTTAAGGACTACGTTTTGGAAATCATGGATAATTCAAGCAGTATTGAAGAATTTCGGCTTTCACCATGCATGTTCGAGCCATCAGCAGCTTCAGAAAACGGCGGAACCAACGGCGCCGAGGAGTGCGCCGGCAGCGAAGACCAAGTCGCGACATTTTCACGTGTTGGAAATCACGACTGGATGGATGAATGGGGTGATGGATGGTTGGATGGATGGATGGATGGATGGATGGATGGATGGATGGATGGATGGATGGATGGATGGATGGATGGATGGATGGATGGATGGATGGATGGATGGATGGATGGATGGATGGATGGATGGATGGATGGATGGATGGATGGATGGATGGATGGATGGATGGATGGATGGATGGATGGATGGATGGATGGATGGACGTATGGACGGATGCATGGATGGATGGATGGATGGATGGATGGATGGATGGATGGATGGATGGATGGATGGATGGATGGATGGATGGATGGATGGATGGATGGATGGATGGATGGATGGATGGATGGATGGATGGATGGATGGATGGATGGATGGATGGGTGGATGGGTGGATGAATGGATGACAGCTTTTATTTCCACTGGAAATAGAGACCCCTTACTACTCACCGTCTCCGCCACACAGGCCTGAAGGGCGGGGGCCGGAGCCTCCATGACTAAAGCCTAACGAAGAGATTTTATCTCTTCGCGGACTCAGCCGCCAGGTGGATTGGCTTGTTTCTGCCGAACGGGTTCTTCTCTGCGCAGGAGGCCTTCCCAGCTTTCTCTGCTATCATTATCTGCGTTGACTCCAGGGTAATCAGCCCATTCCATTATTCTCTGCTTCCGGGTAACCGTGGAACCGCCGGACTGTCGGAACCTGGACGAGCGCACGCATTCCTATTCCGAAATCGTTGAGAACTACAGACTTAACAGAAAACTGGTCCCACTGCCAAAATAAGAAGCTAAGTAATAGAGAAGCGACTGCGTGGCGGCGCTTCAAGCCGGAAATTTCGTAAACCCAGTATGTGCCTCTCGCGTCCTACCAGGGTAACACGAAAACCAAACCTCGACTGATACGTGTGTTTTGCGTAGGTGCATGCGAGTGCTTATCTTTTGTGTAGGTGCACGTCCACGTGGCAATAAAAAAAAACACTAAATTGCGCCGAAACGTCGTTGTGTACAGCTGCTGCATAAAACCCTGGTCACCAACTTATTATTATTAATTAATAATTGGTTTTGGGGGAAAGGAAATGGCGCAGTATCTGTCTCATATATCGTTGGACACCTGAACCGCGCCGTAAGGGAAGAGATAAGGAGGGAGTGAAAGAAGAAAGGAAGAATGAGGTGCCGTAGTGGAGCACTCCGGAATAATTTCGACCACCTGAGGATCTTTAATGTGCACTGACATCGCACAGCACACGGGCGCCTTAGCGTTTTTCCTCCGTAAAAACGCAGCCGCCGCGGTCGGGTTCGAACCCGGGAACTCCGGATCAGTAACCGAGCGCCCTAACCACTGAGCCACCGGCGGGGTACCAATTTCTTTCCGGCGACAGTCTGTGTGTGTCTTCTCATGGCCCTGCCTCTTTCTTTTGCTGTTTTTTTTTCTCTTGACCAACTTCTTGTAACGTCTGTAAACATTATCTAAATCAGATCACCGGTACACTTGCACGAGTCGCGTGAGGTAAAGCATTTGTTTGTTCATTCATCTATAGTTACTTGCCTTATTACTCCCGAAGGCCTTTTAGAACTACAAAAGAATGCCAAACTGGATGAGTTGGAGTGGATGCACTGCTGTACTGCAGCGCGAAGAGACGAGGCGACCGGGAGGAAGCTCCCGTGTGCGCTTTACTTCGGTCGCTTGTTCGGGCTACTGTTCAAACATAAAATTTCTCCACTTACACCCGGGCGTTCTTTTTTTGCATGCTGAACACGTTTTTGAACAATAATTATGGCTGCATTTCGGAGCTCGCAGTGCTGCTTATGAAAACTAGCGTGCTGCGAGATATAGTTGCTGCTGTTGCTTATCGAGATAACCAGCAGCATTACTTGTGGATGATATACATGTATGCGTAACACGGCTCGACAACTTTGCCGTTCTGACTCAAGGACAAATTAGCATCAATTCTGGCGCCATTGTCGATCGTCAGCCATGACCATGCGCTCATGAATGCAAATATTTGCTTTGCTCAAGTATACTAGGCTTATATAATCGCTTTTTTGTTCAGTTAGGTGCAGATGCGTGTGCTACACTGAAAGATTAAGGGAATTGCTTGTGATGCCATGAGGTGCAAGCAATCAGGAAAAAGCAAAAAGGCATAGAGTGCGTAACAAGCTGAAAGGAGTTCAAGACTTTCTGCCTCGAAGACTGTACTGGAAGTGAACTTGGCTCAGCATGAATGTGAACCAGTTGGAAAAGGCAAAGAGTACAAACAAGTAAGAAAGTAATGTAACGAAAAGAGAAATATTGATGCACATATTTTGAGTAGGCAGTTTCGGTATGCTGCGTACCACCAGCTTGTCTGGTGAACGTGTTACAGGCTGGGAGAACAACCGAAGGATTCTACCAAGCTGTTTGCTGAGCGCTGTTCGAAAGATGTACCATGCCAAATGGTTTATATACAGGCTTCAAGCATTACAGGGAACGCCCGAACGAGAGAAAGTAAATGGCACTGGCAGAAGATTACGTTGATCTGTGGTTCCCCAAAGCGCGGGCTGCAGCGAAGCAAGCGCAGCCGGACGGCCGGCCGACTCTCCGTGAATGGCGTCGCTTCCGCCAGTTCTCCCTCTCGGCCGTCCCCCCACCCCACGCTTCCGGAGGCAACGAGGGCGTGCCGGCGGCGGGTCTTTAAAGAAGCGACTGCTGCTCTCTTTGCGGAGAGAATCGGGAAAAAGTTCACACATATGATTACCAAGGTCCCTTCTTCCCAGCCACAACGTTTCTTGCGATTTATAAACCATTTCAGCTTAACTTTAAGTTTAAAAGAAGCATAATAATAATAATTGGTTATTGGGGAAAGGAAATGGCGCATTAACTTTCTCACATATCTCGGTGGACATCAGAACCGCGCCGTAAGGGAAGGGATAAAGGAGGGAGTGAAAGAAGACAGGAAGAAAGAGGTGCAGTAATGGAGGGCTCCGGAATAATTTCGGCCACCTGGGGAAAAAACATGAACACAGACACCTCCAAGAGGTCTGGCCGCCCCCGAGATCGCGCCCAACACTATTGTGCCCTCCAAATTTGCTCTGGGCCACCTCAGAATTTGGCCCACCCAACTCCCATTCCCGACTCGCCGCGGTGGCTCAGTGGTTAGAGCGCTCGGCTACTGAACCGGATTACCGGGATCGAACAGGACCGCGGCGGCCGCGTATCGATGGATGCGAAACGCAAAAGGCGCCCGTGCGCTGCGCGATGTCAGTGCACGTTAAATTACCCCAGATGGTCGGACTTATTGTGAAGCCCTCCACCGCCTCTTTCTTCCTTTATTCTTGCACTCCCTCTTTTATTAATTCCTTCACGTCCTGGTTCGGAGTTACACTGTGATATGTGCGACTGTTACGGCGCCATTTCGTTTCCTCAAACACCAGTTTTCAATTTTTCACCCCCGAAATTTGACCTTGTCCGATTAGCCCCAAAATCAATGTCCGGCCATAATTAAGCGCGCCCTTGACAGTAGTGGCCTTCACATTTGGCTGGGCCCGCCCCCAAAATTTGGCCACCCGCCCCCCAAAATTTACCTCGGGCGATTTCGACCGCAATCTATGTCCAGCCATAATTAACCGTGCCCAACACGATGGTGACCTCCAAATGTCTCTCGGACAACCCAAAAATTTATTTCCATCAACCCCGAAGGCTGACTTAGGTCAATTAGGACCAAAATCGATGTCCAACATTGTTGTGACCTCCAGACTTGGCCCGAGATATTTCCAAAACTTGGCCCGGCGATTTAAAAAAAAAGCCAGTGCTTTAGCGTTACTCTTTAAGCAAGTTAAAACCAATTTTTGGGCCCATTTGGCTCGACTCAGCGGCTGTTTTGAAAGTATGTTCAGTATCTGCGACCAGGGATGGCAGGGATGCTGTTCGCAAGGCGTCGTTTAGTATGCCACGAGCAGTGGCTTCGCAACGCGACTGCAACGTTCCGTAATATTTTACTGATATCACGCGGTCTTCTGCTGCCGTGCATCCTCGCTGCTGCACATGTATCATGGAAAATTTTGGACTTGAAGTGCTCTTCGCACAAGGCGTCGCCCGTCACCGCTCAGCAAAGACTGCATCCTGAACAATGCGGCGCAACGTGTACACAGAAATCAGTACAGCTGAGCCGTCCTCATATATTGCTTGGACGCAGGGGCTACATCACCGCTCCCTCGTCGCCTTCATTAGATCTGCCCACCTTTTCTCCTTCATTTAACACCCACCCACATTTTCTTTCTACCTTCACAACTCCCGTTATGCCCTGAGGTAATAAATAACGTTATAAAAAAATCTCAATATTTGGCCCACGATAGTCCCAGAATATTGCCTACCCACCCCCGAGAATTGACCTTGGCAGATTTGAACCAACCCATAACTGAGCGTGCCCGATATGGTGGCGAACACTAGATTTGGCCCGGGTCATTGCGGAAATTTGACCTTGGCAATGATTTCATACTATAATAGGTTTAACCAAGTTTAAACCTGGCATTTTTTTTCTGCGCGTGGGAAGGAGCGGTGCGGGGCAGTCGGGCCTTTGACACGTGTATAGC
Organism: Amblyomma americanum; assembly: GCF_052857255.1. Classification (NCBI taxonomy): domain Eukaryota; kingdom Metazoa; phylum Arthropoda; class Arachnida; order Ixodida; family Ixodidae; genus Amblyomma; species Amblyomma americanum. The sequence goes on along the minus strand of NC_135498.1, from coordinate 91,645,667 downwards.
TCCATTCACGCACTTAGCGGACAACGCGGATCATTTCCGGACATGCAAAGCTACTCATCGGGTAACGCTTGACCTGAGCAATGGAAGCGTAGTCAAGCGTGTGTTACACAATCGTGATTCAGAACTGTTCCGGCCAAGGTTTCGCAGAAGTTGCTATATCGACATCAAAATTTAGCGCCGAGAATTCCCAGGGCAAATGCCACAGCAGTGCGGAGCGAAAGGAAGCTTAGCTGAAGCCTGGAGGGAGTTAGGTCAGATGACGAAAGGAACTCTGCTGGCATTGCGTAGGCGTAGCTGACGCCGCGTAATTTCTGAGAATTTGTGAAGGAGGTCTTTGTTCTGTAATAGACGTGGCCAGGAACGATGATGATCACCAGTATTGCTCCTGTGACCTGCTACCAATAAATACTACTCGATTGCGCAACACCTCGAAATTGGCATGCAAAAAGGCAGCTAATTTGTTCTCGCCGAGCACTACCGGGACATTGGCTATCAAAAACAAAAAAAAATACGGCACGCGTCGAACCATCCACCACTCCGTCGCGGCCAGGATGTTCAGAACCTCACCCTCGCAGTTCATCCGCGAGCAGCCGTCTAGTGAGAGATCGTGCGCTGAGAATTGTGAGATCAGGCCACTCTTGGAGAAGAGTAGAGAGAACAACGGTAGTTTACAATTATCTCCACAGTGAAGGCAGCGCCGCTGCCTCCTAGTTACAAACGTCACAAAGGTGGAGTGGCAGCCCCGGGTCCTCTGCCCGTCCGCCCAGGCAGCCCCGTCGGAGAGGTGGAGTAGGGCACTACCAGTACCTTTCCGATTGCAGTCTTTTGGCTGGCGGAGCCCCACACACACCACACGCATGATGCACCGCACGCGAACCGGACGCATCGTGTGGTTCGGTTCAACTTTCCCCCGCGTGTTCGGCGTCGCCGCTGAGGAAACCTTTCAGTCCTGCCACTACGATTTCCAGATTACGCCCTGCCACGTTCTTTGTCAGTTGGCTTTTCATCTTCATTAAGGAGGATAAGCTATGGCGAGTTTAAACATTGCGTCACCGATTTAGGTCAATTACAGATTACAGCACGGACGAAGCGTAGCGGATCGATTTAAACCTGCCGCACGACTTCCGCGACTCGCCAGTGCGAATCGACTGATACTGACCCGTCGGATACTGACCACATCCTTTACTGGCTCAATCACTGATTCCGCGCACCACATCATGTTCCAGACACCGGCGATAAGCATCTGCTTTCTGACCCCCTCTACTAAATTCCGATGTCTGCTGGCTGTTATCAGTCTGGCGTTTTTGTCCTGTTTCCAATGCTTGCTCCGAAAATGGCCTCCTTTCTGTGATTTACTTTCTCCCCTTTCTCTTTATCACTTCCTGGCATTTCATCTGCAATATATGAGTAGTCCTTCCGTTTCAAGCGATCTTGAGAAACTTCCTTATCTTCGGTGCCCACACCAGCGCAGGTCTCATCCATATGGTCTGCGTTCGTAGGTCGGTCATTGTTGTCTACAATGGCTGCGGTAGCCATTTACCCCACCTTTTCCGCCAACCTTTCCCCGGGTTTTCCGGTTTCCTGCAGTACCTCCACCTCGATCTCTCCTTCCGGGACATTTCTGGTGACTCTGCCGCGTGGCGTTTTCTCTGTCAACCATGTCCAGTCGTGCACTTATACACATCAGCCGCACATAAAACCATCATCTTCTGCCGCCGCTACTGATTTAAACTACGTTTCTTGTATGTTTATTAACCCGCTCATAATCGTAGCGTGTAATTCTAGTTTCCTTGACCATCATATATCACACTTGATTGTTAATAAAGCCACAATAATCAAAATGCGGGCAGGCTGAAACACCGCTTGCAAACACATCTCAGAAAAATTATCTTCACGGCAAAAGCCTTCCTCCAGGAAAATGAATAACTTTCGGTCACGGTATTCTCTTCTTTTCCAATTGAACGACACCTGAAAAAAGGGCTGAAAATCTGTCGATTCGAATACCCTGGCTGCTAGAACAATAAACTAAATCCTTCTCCCTATGGCATTCACTTAACCTGATTAGCCTACAACTAATGCACCTAATAAAACATCTGAGAAAAGTAACTCACATCTTGTCGTCAGTCTATCTGGTCCCGCTCGCCAAATGCAATATTAAGAGCGCCGAATCTTGCCTCTGCACCGCGAAGCTGTCAGCTGGGTTCCACCAAACAAACAAAGCACATAATAAATAACCAAGACAGGAAAGTAAGCACCAGCACAAAAATAAATTGAATGCAAAATCAAGGCACTTAAGCCAGGAACTGCGGTAGTGGTGGCTACTCGTTACACAAATATTTTTATTGCTTTGATGCCGGGTTAAATGTTTCCAGGACATGCTGTCAATAAAATTCATGTGTATTAGGACAAGGATGATAAGTCCGTTGAATATTTTTGATCTGAAGAAATTTTTTACATGCGATGAAAAAATGTGTCGACAGAAAGCAATGAGCCTCCTATTTAAAAGATACCGCGCATTTTTTTAAAGTATATATCACAATACGTGGATAACGCCTATTTAGCGATTCCGAAAAATTGCAAGTTTGGATGCGCGAACAGACACAGCGTAATATTTTGTTTGACGTAAATGTTCTCCAAAATGACTTTTTGGCTCCTGTAATTTCACCGCAAAAAAAGAAAAGGAAATCGCATATATTGCTGGAAAATTTACGCAATCAAAGCAACAGTTACCATGTCAATAATCGAACATGAAGGAACATGAATTTGACTTCAAAACTTTTATCTAGTATTGGTCGCTTCCTTCTACGACTGCGAGGGAAAATTTTCACATCCTGTATGGGTAAGTTTTCTTTGGTTGCTTGTTGAATCCTTTTGGAATTTGAAGAATAGCGGGAAGTGTTCGTCATTTTTTCCTGATAAAATAACAGTCGACCTTAAATAAAATTTCCCTGAAGGATCTTTAGTACCTCTTAGAAGAAGCGTCATGGGAAAGTTTGATATTACATTTTCAGCGGCATAAATATAAATGCCTAAAGTCAGATGCAACTCAACAGTGCAGTGCAAATGCTCCTCAAAGGGCGCACCCTGTAAATGGCGTTCACCTTTTCTCATGTCATTACGGCTGATCCCAAGGGCTTGCCTCCGCAAAATTAAATTAACCGCGACACCATAATAACCGGTCGACGCCATTCTATATTTCGACTAGTATATGCAGCTGTGCCGTGAGTTGCATTCGACTATAATGCAGAGGATACTTGGTTTAGTTACCAGTTGCAATTACCCTTAAAAGAGTAAAGGTTATTGATTCGACTTCGAAGCAAGGGCAAAAAAGAAGAAAGCGCTGCAACATACAAAAAAACGCGCCATCCAAAACCGCAATATGAGAGCAATCATTAGACAGCACAAAGCTGCAGCAAAGTATGCAATGCACTGCTGCAGATTTGCACGAAAATTCAGCAATGCTGAAAAATTCCGGGAACGAAGGTGGCAAGAAGGCTGGGGGAATCGGGGCACGACGGTTTTCTACAAATGGCAGCGACTGGACCGGTTCGGGTGAAAGGGGGAGATAAGATAACTGGGAAGGCTTCAAAGTTCAAAGGGTTGGGCGTTTATCATCCTCTCCCCATTCTTGTCACTGATTGGCTGCGAAGGTCACGTGGCAACTCTTGGTCTACGTGCACACCAAGTCCGACGGCTCATTCTGTTGTCGTGTCTGTGACGGTGTGTTCGTGTTGTCGCAGGCGCTGCAGCTGTTTTCTTCGTCATCGTGCTGAACGTCAACGAGGCTGAGGTGCTGGCCGTCCTCAAGATCCAGGGGCTCCGGCGTCGAGGGGACCTCCGCAAGTGGCTGTTCCTCGTGAAGCTGCTCAGGTTCACCAGCAGAATCCGGCACAACTGGCAAGTGGACTGACTCTTTCCTGCTTTCTAGTCTGCAAGTAGTTTTAGAATAGGAGGAGCCAATCGGTTAGAGGGAGATGCGGGAATAGCGGGGAGTATGTGCAGAATAATAACACTAGGTCCTCTATTGTCTAGTACATCCTCACTGGCGCCCGGTTATCTACCGAACCGATAGTGTCCCCCAGTTCTGCATCTTTCCTATTTACTTGTCGATTCAATCTTTTACGTGCGTATTGCAGTCATGTAAACCAAGAGCTACACTGTAGCTCTGACCTCGCAGCAAGAAACAATATGCTTGCAGTCATTACAATATCAACGAAAAAGTTTTAATTTTGAGACCTAAATGTTGAGGCCCACTGATGGGTATTTCAATTTTATGTAGATTATACTTTATTTGACGCTTCACTCTCTGATGTGGGGGTGATTGACGCTCAAATTCGAAAGTTTTTCTTGAGAATGAAAGGAGTCACTTTCTCGATATTAATTTTATGAAGCATGGGTTTGTTTGTTACGTGCAAACAAGAGCCCGTGGTTCCGGGTATCTGTTGCATTGTTGATATTTAGTTTAGTTTGTGGGGTCAAACACGCTAAATAGGCTCAGGCTATGAGTGGCGCCGCAGAGGAATGCAATGACACCAAACGCTTATTCAACATGCAAGGCAAATCCAGTTCCTTACGTTAGAAGGGGGTGGCAGTCTAAACGTCCACATTGGTCAGGGCCAATTCTCACTGTCTCAGAGGTTTCAGGAATTTCGGATTCATTTTGTTTCCGCGCACCACCGATTTAATAATTACGCAATGCATTTCCTGCACTAATCATGTGTTCTTCGACCTTATCACCTTTCCGCCAATACCCGCTGGATAGACGGATAACGATGAACCCTTTAAATCAGGCCTTGGTTCACGCCACCTAGTCTTGGCTTGTGTAATCTCACTTTTGTCTGGATTTTAGTCACCAGTCAGATAACCTTCGCTTGGTTTCTTCTACCCGCTTAAAATCCATTTTACCTTCATTGCGCGTAAAACCCAATGCTTTGAATGAATCAGCCCCACTGCTTTGAACTGTAGCGTGAAACCCTTTACAGAAAACTGTCGTGTTCAGCCGTTTCCTGCTCTTGTCCACACGCACCATGTAATATGTCTATCTCGTGGTAGCTGAGTCGATATGCATTAGTCCGCAAAACTCCCGTCCTGGCCTCGAATTAGATAGAGATAGCTTTTCCTAAAATCAGTTTCTTTTATGGGGCGCTTAACGTCTCAATGCAACTTGGGCTATGATTGACGCCGTAGGGCAGGGCATCGGAAATTTCGATCACCTGGGTTTTTTTAACGTGTACTGACATCGCCCAGTATACAGGGGCTTCTAGAATGTAGCCTTCATCGAAATGCGACCGCCACGGCCGGGATCGAACCCGCGTATTTCGGGTGAGGAGCCGAACGCCATAAGCACTGAGCCACCGCAGCGCCTACTTCCCCCATGATGATCGTACATATTTTCTTTCGCAATTCACGGCTTCAACATTGTGTATGTGCCGATGTCGTCAGTATCCTGGTTTTCCACAGAGCGCTCTCTGTTCCTTTTTCTTAACTGAAAATTACTTTTTCCCCCAACTGCTTTCCTGCTGCTTGCGCGTCAGTTTAATAGTTCACTTTCTTCCTTTTGTGTCGACATTCCTGAAAGAGCGTCCCGTTTGATACCGGATGGTTCTAGTCGCCACCATACTCCACTCTTTTGCTTTCTATTTCTGTAACGATTTAATAAATCTGTCAATAAATTAGCAATTATCTTTTAAAACATTTTTAATCCTACACTTCACAACTTATGTCATCCGCAGGGTTTTGAGCTTCCAATCGATTTTTGCTAATTTCCACCGCAGATTCATTCACATGCCCATTGTTACCTCTAAGCCTCAGAAAGAGTGACTTTATTTGCATCCACATGCGGTTGGATATCGCCACATTATAGTATAATATGTTTAGTTGTTTCCACATATTTACCACACGCTGCACACGTGTCATCTTGGTTAAATTTTTCTTTACAGCTTCGCGTTCTAAGACACTCTTACCCAGCCTTAAACAGTTCCGTGCTGCCTCGAGTTATCACGTAAAGTTTCTGTCCACATCGGCTTTTGGCAATTTTGATGTTCTACACTCTGCTTCTTTTCCTTAGAAATAATCAAATTTTCACCTTCTGCGCTATTGCATGTCGTTTGAAGCTTTTTTTTTTCTCCGTCTTCGTGTCCTGCACACTTACTGGCTGGTTTCCTACAGTCGTTTTTCGCCACTGTGTGTCAACGCTCTTTCTGTATAAGCATATAAATACCTTAGCTTCCCATATTTTATCGTCCAATTTCCTCTGGCATATTTCGTATAATATTTTTGTTTGAGCTTCCCGTGCTTCGAACGCTGCCCAGTCCAAATACCCCTGTGCTGCCTCGTTTGTTGGTTTACACTGAGAACGTGTAGTGCTAATTTTCCAACAGCTCTCTGGTTTATTTTCGGTCTCAACTGAACTTTTGTTCTCAGGCAAAAAACCGCGTTCCCGAAAATAAGCTCTGGAATCGTTATTCCGCTCCAGATTCCTTTCGGTACTTTGTGTTTGTTGTACCCCCATAATAACCTATGTTTCATTATCTCCCGGCATCTCTTCGCGCTTACGTGGTAGAAGGCTTTCCGTGTTTTTCCACTTATATCTGTCCGTCGTTTACCCATACCCCGCGATAATTGTACTCGGGCACTCCGTTTAATTTATGGCCACATATTGCAAACGTTTGATCAGTTCTGTCGTTGAATATAATCAGACCTGAATAATCGAGTATAGTGAAGCCCAAAATGTAGTCCTTCGTCTTCAAAAAGGATTAGCGAGAGTTCGCAAATTTTCTTGGCTATCTGCTAACAGTGCAACATCGTCCGAATGAATTAAACCGGGGAGCCGCTGGTCTGCTACCTTTCTGGCTAATCTGTAGGACATATTGTTATCTAATTACTTTCTTGTATTCTAAAGATGATAGAGGACAACCTCGCCTTAATTCTTTGTTCCTTGACAGTTATACTTCTCATCTCTTCTCATGTCATTTCAACTTTATTATCTCGGCATATTTCTTGTAGGAAATGAATTCTCTCATGGCGGATATCTTCCACTATCAGAGCATGTTCCATAGGAGTTCGCTGTTCATGTGGTCATATGTACAGCTTATGTTCAAGAAGGCTAAATAAAAAGGTCTATTTTACGCCCTTCATATTTCTATGCATTGGATAAGCGCGAACAGCCTGTCAGCTAAGCGCACTTATCCCTTCTGAACCCATTCTGTAGTTTTCCGAGTATCTTACTGCTTTCTCGCCATGTGCGCACTTTTAATCTCACCGCCTGCGTTGCCAACCTGTATGTAACAGAAGCTATCGTAATTGAAAATGAAAATTGTTTTTTTTTTTGTGGAAGCGAAATGGCGCAGTATCTATCTCACTTTGCGGCGGACACCTGAACCGCGCTTTAAAGGAAGGGATAAAGGAGGGACTGAGAGAGTAAACGAAGAAAGAGTTGCCGTAGTGGACGCCTCCGCAATAATTTCGACCACCTGGGTGTCCTAAGCGTGCACTGACATTACCGCACGGCGGGCGCCGTCGTGGTCGGGTTCCCACCCGGGAACTCCGGATCAGTAGCCAAGCGCCCTAACCCCTGAGCCACCGCGGCGGCTCCACGGCTGTCGTGTATTTTGTATTTCTGTCTTTTTTATTTCTTTTTTATTTCTGTATTTTGTATTTCTGTTTTTGCATTAAGGACACAAGTGCATTAAGAACACAATGCAAATGCGCTCTTGGATAGTTTGGAAAAAAGCAACTCTTTCCTCAACCACATTCGGTGCATACACGGTAACAATGCACCACTCAATCCTGTTACGAGAAAAATCAAGGACAATACGCCGTCCAAACACACACGAAATAAAAGCCTGCACCTCTAGCCCCAGCATCATCTTTACAAAGAGCAAGCATCCAGCCGATGTCAACACTGAATGACGGACGACCGCAAAAAATGTAGTCGTGAAGCGTCGCACCATGCCGTCGGTTCCTTCGTTGCCGTCCACTTTCGTCTCCTGCACGGCCAATACATATATATCGCGCTCCGTAATAGGTCGGTACACCTGCCTTTGATTTTTCATAGTCGCCAAACCCCTGACATTCAATGTAGTGACTATAAAGGCGGAGGCAGGAGCCATTTTTACGCAAGAGGAAGGACCCAACAGCATGGTGCTTAGCTCCCACGTCTAGCGCGCGGCTAGACGCCACTGTTGCCGCCGGTATCGTCCGGCGGAAGAACATCGGCCTGGTCGAGGAGTACCTTGTCGCCGGCCCGCTTGTCATGCAAAAAGATTGGCCGCGGCCGAAGCATCGGACGCCGGGCTTGAGTCGTCTTTGCTGGGGGTTCCTCGAAGCCTGGCACTATCAGCTTGTCCCCTTCGGGGGTGGGGACGCTTCGGCGGGGAGGTGACGGGGGGCATGAGGCGAGTTGTGCGGGCGCCGCTCTTCTCGTGGTGGTCCTCGTTCGAGTCTTTTGCCTCGACGGCCTCAGGCTCTGGAGGTCATGCCCCGTTCCCATAGCGAAGCCGAGGGAGGCTGCCGTCAGTGTTTGGCTCGCTGGTTCGTCGCCAGCCTGGCTGCTATCACTGGAATCCACAGACGTCGCAAGCGTTGAAGCCGGCTTGCCCGCTCGTCCGTACCAGTCGCTGCTTCCTCCGCCTCGGCGGCGCCCTTGAGTTCCGCGGTGTCGCTCGCCTTTCCGAGCCCGGTCGCCGACGCGTAGGTACGGACGCAGTCCGCGTCCGCGTGGCCGTAGCGCCTGCACTGGGAACACCTGGGCACCTTGCAGTCGCGGCCGAACGTGACCCGTGCCGTGACAACGCAAGCACTGCATCAGTCACCAGGGCACATCCACGAGGGCCAGATCACCGGCTACTCGCAACTGTAGTGGCAAATCATCCACCTTCATTCCCGGCTTCAACTTGAGTAGCACGGTTCTTGTGGTTGAGCCTTTCGCCTTCATACCTTGGGCGGGCCAACGCTCCCGCGTCACCTCCGTCACGTTTCCGAAAGCCGCGAAAGCAGTCCGGATGTCGTCGTCAGCGACGCCGTGCAGCATCCAATGCAGGCGCAGCTTTACCTGCTGACGCTCAGGGTCGAAAATGATGCACCGGCGTCATTTCTCTTGTAGCTCTTTGAATACAGCAAGTTTCATCGCCGCTTCAGCACTGCTGAACGTCACCGCCCACACATGAATAATCAGATGCGCCCCCAATGGCGCGACATCGGGGAACGCACCAGCGTTGGCGAGGGCTTTTCGAAAAGCTTCGACCTTGTAGGGCCTCGCTCGCACGTCACCGTGAAGAAACACCGTGTTAAGAACAACACGTCCTGCTGCCAGAGTAGGCAAAACAATCTCGTACTTGTTATCTGCGTAGGCATTAAACCTGTTTCCACGGCCAGCAAGAGCCTCTATCGCCGCTCCTCCGGAACTCATGATCCTGCGTCCGCACCGAACGGTAACCGGAAGTAGAATCGCATCCTGAAAGACGACGGGTGCAGGAAATCGGTGCAGAGTAAAACCTTCCCTCTTAGTCTTGTGTGCATAAAAAGAAAAAAAAGTGATGTCAGGCGTGGGATTCGAACCCACGCCCGGAAGACCGAACTGCGACCTGAACGCAGCGCCTTGGATTGCACGGCCATCCTGACAGGACTCGGGTGCCATGAATTCGGTGCAGTTTTGTACAAAATCTTCTTTTTCTGTTCTTGTGTGCATAAAGTTTCACAGTCAGTTTAAAACAATGCTTTGATTACCGAGGGGCGACAAAAAGGCGAACAAAGTTGGTGGGCGAAGTGTCACCCCGTTTTCACTGCTACACGCAGAGCAGCGGGCAATTTTTACAAAAAACTCATATTACTCATTCATCCATGGCAACTGTACACAGAAAGCAAAAGACATTCACAAGTACATATAACACAGATGAGTGAGGAAAAAAAACTGAAAATTCAAGAAACTAACATGAAGAATCGATATTAATAAAATGCATTGTACATAAATGCACAATAGTTAAGACACTAAGGTGACAAAAAAAGAAACGGAATCGACAGGCTTAAACGAAGAGAACAGGGAAGAAAGTGGAAGGTATGGGGTAGATTTTGTTTGTAGGAAACGGCCTTTTTTAGGCCAAGGAAAAGAAGCCGGTAAGTCTTTTGTTAAACGCCCGCATGGAAGCACCATCCTCAAGTGTTGCTTAATATCAGGGTATTTATTGAGCAGATCAGCTATTCGATGGTTCAGAGTTTGTATTGGAGAGTGGATTTACTGATGAATCGGTGCGACCAACGCTGGCAGCATTCAGATAGCAACGGGACAGGAGAGCCGGAGACAGCAGCTTCAGACCGAGACACGCACTCTAGCCTCCAGCGATGACGACGAAGTCCGGTAGTAATGCGTTGTCCTCGTCTTCTTCTTACAGCATTTTTTTTTCCAGTTGGAGCTTTTGAATTCCGTCAGTCTGGAAGAAGAAAACAAACAATTTTTGTGTTTAAGTTGACTTCCAACTCCGCAAGGGTTCTCTTTTTACTTTTTGTCTCAAACTTTCTAGAGAAGGGAAAATTCTCCGAATCGCTCATCATTGTAACGCAGCGTACTCGGCAGAGCAGACGGGCGCGCAGTGATTGTTCTACCCATGCACGGCGATCAGTAGGCGATTGGCGGAAGGGCATCTCTCGGAAAAATACTGTCAGTGCGATGAGGCAGACGCGATGTCATGCAGACGCGCTTCATTCCTTGATTCCGTCACTTCATGCTTGGAGTTCCAGCGTTGAAGAGCTTCAGAAAGCCGCCCTCGCGAGCAGAGGCAACCTGACGCGCCATAATTCACCGTGGGAAGACGCAGTTTAGAACAGGGGGACCCTATCGGTTCAGGGGTGTTGGAGAATAGCTGGGATTCAGTGCTCATGCGCAGGACAAGAGCCCCAGGGGTGTTATTGTTCTGAGCATGCGCACTGTCGCTCCGCTATTCCCCTTGCACCTAATCAAAAGGGTCCCCCTATTCCAAAGCTCCCTCAAGTTGCCGCTGCGAAGAATTCGATTGGGCGCTGTGCTGGCTCCTGCGGTCAGGGCGCCCTTGTCATCCAGGTCACATATCCCTCCGCTTAAATTTCTTTTCTGTCCCGCTCCCGCCAAGGAGGCAACGCTGAATCACATTATGGAGACTTTCCCCGGACTTCGAGCTGCGAGCGAACATCTGCGCAGCCAAGGCTACCATCCAAGACACCCGCCAGCCAGACTCGCGCATGTGGACACGAGATGGCCTCAGCATCGAACCCTGTTTATATTCAACAAAGAATCCAGCCTTTACCTTTTCCTTTAACTTACGTCAAGGGGCAACTTTGGACAATAAGAAGAAAAAGGAACAGCGGCGATCAATTGGATTGATGTGGTGGGAATGCGATTCGCTTCCATTTCTGATTCCTTTTCTTTCACTCACCAAACTGTTCCAGTTCTAATTCTGTTCTATTTGTGATTATGCTTCTGCTTCTATTCTTATTACATTTCTATACCTACTCGCTGTTTTCATTCGTCTTTGCTGAGTCACTCTTAGTCATTTTCATTCGTGGTGAGTCATTCTTAGTCCGGCCTCTCCCTACTCCCCCCTAGAAGTTTCGTGGAGGGGGTTTCCCTTCACTCCTCCTGCCACTGTTTTCAGGTGCAGGCTTCCCACAGACGGCGGTGCCGGGAAGTTTACTCCTTTATGGCCCTCCTTACACTGTAGAGTAAAAAGCCGTACTCTGTGTTGCCAGGAAGAGCCACTCCGAAAGTGGACTGCAATTTTTAGAGCGAAAGTTCTACTGGATGCAAAACTCGGATCTCCGATTCCGTGTCTCCAGATCACCTTAAATAACTTTGTACTGTCTACTGCAGCAACAGCGTTGCTGGAAGCTACATCAGGTGTGCTATCTCTGCCAGTTCACCATGACCAGCCTGGTCCACCATGTAGGAATGGCTTTTAACCTTTGACCTCGCCCCCTTTCCAGAAAAAAATGATCTTGTCAGATTTCGACCTACCGAGATCAGAGACTATTACAACGCCATTTCCTTTCCTCAAATAAATAATACAATTTTTCGTTTGGAGCAAAACTGATGTCTAACCATAATTGACTGCACCCAACACAATGGTTATCTCTGCACCGGATTTCCTGCCGGACTACCCGATCTCAAATATTGCTTGGACGCAGAGGCCACATCACCGCTCCCTCCACGTCTTCGTTAGATCCGCCCACCTTTTCTCCTTGATTTACACCCACCCACCCACTCTTTTCCTTCTCTTTCTACCTTCCCAACTCCCTTTATGTCCTGAGCATGGTGTAAGAATAACATACAGAGGTGTTGACACTCTCCCCGCCGTGCGCCAGAGCGCCGCCCGCTCGCGGCCACAATATGTTCATGGTGGTGGAGGGAGGGGGTTGCCATGGAAACCGATCGCTAGCTTAGAGGGCGCTGCGAAAGGCGGGCCCACGCTGGGCGTCTCGGTCTCGCGTTGCGCGGCACTGCGCACGTGTTTTTGGCACACTTCGGACTGTGCGGCTGCGCTGCTGTGCTGTTTATAACAAAATCTTTTAATTTGCACCAAGACCTTGTGTTTGGCTATCTTCGGCAGTGTAGCCCACAGCAGGTGAGTACTGCGCTGAGTGCTGCGCAATGGGAAGAAAGTGCTTAGAAGCAATGAAAAGGGGAAAAGCTGCTGGGGAGGATTAGGTAACACCAGATCTGTTGAAGGAAGGAGGGGACATCGTGCTAGAAAAAATAGCCACCCTGTATACGCAATACCTTCTGACCTCGACCGTACCAGAAGCTTGGAAGAATGCAAACATTATCTTAATTCATAAGAAGGGAGACGCCAAGGACTTAACAAATTACATGCCGATCAGCTTACTATCCGTTGCCTACAAAGTATTTACTAAGGTAATCGCTAATAGAGTCAGGGCAACGTTGGACTTTGATCAATCAAATGATCAGGCAGGCTTTCGTAAAGGATATTCCACAATATATCATATTCACACTATCAATCAGGTGATAGAGAAATGCGCAGAATATAACCAACCTCTATATATAGCTTTAATTGATTACGAGAAAGCTTTCGACTCAGTGGAAACCTCAGCAGTCATACAGGCATTGAGTAATCAGGGGGTAGAAGAGCCCTATGTCAAAATACTGGAAGATATATATAGCAACTGCACAGCTACTATAGTCCTCCATAAAATCAGCAACAAGATTCCAATAAGGAAGGGCGTCAGGCAAGGAGACACGATCTCGCCAATGCTGTTCACTGCATCTTTACAGGAGGTATTTCGAGGCCTGAATTGGGAACAGTTGGGAATAAGAATAAATGGAGAATACCTAAATAATCTGCGATTTGCTGATGACATTGCCTTGTTGAGTCACTCAGGAGGTGAACTGCAAATCATGATCAATGAGTTAGACAGGCAGAGCAGATCGATGGGTCTAAAGATTAACATGCAGAAAACCAAGGTAATGTTCAACAGCCTAGCAAGGGAGCAACATTTCACAATTGGCAGCGAGAGCCTAGAAGTTGTGACGGAATACGTCTACTTAGGGCAGGTAGCGACAGCTGATCCTGATCATGAGAGGGAGATAACTAGAAGGATAAGAATGGGGTGGAGCGGATAAGGGAAATTCTCGCAGATCATGAGTGGCAGTTTACCAATTTCCCTAAAGAGGAAAGTGTACAACAGCTTAATCTTACCGGTACTCACCTACGGGGCAGAAACGTGGAGGCTAACGAAAAGAGTTCAGCTTAAGTTCAGGACAACGCAGCGAGCCATGGAAAGAAAAATGATAGGTGTAATGTTAAGAGAACGGAAGCGGGCAGAGTGGGTGAGGGAACAAACACGGGTTAATGACATCCTAGTCGAAATCAAGAGAAATAAATGGGCTTGGGCAGGGCATCTAATGCGAAGGCAAGATAACCGCTGGTCCTTAAGACTATCGGAGTGGATTCCAAGAGAAAGTAAGCGCAGCAGGGGGCGGCAGAAGGTTAGGTGGGCGGATGAGATTAAGAAGATTGCAGGCAAAGGGTGGATGCAGCTGGCAAAGGATAGGGTTAATTGGAGAGACATGGGAGAGGCATTTGCCTTGCAGTGGGTGTAGTAAGGCTGATGATGATCATGATGACATGTGCGCAGCGTGTGCCATTATTCAAAGCTCCGTCCGACAATGTTCGTTTTGACAAGTGGCGCCGTGCGATTCCTAGGGCAGACCGGACGTTAATGCCAACTGACCATGTCTGCGCCAAGCGTTTTGCAGAGGACGCGATATCCCGGGGAATATTACGCGGAGCTAGATAGAAGAGTGCTACTTTACGCGGAAATGAGGCCCGTGCTTTCCAGAGGTGCAGTTCCTACATTATTTCCGAACTGTCCCAAGTATCTCACGCGGCCAGAGCGACTCAGAAAGCCACCCCGTAAGAGGAAACCTCCTGCGCAAACATTCAAGCTACGTCGGCCGAAAGTCGCCTACAACGGTGCGATAGAGCCTCTCCGAACTTCGTTGCCTGCTGTGATGCCTACAGACCCGGAAACAGCCTTGGAGCCAGCGGTTAAGCGACAGCATCTTGACTCTGACTCTGCCAGTCTGAAGAAATGTCTGGCACTAGGTGGTGCTTCAACAAATACACCGCACCGCCATTAAGCCTCCAGTGGAAAGGAGCTTATACATTTCCGGCGCGGGAAAGTTTTTACCTAAAACTTGGGTCGTAAATAGCCGCGCTATACTAGTGTTCTGCATATTGAAAATTAGCCCACTCAGAGAAACAATGTTCAAACGGTCTTCATACAGAGTGAAGAAGCAACGATAAGCGTGAAGCAAAAACTTTCCGTTGGAATAATTTTCTTCCCTTGTGAGCGGAAAAGGGCACGAGGACCCCCAGTTATGTTTATTATGCATACATCTATGATTAGATCGAATGAAACATGAATTGAGCGAGGAAGCGAAACGTGGATGAGCTTCGAGTGTTGCTCGACCGAGTCCACATCCTTAACTGCTTTACACAAGATAACTTCATGCAAACAAAATTTCAAGAATGCCACACTACAGATTTTAAATTCAAGCAACGAATTTCTCTTGCGTTTTGAATTCAATTCACGCCACCAAAGCGAAAATCGACCTTGGGCAGCGGAATCTCAAGGCGAAAGAACCGCTCATCAGGGCCCGCTGACATCTGCGCCATCTGTCAGCTTGCAGCCGAACTGCAAGGCGCGCTCCGCCGCGGCCGAACATAATCGGGAAGCTCCAGCTGGCACAGTGTCAACGCCTAAGTGTTCTTGCACCGTGGCCTTGAGGCAATAAATAACGTTATAAAAAATCTCCAAATTTGGCCCAGGATAGCGCCGAAAATTTACCTACCCACTCTCGAAAATTGAGCTTGGCACACTTGGACCAAACCATATATGAGCGTGTCCGACACGGTGGCGGGCTCTAGATTTGGACCGGGCCCTTGCCAGAATTGGACCTTGGGAATGATTTCAAACTATAATAGGTCTAACCAAGTTTAAACGCTGGCATTTTTTTTCTGCGCGTGGGAAGGAGTGGTGCGGGGCGGTCGGGCCTTTGGCACGTGTATAGCTCCATTCAAGCACTCAGCGGGTGACTCGACCTCAGCTCTGGAAGCGTCATCAAGCCTCGGTTACACAATCGTGCTTCAGCCCAATTTCGACCAAGGCGGCGCCGAAGTTGCCATCTCGACACCAAAATTTAGCGCCGAGAAATGGTTGGGGAGTTTCGAGGGCAAATGTCGCAGCACGGCGGAGCGAAGGGAAGCTTAGTCGAAGCCTGGATAGAGTTAGGTCAGATTACGAAAGGAGCTCTGCTGGCATTGCGTAGGCATAGCTGACGCGGCTTAATTGCTGAGAATTGGTGGAGGATGTCTTCATTCTGTAAAGGACGTGTCCAGGAACGATAAAGATTTTCATGATTTCTGCTGTGACCTGCAAGCAATAAGTCCCTACGCGATTGCGCAACACCTCGAAATTGGCATTCAAAAAGGCATTTAATTTGTTCTCGCCGGGCACCACCGTGACATTGACTATCAAAAAAAAAACACGGCATCCGTCGAACCATCCCCCCCTCCGGCGCGTCCAGGATGTAAACACCCTCACCCTCGCAGTCCATCCGCGAGCAGCTGTCAAGTGAAAGGCAGTGCGCTGAGAATTCTGAGAGCAGGCCACTCTTGGTGGAGAGTACGGAGGACGACTGTAGTTTCGAATTCTCTCCACAATGTTGACAGTGCCGCTGTCTCCTAGTTACAAACGTCACAGAGGTGGAGTGGTAGCCCCTGATCCTCTGCCCGTCCGGCCAGGCAGCACTGTCGGAGAGGTGGAGACAGGCACTACCAGCAGCTTCCCGATTGCAGTCTTTCGGCTGGTGGAGCACCATACACACCGCACGCATGATGCACCGCACGCGAACCGGACGCATCGTGCGGTTCGGTTCAACTTTCCCCCGCGTGTTCGGCGTCGCCGTTGAGGACGCCTTTCAGTCCTGCCACTACGATTTCCAGATTACGCCCTGCCACGTTCTTTGTCAGTTGGCTTTTCATCTTCATTAAGGAGGATAAGCTATGGCGAGTTGAAACATTGCGTTACCGATTTCGGTCAATTACAGATTACAGCACGGAAGTACCGTAGCGGATCGATTTATACTTGCCGCACGACTTCCGCGGCTCGCCAGTGGGAATCGACTGATACTTACCCGTCGGATACTGACCACATCCTTTACTGGCTCTGTCACTGATTCTGCGCACCGCGTCATGTTCCAGTCACCGGCGATAAGCATCTGGTTTCTGACCCCCTCTACTAAATTCCGGTGTCTGCTGGCTGTTATCAGTCTGGCGTTTTTGTCCTGTTTCCAATGCTTGCTCCGAAAATGGCCTCCTTTCTGTGATTTACTTTCTCCCCTTTCTCTTTATCACTTCCTGGCATTTTATCTGCCATATATGAGTAGCCCATCCTTTTCCAGCGATCTTGAGAAACTTCCTTATCTTCGGTGCCCACACCAGCGCAGGTCTCATCCATATGGTCTGCGCTCGTAGGTCGGTCATTGTTGTCTACAATGGCTGTGGTAGCCATTTACCCCTCCTTTTCTGAAAACCTTTCCCCGGGTTTTTCCGGTTTCCTGCAGTACCTCCACCTCGATCTCTCCTTCCGGGACATTTCTGGTGACTCTGCCGCGTGGCCTTTTCTCTGTCAACCATGTCCAGTCGTGCACTTATGCACATCAGCCGCACATAAAACCATCATCTTCTGCAGCCGCTACTGATTCAAACTACGTTTCTTGTATGTTTATTAACCCGCACATAATCCTAGCGTCTAATCCTAGTTTACTTGACCATCATATATCACACTTGATTGTTAATATAGCCACAATAATCAAAATGCGGGCAGGCTGAAACACCGCTTGCAAACACATCTCAGAAAAATTATCTTCACGGCAAAAGCCTTCCTCCAGGAAAATGAATAACTTTCGGTCACGATATTCTCTTCTTTTCCAATTGAACGACACCTGAAAAAAGGGCTGAAAATCTGTCGATTCGAATACCCTGGCTGCTAGAACAATAAACTAAATCCTTCTCCCTATGGCATTCGCTTAACCTGATTAGCCTACAACTAATGCACCTAATAAAACATCTGAAAAAGGTAACTCATTCCTTGTCGTCAGTCTACCTGGTCCTGCTCGCCACATGCATTACTAAGAGCGCCGAATCTTGCCTCTGCACCGCGAAGCTGTCAGCTGTTGTTCACCAAACAAACAAAGCATATAATAAAAAACTAAAAGGCAGGAAAGTAAGCAGCAGCACAAAAATAAATTGAATGCAAAATCAAGGCACTTAAGCAAGGAACTGGGGTAGTGGTGGCTACTCGTTACACAAAAATTTTTATTGCTTTTATGCCGGGTTAAATGTTTCCAAGACATGCCGTAAATAAAATCCATGTGTATTAGGATAAGGATGATAAGTCCGTTGAATATTTTTGATCTGAAGAAAATTTTTACATGCGATGAAAAAATGTGTCGACAGAAAGCAATGCGCCTCCAATTTAAAGGATACCGCGCATTTTTTTAAAGTATATATTAACATACGTGGAAAACGCTTATTTTGCGATTCCGAAAAATTGCAAGTTTGGATACGCGAACAGACACAGCGTAATATTTTGTTTGACGTAAATCTTCTCCAAAATGACTTTTTGGCTCCTATAATTTCGCAGTAAAAAAAAAGAAAAGGAAATCGGAGACAATGCTGAAAAATTTACGCAATCAAAGCACCGGTTACCATGTCAATAATCGAACATGAAGGAACATGAATTTGACGGCAAAACTTTTATCTAGTATTGGTCGCTTCCTTCTACAACTGCGAGGGAAAATTTTCACATACTGTATGGGTAAGTTTTCTTTGGTTGCTTGTTGAAGCCTTTTGGAATTTGAAAAGTAGCGGGGAGATTTCGTCAATTTTTCCGGATGAAAAAACAGTCGACCTTAAATAAAATTTCCCTGAAAGATCTTTAGCACCTCTTCGAACAAGCATTACGGTAAAGTGTGAGATTATGTTTTCAGCGGCATAAATATAAATGCCTAAAGTCAGATGCAACTCAACAGTGGAGTGAAAATGCTCCTCAAAGGGCGCACTCCTGTAAATGGCGTTCACCTTTTCTCATGTCATTACGGCTGATCCCAAGGACTTGCCTCCGTAAAATTAAATTAACCGCGAAACCATAATACCCGGTAGACGCCATTCCATATTTCGACTAGTATATGCAGCTGTGCCGTGAGTTGCATTCGACTATAATGCAGATGATACTTGGTTTATTTACCAGTTGCAATTACCCTTAAAAAAAGTAAAGGTTACTGATTCGACTTCGAAGCAAGGGAAGAAAGAAGAGAAAGCTGCAACAGACAAAAGGACGCGCCATCCAAAACCGCAGAATGACAGAAAGCATCATACAACACAAAGCTGGAACAAAGCATGCAATGCACTGCTGCAGCTTTGCACGAAAATTCAGCAATGCAGTAAAATTCCGGCAAGGAAGGTGGCAACAAGGCTGGGGGAATCGGGGCACAACGGTTTTCTACAATTTGCAGCTACTGGACCGGTTCGGGTGAAAGGGGGAGATAAGATAACTGGGAATGCTTCAGAGTTCAAAGGGAGGGGCGTTTAACCTGCTCTCCCCATTCTCGTCGCTGATTGGCTGCGAAGGTCACGTGACAACTCTTGCTCTACGTGCACACCAAGTCCGGCGGCTCATTCTGTTGTCGCCTCTGTGACGGTGTGTTCGTGTTGTCGCAGGAGCTGCAGCTGCTGTCTTCGTCATGGTGCTGAACGTCAACGAGGCTGAGGCGTTGGCCGTCCTCAAGATCCAGGGGCTCCGGAGTCGAGGGGACCTCCGCAAGTGGCTGTTCCTCGTGAAGCTGCTCAGGTTCATTAGCAGGATTCGTCACAACTGGCAAGTGGACTGACTCTTCCCTGCTTTCTAGTTTGCAAGGAGTTTTAGAAAAGGGGGACCCTATCGGTTATAGGAAGATGCGGCAATAGCGGGGAGAATGTTCAGAATAATAACAAGAGGTGCAGTATTGTCCAGCACATCCTCACTGGCGCTCGGTTATCTACCGAACCGATAGTGTCCCCCTATTCTCAATCTCTAGTATTTACCTGTCGATTCAATCTTCTACGTGCGTATTGGAGTCATTTAAACCAAGAGCTACACTGCAGCTCTGACCTCGCAGCAAGAAACAATATGCTTGCAGTCATTACAGTATCAACGAAAAAGATTTAATTTTGAGACCTAAATGTTGAGGCCCACTGATGGATATTTCAATTTTATGTAGATTATACATTATTTCACGCTTCACTATCTGATGTGGGGGTGATGGACGCTCAAATTCGAAAGTTTTTCTTGAGAATGAAAGGAGTCACTACCTTGATATTAATTTTATCAAGCATGAGTTTGTTGGTTACGTGCAAACAAGAGCCCGTGGTTCCGGGTATCTGTTGCATTGTTGATATTTAGTTTAGTTTGTGGGGTCAAACACGCTAAATAGGCTCAGGCTATGAGTGGCGCCGCAGAGGAGGACAATACTACCATACGCTTAAACAACTTGTCAGGCAAAGGCAGTTCCTTACATTAGAAGTGGTGTGGCAGTTTAACGTCCACATTGGTCAGGGCCAAATCTCACTGTCTCAGAGGCTTCAGGAATTTCGGATTCATTTTGTTTCCGCGCACCACCGATTTAATAATTACGCAATGCATTTCCTGCACTAATCATGTGTTCTTCGACCTCATCACCTTTCCGCCAATACCCGCTGGATAGACGGATAACGCTAAACCCTTTAAATCAGGCCTTGGTTCACGCCATCTAGTCTTGGCTTGTGTAATTTCACTTTTGTCTGGATTTTAGTCACCAGTCAGATAACCTTCGCTTGGTTACTTCTACCCGCTTAAAATCCATTTTACCTTCATTGCGCGTAAAACCCAATGCTTTGAATGAATCAGCCCCACTGCTTTGAACTGTAGCGTGAAACCCTTTACAGAAAACTGTCGTGTTCAGCCGTTTCGTCCTCTTCTCCACACGCACCACGTAATGTGTCTATCTCGTGGTAGCTGAGTCGATAGGTCTTAGTCTGCAAAACTCCCGTCCTGGCCTCGAACCAGAGATAGCTTTTCCTAATATTAGTGTCTTTTATGGGGCGCCTAACGTCTCGCAGCAACTTGGGCTATGAGAGACGCCGTAGGGCAGGGCGTCTGTAACTTCGATCACCTGGGTTTCTTTAACGTGTACTGACATCGCCCAGTATACAGGACAGGGGCTTCTATAATTTAGCCTCCATCGAAATGCGACCGCCACGGCCGGAATCGAACGCGCGTCTTTCGGGTGAGGAGCCGAGCGCCATAAGCACTGAGCCACCGCAGCGCCTACTTCCCCCATGATGATCGTACATATTTTCTTTTGCAATTCCCGGCTTCAACATTCTGTATGTGCCGATGTCGTCAGTATCCTGGTTTTCCACAGAGCGCTCTCTGTTCCTTTTTCTTAACTGAAAATTACTTACTTTTTCCCCCAACTGCTTTCCTGCTGCTTGCGGGTCAGTTTTATAGTTCACTTTCTTCCTTTTGTGTCGACACTCCTGAAAGAGCGTCCCGTTTGATACCGGGAGGTGCTGTTTGCCACCATACTCCGCTATTTTGCTTTCTATTCGGTATAATAAATCTGTCAATAGATCACCAATTATATTTTAAAACATTTTAATCATACACTTCACAAATTATGTCATCCGCAGGATTTATAGCCACCAACCTTCCAATTGATTTTTGCTAATTTCCACCGAAGATTCATTCACATCCCCATTGTTACCTCTAAGCCTCAGAAAGAGTGACTTTATTTGCATCGACATGCGGTTGGATATCGCCACATTATAGTGTAAGATTTTTAGTTGTTTCCAAATATTTACTACACGCTGCACACGTGTCATCTTCTGGGTTAAATTTCTCTTTGCAGCTTGGGTTCTAAGACACTCTTACCCTGCTTTAAAAAGTTCCGTGCTGCCTCGAGTTATCACGTAAAGTTTCTGTCCACATCTGCTTTTGGCAATTTTGTCGTTCTACACTCTGCTTCTTTTCTTTGAAATAATCAAATTTTCACCTTCTGCGCTATTGCATGTCGTTTGAAGCTTTTTTTTCTCCGTATTTGTGTCCTGCACACTTACTGGCTGGTTTCCTACAGTCGTTTTTCGCCACTGTGTGTCAACGCTCTTTCTGTATAAGCATATAAATACCTTAGCTTCCCATATTTTATCGTCCAATTTCCGCTGGCATTCTTCGTATAATATATCTCCCTGAGCTCCTCGTGCTTCTAACGCTGCCCAGTCCATATCCTTCTGTGCTGCCTCGTTTGTTTTTTTTTGCACTGAGAACCTGTAGTGCTAATTTTCCAACAGCTCTCTGGTTTATTTCTGGTCAAAACTGAACTTTTGTTGTCTGGCAAAAAACCGCGTTCCCGAAAGTATGCTCTGGCATCGTTATTCCGCTCCAGATTCCTTTTCGTACTTCGTATTTGTTGTACCCCCATAATACCCTATGTTTCATTATCCCCCGGCATCTCCTCGCGCTTACGTGGTAGAAGCCTTTCCGTGTTTTTCCACGTATATCTGTCCGTCGTTTACCCATACCCCGCGATAATTGTACTCTGCCACTCTTTTTAATTTATGGCCACGTATTGCAAACGTTTGATCAGTTGTGTCGTTGAATATAGTCAGACCTGAATAATCGAGCTAAAGTGAAGCACAAAACGTCGTGCTTCGTCTTCAAAAGGATTAGCGAGAGTTCGCAAATTTTCTTGGCTATCTGCTAACAGTGCAACATCGTCCGAATGAATTAAACCGTGGAGCCGCTGGTCTACTACCTTTCTGTCAAAACTGTAGGACATATTGTTATCTAAATGCTTTCTTGTATTCTAAAGCATGATAGAGAACAACCTCGCCTTAATCCTTTGTTCCTTGACAGTTATACTTCTCATCTCTTCTCATGTCATTTCAACTTTATTATCTCGGCATATTTCTTGTAGGAAATGAATTCTCTCATGGCGGATATCTTCCACTATCAGAGCATGTTCCATAGGAGTTTGCTGTTCATGTGGTCTTATGCACAGCTTATGTCCAGGAAGGCTAAATACAAAGGTCTATTTTACGCCCTACATATTTCTATGTATTAGATAAGCGCGAACAGCCTGTCAGCTAAGCGCGCTTATGCCTTCTGAACCCATTCTGCAGTTTTCCCAGTATCTTACTGCTTTTTCTCCATGTGAGCACCTTTAATCTCACCGCCTGCCTTGCCAACCTGTATGTAACAGATGCTATCGTAAATGAAAGTTGTTCTTTTTTTGTGGGAGCGAAATGGCGCAGTATCCGTCTCACTTCGCGGCGGACGCCTGAACCGCACTGTAAAGGAAGGGAAAAAGGAGGGACAGAGAAGAAAGGAAGAGATGCCATCGAAACGCAGCCGCCGCTGTCGGGTTCGCACCCGGGTACTCCGGATCAGTAGCCGAGCGCCCTAACCACTGAGCCACCGGGGCGGCTCCACGGCTGTCGTGTATTTTGTATATCTGTCTCCTGCCGCGTCTACGTAGGCGACCATTTCTTTCGGTTTTTCACCGTATGCACCCAGAAGTAGAAAACAAAGGAAACAAAAGAGAGCCGAAGCGCTAGAACACATATGCGCCGTATACGGGAAGGAATATTTCCGACGCGCGGTGCCGACAACTACTACGACGCCGACGGCTTATCGACCGAACGAGCTGTTTACGCTTTCGCGTAAAATGAAATATGCAGGGTGAAAGAGGGCAGGGAAAGATTTTCGAATTGACGCTCTTAAGCAGACAAAAGTGCTATCCTGTAATTTTTACTCCGCCCAGCTGGCCTCCAAATAGCTCAATTCCTATTGCATTCGGTTTTGAAAAAAAAAAAATCAGAAATTCTAAGTTACGGTTTTTTCTGAGCTCGCACTAACACTTTCCGAGAACGCACAATCTGGGGTCTCGAGTGCTGCTACTCGAGCCTCGGTTGATGTGCTGTGCTGCCTCATCCAATCAGTGCAGGCGACCAGGTTTTCCACTAGCGGCAATGAGGGGCTCTTGAGCCAGCACTTTTGAACGGAAGGCGGGAGTATAGGAAAATAATTCTCCTCACCTTGAAACGATCTGGAGTGGCGGCGATGCGAAACTAGTCGCTCTTCAAGGCTAGCAACTAACTAAGCCTTTTGGTGTACGGACTTCATACAACTGACAAAGGCTGGACGTGATGAGTGAGTCGTTTGTTTCCCGGGTCAGCTCAGTAGCATACAGTTTGGAAACTGCAATGCATTGGACGCGGTGCAGCTAAAATAAAGCTGCATTATTCTTTTCAAAATCAGTTCAAAACGACACAAAAAGTGACAAGTGGAAGTCAACTAATCCAGTTCACCACTGTTCGTATGCACTTTCCCCGGGTATGTATTTCGTGAGGAGCCATCACCACATTGTAGAAAAAAAAAACAGACTGAATGAAGGTTCAAGCAATATGTCACGATTTTTAAAGTAACCTCTGCACTTGATTGGTACGTACGGGACCCTCCTTCTCGGTATGGTGCCACAGCCGTTCACACACCGAGCAGCTGCAGCCGACGGAAGGGTTGTCTTGAGATAGTTTCCGATACGCATTCTTGACCTCTTCCACATCCGCCTCATAGATCCGTTCTTGTCGGTGAGACAATCGGTCGTGTGGCCTTGTTATCTGATGACCTCTTATAATGTTGTCGTCGATTCATCGAGGAAAGGAGGGCAGGAAATCTTAAACAGAAAAGAACTCTTAGAAGAGCCTTGTTTCGACTTTGGTTCCATAAATATCGATGCTTTACTGAGGTTCTTGTATACCCTTTACATATTTTTTTCCGCCAGGGAAACGGGAGAGAAAGAAATCCTAGCTTCAGCGGCCCCTCAGTGCTCTCTCAGCATTTTGAAGAGCAGACGCTTTGATTTCAACGGTCTTGTCAGACCACCGACAGGGCGGACGGTGGTGTCGGCGTGGCACAGCTAAATATCAATGTAACATTGGTCCGTCACCACACGTAGATAAATCGTCATGGCTTCTTCTTGGATGGAACCTGTCGTTTCAGCACCGGTTGTTCGCGACGACAGAAGTATAGTAGTAGGTTGCTTTATTAACCGACAGATACAGGATTGGCTTCAACCCATCCGCCTAGACGACGGATTGGAGTCCTTGGACCCGGGTGGCGTTTTCGGCCAGTCGGACGATTCTCAGCTGAGTGTCAGAGTCTGAGCCGTGCATCATAGTCTCCCAAAGATACTCTGTCCTAGTTTCTTTGTGTTTGTCGTATGTTCTAGGACTGGTCCATGCAATTGTTATGAGATGTCCCCTACCGGGACATAAATGACATCTATATGAGAATTATCCCGAACACCATTGGGTAAGTCTATCTGGGTACTAATGAGTCCTCGATTTTAATAGACTCCAGATGTTTCCTTGACGAGAGAAAAAAATGTGTGGGCGGAGGGGAAGGGTAGGAATGTCCACTTTCATGGCAAGCTCAGTGTGAGCATGCAACTCTAGACGGGAGGAAAAGGCTCTCTATAAATCCTGAAAGCACCTCCCATAACGATCAAGCGCCATTTTGCAAAGAGCAATTCCTTGGCAAAATACATTTTCATGGTGCTGTAAGACTCGTGCAAAGGAATGCAGCTAAATCTTACAGCTGAGGTTCTTGCGGGATATATTAACTGTCGGTAATGCTTGCGCAGTTAATTTAGGATGGAATAAACGTTCCAGTGTTCCGCCAATGAAATCATCAACGGGTCCTATTGGGGCCCAAGATATTAAATTTATTTTTGGAAATATGACGGAGTGCTTGAAGCACTCTGGCACGGGTTCGCCCGGTACTGCACTGCCTCCGGGATCGGCCCGGGTCATATTAGCGAGCGCGCGTCTTTCCTTGTCTTCCCTCTCCTATCTTTCGACTCTCCTACTATCAGCACGTGGCAGTGGTTGTGGCTCAGCTTGAGCCAGTGGGCAGGCCTGTGCACTTCCCTTTTCATTCTTCCTGACAGCAATAGCAGTAGCAGTGACACCATCCCGCGGTGTAGAAATTTCAT